>NC_072860.1:24568206-24892706 GCF_028858705.1 Grus americana
CAGTTTCATGCTCGTCAAAGATTGCTAGTTGTCTTGGCCCTGATCTTTTCTCTTACCTTCTACAGAGGATTTTCACAAAACTGCTAGGTCCTACATTCTATGGTAGGAAGTAACATACAGTTGAATATGTACCTGTGAACAGCTTGATACATTTTAATTTTACTGCTAATGGCTATAATTTAATAGGATATTTGTTTTTCTGTGAGTATCAGAGATGGTAAAGATAGTCACAAAAGCTTCTGTCGGACTTCTGCTGTAGGCTGGATAAATGCAAAATACGTCCAGTGACATGTTTGATTTTAATGTTTTTATTTGGGGGGGAAGTGTTTCCTTTGGGATCAAACTGTATAGTAGCTTTCCCTCAAATGAGACCAGTAATTTGAATGCTTCTGTCAATACCCTTTTTCATTATGCTATATAAGGCAGGGCATGAGTACTTGACTTGTTTTGTTCTGATAACATTAGAATTGTTAATAATTCTGAACTTTTATTGCAGCTAGAAAGAGTAAATCTATCTGCAGCTCAGACACTGAGAGCAGCTTTTATTAAGGTGAGAAGTAACTTATATTGAAGAATGATTGTTTAAAAGGTAAACCATATATGATGAAGCTAAAAAGTCAGCTGTCATGTTTCCTCATGTCTTTGCGTTTTGAAGACTGCATCCTTGATCCAATAGTCATAAAAATAAAGCGGACAATTGCCTGGACTGTAAGTTTGAAATGTCTGAAAAAGTTATGAGTAGAAATCTGAATGATACAAGCATATTGAGCAATTTTAAACAAGCAGAATCTTGTCTTATCCATGTAGTACAAAAGCTTGTATTGAGGAATCAGTGAAGGTAATTAGGTAATAAACTTAGTCTAAATATGACAAGATTATGTAGAATAGGTGCTCAGGAGAAATAGACATGTAGCAGACTTTGAAAATGGTTTACAAAGTGAATGGTAATGGGATTATTTTGTGGATGAGGAGAAGTTAAATGCTTGTATTTGCATTCAGCAGTAAATGGAAAAAATATTCCTCTAACTTATCTGTTATATTCCTAAAGAATGAAAATACAAATATTCCTTTATATGGCTTTATTGAAGTGGAGATCTTTTAAAATTCTTTGAGCTATGCATCTAAGTAATAGTTCCCTGTTTCTACACTTAAATCTAAGTACACCTAGACAGTCTTAACTCTCAACTAGAGGCTGTACAAGTTAAATATTTTTTATGACTGTTGGTAAGGAGCTAAGCTGAATGTAAATAATGTAAAAACTGAGATATTGGTGGAAATGGTAGTGCTAGCTAAAAAAACCCCACACACCCTCATTCTTACTCAATACAGCATATTTTTTGATAGCAGCACAGGTAGTGTGGATATCTCCAATGTTAGTCTAGCTTAGCTTTACTTAGATATGTCATAAATCAAAAGCTTTTTTTTTTTTCTGCAAAAGCAATTCCATGATGAAGTTTGAGCATATGATGTGATTCATAAGAGGCACACTTATAAAATGTCATGTGGAAGATGGGCAAGTAGCACCTGTGTTTGAGTGAATTAAATCCCGATGGATACAATATCTTTGTCTCAAAGCTTAGTGTTTATGGAAATATAACAGAATATAGAATTTCATGAAAAACTTTCTTATTCAAATTGAAATGAGTGAAAGGCTTATTGGAAAAGTTGTTTATACAAAATCACTGTTGTAATCCAAGAAAAATGGATATTGTAGTGGAAGAATGGTTTTCAATGTAACCTGCTAGTTAAAAGCCATTAGACTTTTAAAGTTGCTAGCAAAGTCCTGCAGTATATGAAGCAAGTTACATGAAAATATCCCTTTGTGCTTGCAGTATTCAGGTCTTGCATATTTAAGAACAAAAATTTTCTTTGCCATACAGGCTGAAAAAGAAAATCCAGGTCTTACACAGGACATAATTATGAAAATTCTGGAGAAAAAAAGTGTGGATGTGAACTTCACAGAGTCTCTTCTGCGTATGGCAGCTGATGATGTAGAAGGTAACATCTCTTACGTTAAATATGTGGATTTTTAATTACACTGTTAACTAGGAACATTCATTTCTGTAAGCCTATTTTCAGAAGAGGTTATTTGTTTCTTAATAGACTTTTTTTCAGCATGGTAGAAAAATAATTGTGTTTTATGAATACCTCTTTTGGAGAACTTAAATCTCCCTAAAAAACATACTTGACTAAGAAGAAAGAAAATGAATGTTTAGAACTATGTTTATGTGGGTGCATAGCTCACCTTTTGCAATGCTAACGACCAGAAAAAAGCATATATGGAGTCTAACACCTTCCTTTTCTCTGCTTCAAATTAAAAGCAGTAGTTAGACTGTCAGAGAAAGGGAGCGTACAGTGGGCTTTAAGTTATTTTAATACTACATTTGATGGTGTAGTGTCTTCAGTGTCTCACTTAAATAAAGATGGGCTCTTTTTCCAATTTGCAGTAATACAGATTGTTGTTGCACTGTGTTTCTATTGATGCAGAGTGTATTCACTGCAGTTTTCTTGTCATGGCTATTTTTGTGCTGTTCACCTTCAAATGTAACATGGCAATACTGCTGCATTTTGTGAAGTAGTGTTTTTAGCTGTCACTAGAGACTTCAGGAAAATCTAATGGTATTTTTTAATATGTTCTTCTTGTTTAGAGTATATGATTGAAAGACCAGAACCAGAATTCCAAGATCTTAATGAAAAGGCACGAGCACTTAAACAGATTCTTAGTAAGATTCCTGATGAGATCAATGACAGAGTGAGGTTTCTTCAGACAATCAAGTAAGTACTGCATTATGTATTTTTTTCAGATTGAGGAGTCAAACTTTTTGTTTAAATCTGAATGTTCAAATGCTGTAGGAGATGCTAGCAACACTGTTCCCATTGGAAAGGAGTCTAATCCTCGCTTATAAATGAGCAAAATTGAGGATTTTTAATGAGCCCCATGTTACTAGACCAAACTTAACTTGCTGATTCCTAGTTTGAATTCCTGTGTCACTGGTCTAGCTTTTTGCATTTGGTCTTGCTACATCCTGTCTGACACAAATTCTGTAGAGACTGTTTTAAGAAGTATTTGACTACTAGAAGGGGATTAAATTCCAACATTTAAACAGGATAGCTTAAATGTATTACAGCTATCTTTTTATTGCCAAATAGGGACATCGCAAGTGCAATAAAGGAACTTCTTGACACAGTAAATAATGTCTTCAAGAAATACCAATACCAGAACCGGCGGGTATGTGCAATAACTCTTTTTATACAATACTTTTAATAGTATAAGAGGAAGCACATCCTTTTGATCAAAGGATGAATAGGACAGCTTAAGTGGTCAATGACATAATACTTCAACAACAGGATTGTTGTATGGTATGTCTCAGCAGTTTTATAAGAAGGTGGTTTTGTCTGTATGTCTTCTAAAAAAAAAAATCAAAAAAAAAAATCAAAATTTCTATACCTGTGTAATGTTAGCCAATCTTCTTCTCAGTTTAGTGTCAAGATTCTGACTGTACCAAACAATATGTGAACTAAGACTCTGCTCCTGGTGTTTTGTTTCTTAGGCACTTGAGCACCAAAAGAAAGAGTTTGTAAAATACTCCAAAAGTTTCAGTGATACTCTGAAAACCTATTTTAAAGATGGAAAGTAAGTATGTTCTTGTACTAACGTTTTATGTAATGAAAGGTCTTGTTGACTAACAGGGAAAAATAAGACAAGCTTTTGGGTGTAAGCTACCTTCTCCAGGAGTTCCTAATGTTTTCCTTCACCTGTGTCCTCAGATCATCATGGCTGCTTTAAAATACTTTTATTCCTTTTGTAATGCTTTTGAGGAAAGGGAAGTGTGTTTAAATGCACCACCAGACAACACCCATGTGCAGTACTAGCTTTGAATCTGAAGTTAAATTTCATGGCCTTGTGTGGTTTTTTTAGTAACAAAAAATTTACGAATGCTTTATTGAAACAAGTAATTTACCTATTTGAAATATCATTTGCAAACACTAAACATCTGTGCAGTGTTTTCTTTGATTTACATTTTTATTGTCCTTTCTTTATGCTTCCTTATAGTGCTTCACAGTATTTGGAATTACTCAGCTGATTAATCTTTTTATATTTGAACATTTTAGCCTTCAAACTGGGGCTGTTTTCAGGTCTTCACCTTGGGTTTGGAAGTCACTGTTCTTGGACATGTCACTGTAGCGACTGTTTCAGATGATGAGCATACCCCCCCCCCTCCCCGTCAGATTTTGACAGTGCCAAAGTGCTCTATGTGCTGCTGTTTTAAAGATGAGGACTAACTTTCATGTCTGGTCTTGCTGAGCTTGGCAAAGACTAAGAGCACTCAGGGGATGGTGCATTACTAAAGGAGAGAGAAGTCTTGAGACCAGCTGTGAATACTACCTTGTTCCTATTAAAGCATTCTCTTTTTTTTTCTCCTCTTATTGAAATTGGGGCTAAACTTAGTTATGATACCAAAATGAGAAATTTAGGCCTTGGTACCTTTATGATCACTGAACAGATGTATAGATAATTTCACATGAACTAGGTCTAAACAGTCTCACTTGATTAGAAAACTATTTGACTGAAAAAATGGGGCAAGGGTTGGACGTGTTGTGCAGGTACTCCAGCCATGCTGAAAGAGACAGCTTTGTTTAGCTTTGTGTGAAGTTAATGCTGTGCTGTGTATTGTGGGCATAAGCTTTAAGTGTGTTAGGTATTATCAATATTGCAAGAAATCCCAGGTTAAGGCTTGTATTTCATACCCTTGTGGAGTCAGAAGTAATTTAAATCTGAACTGCGTGTTGAATAAGATACCCTGCTCCCACCAGAAAGTAACAGCTCTGAACCAAATAGTCATGCTCAGATGTTGTTACTGAGCTGAAAAACCTCAGTGACCCCACACCTCTTTATTAACAAAAAGATAACTAAGATAGTATATTGCTTCCATGTGTGTGCGTGCTTAGTATTTCTTGAGGAAAGAGTTGCAAATTATGAAGTTACTAGGGATTAAGTGTTTAGCTTTGAAAAGAAGAGGTGTTTAATGATCGTCGGCTCCACCTTTTTCTTCATTTACTAAGTGACAGAGATGTCAATGAGGATTGAGAGCCAAAGTCTTTAAGTTCCTGCCAGTAAACATACTCTTTCTAGGATTAACTATGTAAATAAGTCTGTCTGTTTACCAGCAGTAAGCTTCAGGTAGATCATAATATAGTAAAACATCGATATGCTTCAAATTTGCAGAGCGTAGATGCCAATATATTTAGTTGCCCAAACTTCATGCTGTATTTGTTGAATGACGTAATTCTAAAAATGTCTGAAGCAATCTCTTTCTCTTTTAACAGGGCAATAAATGTGTTCATAAGTGCCAACCGACTAATTCATCAAACCAACTTGATACTCCAGACCTTCAAAACTGTGGCCTGAAAACTGTATATGTTGAGAGTTGTACTTTTCAATGGTGGATAGGGTACCTTTATATGTAAATTTTAAAGTTTTGACTGTATAAATTATCAGCCCCTCTTGAGGGGCCTAATGCAGGATTTTGAATGGGATTATTGCCATCTTACACCATATTTTTGTAAAACATTGTAGCTTAATCATAATCTCACAATGAAGATTTTGCATCACTTTTTGCTATTATCATTCTTTTCAGAATTATAAGCCAAAAGAATTTACGCCTTAATGTGTCATTATGTAACATTCCTTATAAGAATTGTAAATATTTGATGTTCTGTTTCTGACATTTTAACTTGAAAGCGGAAAACTGCAAGATTATGTATTTAACAATATTGGTGGCAAATATTCAATAAATAGTTTACATCTGTTAGACTGTCCTTTTGTATGTGAACAAAAATGCATAACTCGTATTTCTAGAACTGCAGAACATTCATTAAATGGAAAAATTAAAATTATGTGGGTGCTGAAAGCTACTGGCAGTTCAAATCAGTATAAAATGAGGGGGTTTCCTTAAAACTGAGTTTTTTGGCTGTGATCTAATACTGGACCAGAATACCAGAATAATTCTTTTAAGATGTTTTTGACAAAATGAAGAACCCCAAAAGTGAGAGTGCTTTTGTTTTTATAGAAACTAAATCTCACTTATTTCTTAATCTGGTGGTGGTGAGTTAACAGGTTTTTACTCCTAGACTATTCCAAGGTTTCAAGCAGAAGATTTTTAAAATATATGCAGCCGAATATGCAGCAAAGGGCGAATTTAAAATACTAAGAGAACTGGGTTTTCTATTGGTACCGTTTTGGGAGGGAGGAGTAGAGAAGATAGAACTCTTCCAGGTAGCACTAGTGATGCCTTTACTATGCATGCCGTAAGGCAACATTTTTATCAGGGATTGAAATCATGAGAGACCTCGATTGACAAAACTTGTCTATGTAGATGGTTAAGAACTGCTAATGGACAGATTCAAATGTTGTTATTGTGATTTTTGTGGTAATATTTCACACACTGTAATGAATATCTTGCATGCCCCTTTGAAGTGCACCTTGAGTTTATTTTGAAATGGAATCTTTATAGAATAAACCTCTGAAAGGTTTTAAAATGTTTATGTGGCCATAACTAGTAAGTTTAGGGAAGAATGTGAAGCAGTTTATAACACCGTACAAGCTGTTACAGGAGGATCACTTCAGACCGAAAGAGCACAATCGCTACAGAACTATTCCTTCTTTTGATATAAATGATGAAGAAAAGGTACATCCAGACTTCTTGCACACTGGCTTGTTGCTGTATTGTTCACTGGGGGCAAGTGCCTTATCTAGAGTACAACAGCTGGGTCTTTCAATTTGGTTGTCTGCTTAAGTGATCTAAAAGAGGAAATTGGTATCCGCAGCCCTCCAAAATAGTACTGGATGTTCTGCTGTATATTTGTGCATGGAAGTGTTACCTTGATGAAAGCACTGACTAGTGAAATATAGCAATGTGAAGGAGAGTATTATGGAAGAATGAGTTCTTGGGAATGTATATTGTGATTTCCTTGGTTACATAAAGCTATAAGTAGGACATGGTCCTTAAAGCTTGCTGTTTAGGCTCTTTCCTGTTTGACAGTGGTGTTTTGTGTTTACTAGCAAATTGAGCTTAATAACATGACAAAGGGATGCATATACAATTTCTAGTTAAAACTTTTTGTTATTTATTAAAGCTGGGCACGCTCAAATGTTTCTTGGAAAGTGGTAGAAGAGAAGCAATGTTAGCAGCTAAGGAGGCAGTCTGACTAAATTAGAGTAATACTTAATTTGCATCTTTGAATTCTGTAAGTATGAAGGTTTAGTAGTCTTCCTTGCAGATGATTTTAACTTAAGTCATAGCACCAAAGGGCTTAATGAAAACTAATTAGTCAGGTAGAAGAAAGGGGAAGGTACCCAGAGTTTCTGGTACTTCATTTATCTTGAGCATTTGGTACTGAGGAGACTGCACCAGTGGCTGTAAGGAGGGACGTGAAAGCTGCGGTTATACTTTGTGAATTAGACTTAATTCCAAGAAAATTCTGAGATTTTTCTATCTTGTTGGATTGAGAGCTAGTGTTGGCAATAATTAGTTGAATGATACCGTGCTTATGTCTGCAGGTGTAGTAAAAAAAGTAATAATTTATGACTTGGATTCCAAACAAAATGCTGTGTTGTGTCCTGCTAATTGATTCCTTAAAGTTAAAATCAAAGAGGCTGTCCAGAAATGAACTGTTCTGTTCATCAGATCTTCCTAAAACCTTTATTGCGTAAAAGGTACCAAGTATAGGCTAAGCTTCAGGTAGTCTGGCCAATATGTTTTGTTTAATTGTAACCTGATTGTGATTTCTTTTTGTTATCCTTAAAAGTAATGGAAAATTATTCATTGTAATCAATGTCTGGTAATGGGAAAACTTGAAAACTGTTGTCTTCAGGTCACACTCTTCTGTTGTGTGCAGTGAATCCATACCTAGTGGTCTTACAAACTATTTTCCACTGAGTTTGAGCTGGGGCATATGTCTGTCAAATTTTATTGTAGTTTTGCACTTTATTCAAGTTACCTGAATAGCTAAAGAGAAGTTTCTCTTAAGGATTTCAAATACAGCAGTTAGTGTTGCAAAATGCTATTAGAAAATTTCTGCTGTGAATATCTGATATGATAATGTTAACATACAGAAAACCAATCTAATAAACAAAATAAAACTTTGTATATTTGTTAATGAAGCAAAGAAACGTCTTAATCAGTTGTTTTGATCTTTCTCAGCCTATAAAGAAATGAAAAAAAAAAAAAGGTTAGATTGCCTTATTTCTGGTTATAAGCTGCTTGTTTTAATACTGATAAAAAGTTTTGTTTAAAAGTCTGTAAGATGTGCCAGCTGCCCAGCTCAATATAAGCTTTATCTCTAGTTGACATAGTGTTAAGTATGAAATTTCACAGTGCTCTGGTGTCAGAACTTCTATTTATCCAGACAGTAAGCTGAGATAGTATCAGTCTTCATTAAGCATTATCTTTTCATATAATCTTATCTAGATTACCACGGAAGTGTTCCTTCTTAATGTTCTTTTTGGATCTTTGTACGTCAAGGGAAGACATGCCTCGGTTTATTGTGCAGGTGTTATCTGATCTCTTTGTTTTACAGAGACTGTGTATGCTTCTCTGAATTGGGTGGGGAATGAAAAGAAGGTTTTCTAGACAAGCTTGCTACAAATCTAAGTTTTAGATTATTCCATGATGAAGGGGAGATAAAATAAATGTAACTTAATGTGTGAGATACTAACAACCACATTGGCACAGCAGTGATTATCACTTGCCTTTGGAGGAGGCACTGGCTGTTCTGCTCGAGAATGTTGCTTTGCCGTGCTCAGTCTGGCTCATCCTCCCACAGGATTTGGCAGTGCCCTCTGAGAAAGGTACCGCAGCAGTTTCTACTTGTGAGCTGTAGGAACTCTTCTGGCTTTGCATAATTGCTTGGTGCATTTGTTCACTTTGTCATTTTTCATTCCACTTTTTTCATTTTCCTTCTGCTCTTCTGGGCAGATGTTGCTTTCAAAAGAGACTAGTAGGAAATGTGCTTCAGGAATAGAACCACTTCCTAGCAGCAAACTTAGTTCTAAAAAATAGGACTGAAAAGATGCTCCTGGGTCATCAAAGCCATCATCTGGCTTCCTGTTGCAGAAGTTAAAAACTACCATATAATGTTGATCATAAATCTGTGAAGTTCTATTTTAAAGCCAGTTTCTTTGTCCTCATTCCTCTTGTTAGATGTCATTTTAAAACAGTCTGAAAGGAAAAAAACCCCACCACCTTCAAATATTCAAGTTTAATATGCTGCATAAATTTAATTTATGATGAAGAATTCACTAACCTTGTCCACAACCAATTGTTCTTTTCCCCCTCTTTTTCACTTAGTCTTGGGATAAGTTGTATGCTGTCTTGGGCTTCACTTTGTAAAGAGGCATAATCCCAAATTTTTGGTCCTCTCAAACAAGCGGAGGTATTAGGCAATGCTCAATTTGCTCCTTTGAGGCTGAGATAAAATTTTTTTTCTTTCCTTGTGCTTATAACACAAACTTGAATTTTGCAACAAAATTCATTGGTGATGGTGTCTCCAAGAGGAGGAGAGTCTGGCTCATCCAGAGATTTCTGTGGAGGTGATGTCCCTTCTTAGCTTCTCTGTCCCTCTCCTGCCTCACTGCTCGGTTATCATTTTGTAGACATAGTGCCTCATTTCTGAGGCAAGGCACGATGCTTCTGACTAGGTACAACGCATAGCAATTGCCCTGCTGGATGGCATGAGCATCTTCTCCAAGAATTTCTTATTTTGCACCTTGGAAGCAGAACGTGTGCTGCAGGGTCTGTAGGCACGTTGTCATGCCCAGGACTTGCGTGGTGTGGGGGAGAAAAGCTCTTCGCTAGGCATTTACACCAGGATTGCTTCCTGGGTCGTCACGTGTGACTCTCTTCTCTAGCTTAGCATATACTGCATGTCATCTTCACAACTGTTTTTGCAAGGTCTGTGCAAGCCCATCGCTTTTTAACGCCCATTGTAAGGATGAGGAGTGCAGCTTGGCAACATTTGAGGTGCAAGACGTGTTTGTGCCTGCATTGCACTTGTAAAAAGCTTGGGCTCTGATAATGATACCTGGACATTATCAGAGTATACAATTATAAGATAAAGGGTTTAATCTCTTTCCCCCTCTCTGCCATCTCGCAGTGCTTCTTATCACAGGTTGATCTGTGTTAAGATCGGTAAGACTTTACCTGGCAGCATACATGGTGAGAATTTGCAATTTAAGAGTGATTCCAGAAAGTGAGAGTTGTTGGGTAAAGATTAGTTTGGCCAGAAAATTCCAGTTAAAAGTTTCTTTGCCTAGATTTTGCTATCGCTCTTCCTTTGAATCTTTTTTCTCGGTATGAAAGATTCACAGGTAGTTTCTTTTCTAAGCAGTAACCGAAGGTAGCTGTGGAGGGAAGTTCGGTTGGTTTTGTAGGGACTGTCAGGGATCGTGATGCTTGTGAGCACCAAGAGCAAGGAAGCTAAAGTCTGAGTCTCACCCTGGAGAGAAGTTGCTGCTCGCCAAGTGCATTCAAGGAGGAAATGTGGTTTAGTGCTGTAACTCCATTATTGGTGACAAGGTAAGCAAAATAGATTTTCAGTTGCTGATTTCTAATGCACGCTGAGATATGCTGTGTAAATGTTTGTGAATTTGCATTTGGTATCACAGTCAAAGGGGTCATTGTACCTGATGGATATAATGATTTTAGAGAATATTTTGTAGTATTTCACTAAGCTAAGAAGTTTAAAACACTGTATCTAAATTAGACATGTCTTTGACATTTTATTATTTCATAATTGTAACCACTAGACTTTTCGCAGGAGGTAATTGCTTTTTTCCCCAAAGCTGTGTTAGTCTCCAAGGACAAGTGAGGGGTGAATTAGAAGGCTGAGTGCCTGAAGTTTTAAAATAAAGAGAATCAAGTATAAGCTACGAGTATAATTCACTTAAACTCCCTTTTTGCTGCTGGGTATCTAATCTCTGATAGAGCCACAGTGAAAAAAGCTGTGGAGGAATTTGAAAGCAGACTGAATTATAACCTTTAGGAAAATGCAGGACACTTTCATGGTAAGTGAATTTTCTAATTAAAATGTTAATTGGAAGGATTTTGCCTCACTCATAGAGGAAAATGTGGTAACCATTTTTCACTGCTGTTTGTATAGCCATGTAGTATTAATAATTTTGTGTGGTTTTCTACATCTGCTTAATGAGTGACAAACAGAATTTTCTTAAGTGGTTTGGAATGGGAGATCGACAATTCCTATCAAGGATGTAATGCAGTAAGGAATAATAAATATTGCCTACAAAGGTTAAGAAGCAAAACTCAGTCCTAGCTGTAAGCTTCCTCTGAATCTAGACCGTCTCCACAATAACTATGTCTAAGTAAAATTCCCACGCGTGTGACGCTACAGCTGCAGACAAATTGTGATCGGTTAACCTGGCATTAGTATTGAGGGATCGGAGTTTTGTCAAACTCAAATTTAACGCAAGTTCCTCTGAAGCCTCACGAAGAGCCTTGTTGCTGCAGGTAGGGGGAAGGGAATCCTATCTATTTCTATTTTATAAGAATTACAAAGTTTAAGGGGCAAAGGAAAACATGGTCGGAGTTGAGTTTTACTTGCTTTTTTTACATGGTTTTAAATATCAGAACAAAAGCAAACATTTAATGGTAAAGCCTTGTGCAAGTCGATATTTTCTATCAGAAATACCTGAATGAGAACAGAGCCGTTCTTTTCAAAGAGAAAACAAATGTCTGCGTTACCATGACATAAAACCTAAGTATGTGGTTTGTGTTTCTTTTTCCTTCCACCATAAGAGACCTTTATATCATGAAATACAAGCAATAACAACTGCTGACAATGCCAAAGTGAGTGAAGTTCAACCTGTTGACCTCTTTCCATCTGGAGCTTTTTCTCATGAACATGCAATAATGCTTCTGTAATTCTCTGCCAATACATGGAAGCAACTTGCATTAGCAGAGTAATGCATAAGAAAAATACAGCTGAGGTGCAAAAAAACCCCGTCGTAATCATGTCTGTTAGACACAAATTAAGTAGCAAGGCTGACATGCTGGAATAATTAGAGATCAAACCTGCCATTTGGCCAATTCTCATTTACTGAGGTGTCAAGTGTTGATGTGTAACCTTGTGCCAGTGCTTCATCCGCAAGGACGCCGAGCCCGGTGGGACATGCTCGGTGTTCTCATGCTGTCTTTACAGCTGGAGGAAACCAACAGCCCCCCCCACCTGAGCTGATGTTGCTTTGTTTACCCAATTCTTGAAACAGTCAATGAACAGCTACCACATCTTCCTCCACCATGTGTGTATATATATATATATATTTTTTTTTTTTTGCAGTTCTAAAATGTAAGAAGAATCAGGTACAAACTTTCCTGACTGTTTAATGATTTTGGTACAAAATCATTCTTTATTTCTACAGGCCAGAAATGTGTCTCGGTATAGTTTGTACGTAGGTCCCTTGGGTTGAGAGCCAGCGCCCGTGGTCCCTGGGTCTAGGGCTGAGGGCTGCTGGACTAGAGAGTGCACTCGGGTCCCCGCTCTGCCCGTAGCAGTTCTGTGCAAGGCAACGGCCTTAGCTCAGGGGCATAACTTTCAGCACCGACTTTTTATTTGTTTCCAGCCTCTTCTGCTCCTGTAGCCTTTGAGGCTGCTTAAAATGGATGGTGTTCATTTGTACAAGGTACGCCTACACACTGCCATTTATTTTCATAGCAGCAGTCGTTGGGTTTTGTTCTGTGTGTTCAGACTGCAAGCTCCAATTTCAGTTCGTCTCCAAGCTATTAGTCACTGTCCTTTAAGCCTAACTTTAGGAACAAGTGGAAAAGTTCATCATCAAAAATACCTAAAGTAAATGGATTTTACTAGGGGAATGGTCCAGCTGCAAACTGGCGCTTCATCTCTCGACAGTCAGTCTCTCTGATTCAAGTACCTGGAACTATATTTTAGGAGTTGGCAGCTTTGCGGGTTTTCTGACTTCTTAAAAGCTAATTCAAAACCTGTACCTTCTGCTACTTGCGTGCCTTGCAGGCAAAACTTCTCGTCACTTCTATATTTCCAAAAAGCTATTTGGAAGAGAGCAATGTGATAGAAATGTATGAAAAACTTGGCCTTTACATTTGTTTTCTTGACCTCTGAAAATTATCCGAAGTGGTGAGTGTTAGTCTTGTGGGTTTGTTTGGGAGGGGGTCAGAGGATGATGATTTCGACTTAGTTATACCTTTAAATAATGTCTAAAGGTGTTTCCATCTAAATTCATGAACGTGTGGCCACTCACCGCAGTGGAAGCTGGATAGGGTTTTTGGTCATATAAGCTGTGTACGCTTACTGGTTGTTGGGATGACATTGCTTCTCTTCCAATTGCCTTTTCTGAACACTGTGTTGAGTTTTGGGCCCCTCACTACAAGAAGGGCATCGACCTAGTGGGCAGCTTGAATTCATACCTGTTCTGGCATGATAAAGTAATAGCTGGGACAGAGCCTGGAGGAACAGGGCCGTGGGGCCGTGCGTTATCTAGTCTATACTGGACTTGTGCGTACGTTGGTCTCATTCTTCCCACGGGGCTGCTGTACGGCTGGCATCAGTGGTCCCTTTTTCCTTAAAAAGCGGTGGATCAGTTGTTTTGTCTCTCGTTTCGGTGCAGTTTTGAGATCCCAGCAAAGACTGGCAGAGAACAAGGGTGGCCTTGTCTCAAACGGTAGCTGTAGTTCCAGCGATCCTAACCTTTGTCTGACCTCGATCAACGTGCTTAATTTCTCCGTTCCCTGTTCATTATTTAAGGAGTACACATAATGGGGCCCTGATCTCAGCTACATTACAGTAATAATAATAAAATTTCCCAAGCATAAAGGAAAGATTTGCAAGCCAATGAGTCTGTCACATTTTAGAGTGCTGCATAGTCTTTAGAATGAGAAACATTTTCATGTGAGCAGAGGCAAATCACTTACAGTAGGGGAACGTTCAAAAACTAGATGATATCCTCTAAATATTTTAGAATTGAGGTAAAATAAATAAGTCAGTATCTTTCAGCTAAAGAGCTCAGATAATTTTCTGCATGGATTATGTTGCCAGAAGAGAATCACAGAAGCAAATACTGGGGAAGAATAGTCATAATTTGTAGAAAATGGTTGTGTGGAAGGTGAAAATCTTTACTAGCATCTCTTTAAAACGTCTACTTCATGTTTTCCTCCCGGAGCAGGAAAATGCCAAGATATCCTAACTTGCTCGTTCCTCTCTGCAGTACCTGCAGAGGTGCCAGGTGGAACTGGTCTGCGGTTCCCTGCAGCTCCGTGCTACTCTCTGCGCTGTGACGTCATTTGGACGTCTTGCAGCTCACCGCCTGCCTTTCCTCTCCTGGCGCCAAGCGGCGGCATCAGTAAGTGCCCCAACCCACATCTTCCTCCAAGACGATGCTGGCTGAGATGTCTGCTTTATTCCAGATGCAAGGCTTCCAATGTGCTGGCTCAGTTTTGCCCAAGGGAGGAACAGGAACCAAAAAAGGGGTCTTACCCACCCTCCCTACATGCTTAAATAGGTTTTATTTGTGTCATAAATTAGAACTTGAGCTTCATCTTTTTTCCAAAGATCAAGAGCTTGAAGGAAATGCCTTCTTTAGCATCTTTTCTATTTTAAGAATACAGTTGGAGCTCTTAATCTTTATGAAAAATTATTCCTAGGTCATCTCTATTTCAAACTTATTCCAGAAATACAGCATTATTTATTGTATTGCAATACTAAAAGTTGTCGGTTTAGAGTGGGATTTTTTTACGCTTCATTTTGTGCAGAGATACAAGACAAATTAGGGGTAAAAGAGCTTGGAGTTCAAAACAGTGTGACTCACAGAATAGGAAAGAAAAGAGTTTTGCCAAAGATCACTGGCATAATGTAAGTAGAAACTAGGTTTCTTTTGTCCAAACCTCTGAATGATGTCACTTCTTTATAGACGAACCTGCCTCTGGAAGGGGAAAATGTCTATTGTTTGATTTGAGTGACACAGACTGCCAGGACACAAAGTCACAGAAAAATCATGCAAAAGTAATGGAACTTGCAGTATCACATTTAATAAAAATAAATTAAAAAAAAAAAATCACTCGATGTAAGGTGGTGGTGAGGAACAGGCTGACCTTCGACTTCAAGCTGTAACGTGGTCATACACTCTACCTCTGCCTAATCCTCGGTTAGCATCGCAGGGTGAAAGCAGTGGAGAGCGGGGCAAATTGGCTGTTAGAATAATATATCTAATCTTTTGCTTCAGAGGCTATTTGCAAGAGATGGCAGCAGTTCTGCTGTACAATTTCATTTAAAAATTTCATCTTGTTGTTGAGACAAGTTGACTGAAGAAGTATGGAATGGAAAATGAGGAAATTGAGAGGACAATGGTGGTGGCAGAAGGGATAGAAGAAAATGGTTTTACGTTAAGCGCCCTTGTAGGTTAGACTTACCGACCCAGTTCTGACGATGTTTTGGCACATACTGTCTTCATGGTTAAATATGTGCTTACGAAATGCCAAGTTCTTTGGTTTTGCCTAATTGAGGCTTAAATACTGTGTTTATTGAAAATAAAAAGAATGAAACTGTGGTGCATATCTTGGAAAATCATTGCCCCAAGACTGACTTGATGTAGTAACTAACTACTACTATTTTTTCTCTTTACTACAGAGTAACGCTTCTAAGCAGCATGACCATCTGTAGATCTGAAGATGACGTTTTTGAGAGTCCTGTGCTGGAAAAGAGGCAGATTTTTTTTCATATCTCAGTGAGTCTAGGCAGATTGGTTACATGCAGGACATCTCAGGGGTGTATCTCGATTGAAGAACGATTGAGAAAGTGAGAGCCATGAGAAAGCATCCCATGATTATTCTCCTGAAACAGAGGAGATGAAGCATCCCCAACACTTTTAGAGTCAGCGAAGTATTTTATAATCATAGGATGACTTGGAAAAGTGCAGGTATGGTTCTGGTTATCTCTGTTGGGAAAGATTGCCGTGAACGGAACCGGAACCGGAGAAGTGCAGTTAAGAAGATCAAGGGAACTGATCAATCTCTTTATGAAGAGAGATTAAGGGTTTGGCTGGTTCAAAAACTAATCAAGGTCAGAAGAGAGATTATGAATTCTACTTAAATATTTGAGATGGTTTAAGCAATTCTCTTTTTATCTAAAAGCTGATATGATTGTGTGATCGAGTTGTTATGACTGTGTGATGTCTGCAGTTGTTAGCTACTAAAAGTGGGGGGTTCTGCTTATTTGAGGAAGAAGTTGTGTGTTCTTCCGAACACCTTATGAGGAAAAAGAACCTAAATGGCCTTCAGTGGAATTTGAGTCCTTGGAAGACGTTGTGTAACTGAGCGGGAGACTTTCTGGGGACAGGAAATTAAAGTCTATAAATACCTGAGGCTTATCTATAAGGGCAGAGGGTTAAAGGGTATTGGGTGACTGCCTTCTACACAAATATTTGCGCTGTACCCACCACATGCTTTTGCTGGTCGCTGCTTGGGGCCGGGAATTAACTTCTCCCCTTCCGTGAATGCTGCAGTTTCTTTTTTATTTATTTTTGGTCTGCATGCGTGTGGCAGGGGGGATGTTTGGGCATTTCAGACTTTCTAATGGAAGAATTTGGCTGCAGCCAGCTAGAGATAGTGCTGGTGGTCCTCTTGTATAAATGCTTAAGCACCTGGATAGTGCAAACTCATTGTGTGTGTGTATATGATGCACTTCAGGGGCGTAAGACAACGGCAATTCCCTTTATTCTTCTACAGAGGTCTTAGAAATTGTAAATTGCTTGGAAAGAGGTTGGGACCGGGAGCTCATGATGATATATTGAATAGATGTACTGAAGCTCCATTCTCCTGTAAAGCTAAGGGAGCTGCTTTGACCACAAAATTATTTTGATATAAAAAGTGCCACTTTGGACCGATTGAAACTAACTGTAAAAATGGATCAAAGTTTGTACTTAACTAGCAAAATAGAAGTGTCTATACAGGAGGAATGCTATTAAAAAAAAAAAAAATCAGGATTACTTAGCTCAACACTTGCAAAAGGAAATTTTACCCTTTTTAAAAAATATTACATTTAGAAATTTAATTTTTGGGCATTGATTTATTGTTGGGGGTTTATTTAAAGTCTGAATTAAAACACTTCTAGTAGAAGAAAATTTATGATTCACCCTGAAGACTTTTTATACATCATAATGAGAAAAATTATTTTATTTTGTTTCCTTTTGCCTTCAGGTTTCAGCCACCAAGATGCAACGTGGGTTACTCTATCTCTGCTCTTACTGCCTCGCTGGCAAAGCGTTTAGTGTGGATTGCTTAGCACCTTAGAAAATCGGGGTATACTTACATTTCATAAAGCAGAGATCCTCATTGTCATGAGTGAAATAAGTGATTCTTCAAATACATCATTTGCAGTCTAGACTATCATGACAGTGTAAAATATAGACTAGCAGAATAAAGCAATAAGACAATATTAATAGAATTGATACAAGAATTAGTTGAGATTTTTCTACACAGGTATTATGAAGCTGAATTTCACTTTATTTCTCATATTTTTGTTTAACATAAAAACGAAAGTCAGCTTTTACTAGTATAGACAGGAATTTGTCATGAAGAGATGGGATCGTATTCCTGACTTCACTGTCCACCACCCTCCCCTTAACCCCTGCCCAAAGTACTTACTTCTTCCTAGTAAAGGAAAGCTGAAGAAATGGAGGTACAATGTGCGCTGTAGGATAACTGCTTAGGAGATTAATAAGATACAGAAGCTTCCAGCCAATTTCACCAGATCAGGTTGAGCCCAGCAACCAGAAATCGTTACCATCCGACAGCTATTCAATAGTTCATCTGAAAGAAGTTCGTGGTCTCAGGTGTCCAGAGCTCAAAAAACCATCCCCCCCTCATTAGAACTGGAATTAATTTACACCTTTCAGAGTTTCAGCAAAGTGACTGTCCCTTAGAGAATGCAATACCACTGTATATTCCCTAGGGAACTGCAAAGTATTGGAATTCCCTTTTTTGAGCTAAAGAGAATGTATGAAATTCACCCTTGTTGTTGCAGTTGTAGATTTTTGCAAGTGGTGGCGTGTATGCTTCATCCTTTACAGTGGAATAAACTTACTCCTGCGTGTCGGGAAAGTCTCCAGAACTATCAATTCTGCCTAAAGTTCAAAATGTATATGCGCCTCTTTTTTTTTTTTTTTTTTTTACCCTCCCCTTTTTCCCCCCAGTATTGGTTTTACTGCATCGTTATTAGACGTTGGCGCAGCCTTTCAGCATTTATGGTGAGATCAGGGCTGATTCTCCAGGTCTGAACACTTTTGTGTCAACTTCAGCGCTCGCGCTGTATATTTAAAGACAAGGCTGACAGGAGTTATTATTTGAATGTGATTTATTTTGTGCTGATAATTAAAAACTACAGATGGGTTACTTTAAATATAACAAGATATTTTTTGATCTTTAAGAACTGGTGGCACAGATAAAACTCTGAATAAGGCTGGCTTGGCTCCTTGGTAAATACAATTTTAGATTTGTGAGCAACCAGGACATACTGTAGTTATTTTCTTGCTCTTTTAGAGTCTCCAGGGTGAAAGGTGTCGACTGAGAAGAGATTAGAGCAGATGCCTGCAGCAATCAGACATGCTACTACCAGTTGGTAGCAACAATAACCAGTAACCAATTCAAGGAAGTTTCTGTATAATCCATTTTGTTAGAGGGATATGTAAGTTATTGAATGCATTATTTTTTCTTTGTGGTGGCTCTTCTATAGCTGTTGTTTTTGCAAGTAAACAGATTTGCTTCTGTAACCCAGATTCCAGCAAGAACTCTTCTCGGTACGGACTGTACTGGCTGCTTGTGCGGGAGCACTGCTACGTAGGAGCTTTGATATAAAGCTTGTGATCAGCATGAATGATGAAGTCATTCTAACATTTGGAGATACTAATGTTTGGACACTTTAAGCATAATTTCATAAGTATATTTTGATAAAAATTCTATAATTGCTTTTAATTTTAAAATGAAAAAATCTCATTGAGTAAACAAGAAGGCAGACTCGTCATTCTTCTCGTCATAACCTTTTGCAGAAAGTGATTTTCTGTAAGCCTAGGGGTTTCTGGTAAGCCTTCCTAGGCTGAGGGAGGTTGTGATGGCATTCACATATATTTTAGGATAATACAGGGTGTGGAAATAATGTACTCGGGTGAAAGGACAGTACTGGCACGAGAACAGGTATGCGTTGGCCTTGAATGATTTCGGAATGCAATTATCATTATAGCAGCTAGTTCTAGTACAGCTGTCCAGTAGGAACTGTAACAAGAAAATACTAACTATCAAACAACAAGAAAATATCCAATTGGCATTAGTGCATTTAAGTGAGAGATGATTAAATTTCTGGAAAGGCTTTATAATATGTTGCTGGGAAGACTTTATAATATATTGCTCACAGCATCAGAGGTTTCAACCCGCTGGCTTAGGTTTGTTCTAGTACTGTACCTAGGCATGACCTGAATGAAATGCAAAGGTAGGAAGGAAATATATCACTGAATCATAAGATGATGGAAATCACAGGAGGAAAAAAACCCCCTTTCATGTCATTTAGTCCATTCCCTTGACAGCACAGAACATGAATTCAGTCTCACTGTTAGAGCTTTCTCTAATATTCAGGATAAATTACCCTCATCCTTGCTGCATACCATTCCTCACATCCATAATCATTGTACTGCACTAAACAGGGTTTGCTGTTTGTGTTGGCTGCCTTCAATGACTCGCACACTTTGTCACTCCCTTACTTGTCACACACCCAAGTTGTACACATTGAGGTCTCTCAGCCTCTCACAGGAATAATCCCCTTCTGTCTCGTTAAGGACAATAGCCACAGCAGCGATACTAAAACGTAAAGACCTGCCAGATAGGGATTGTTAATAAGACACGATCTCCGTGCTGCGGTTGGTGCAACTACCTTGATAAACCTCCTGGTTGGAAATTTCAAGGTTGACAGAACCTTTTTCCCCCCCCCCCCCCCCTCTTTTTCCCCAAGTTAGGTCTGTCTTTGGCAGGTACGAGTTATTTTCTTCCCTGCTCTAGTTTTCTTGTTCAAATGATCAGCTAGCTCTTCTTAAGAGGAAGGCTGCAATTTTTTTTTTTCTTGAATGATCATATGATCTTTCCCCTCAGAATATCACATTATTGCAGCGAGCGGTTATTGCAGCTGGAGTACCTGCGAAAATTCAGTCCTTTACTTTGGGTGTGAGAGTTGGTTTTCATCTTGCTCAGCACATAGAGAAGAGAACTCTGGGGGCCAGCTCCCTGCACAATGAAACTCCCAAACCGCGGCGGCTGTGCTGGTGCGTACCTGCCAGGAGTCTGCTCCTTGGAGAAGGTTTCGCTGAGTATCTGGATGCTGCTGAAAAATGATTTCTAAGAGTGAAGTCAGTCACTGTCAAACAGCTGAAAATCAAATGCTGTGCTCTTTAAAACCGATTTAGCACTGCAGCTTTCGGAGCAATATCTGAATTTTCCCCTTTTGAGGACTACCATAAAGAAATTCGTTCCATCTCAGCCTGCTCCTTTTCCCCAGTTTCCTCCTCTATGAAGTTTTTAATTTGTCACATAGTTTGATGTTATGGAAATTACTTTAACATCACCTTTTAGTCAGCCGTTCTCTGAGGAGCATGACTTACAACACAATTTAGTCAGAAACGAGTTTATGTCTTTGTAACAAACTGCAAATTACCAAGCTCGTGAAACACAACTTCTCATAAATGCCACTTACAACCTTGCAGATTCGAGTCCTCAAGCAACAGTCAGGCTTTTAAACTTCCTCATTTGTCTGTCCGTATGGACTGCAGAGCAAAAATTACGAATGCGCATGGGTTTTAACCAGAACAAATAACCTGGGCATTTCTCAGGTGGCTATGCGTTTTGATCCCGTCACTGTACCACCGGGTAACCGTGTATTTGTGGAGGAATAATTAGTGTACACTGTAAATATTAGGTACCAGCGTGGCTTTGCCGAGTGAAGAGTAACTAGCCTAACTGCATGGACAAAATTGCGGTCACTTACAAGAAAGCACTTCAGAACTGTGCTTAGAAAGAAACGGCAACGGTTTAGGAGCAGCGGGTCCCAAGTCAGTTGCCAGCATTCACTCTTTCTACATGGATCCTATCTGTAGAAGCCATACATACTACATAGCAGTGCAGTGTGCTTCACCACAGTGGATCTCCTAGAACTTTGAGCCCGTAAGGGCGGATGCCACTGAATACCTGGCAGGAGGATTAAATGTAGGTTGTCCAGCATGTCATCATGTACATGTCCTTGGTCTCCACAGAGGCCCGTCTCGTGTGTGCCAGGAACCCTGGCAGCCTCCAGAGACACTCTTAAGCGCGTCAGCAGTCATGAGCTGAAGCATGAGAGCTGGGGACCTTGCAGGACCCAGCATCTCTGGGACTTATTCAAGCTAAATGCAGCTGATTGTAAGGTGGGGAGATTCTTTAATGGTCTAGGTATCAGCCTGCAGGTGAAGTTTTTAATCTCTGTCTTATTATGTGCCTAGTTCTATATGGATCAATTTCTTGAAATTCTTTTTTTCATAGTTGCATATAGTTCTTCATCAAATGCTTTTATTTCAAGTGCAAGCAGTGTTATTAATGTACTAGTGCTGGCGTGGAGAGAGAGTTTCGGTATTGCCCAAGGAGTCTATGCTCTTCCTTTCTCCTCTCAACTCTTCTTAATTGTTATGCTAAAAATTTTAAAATTAATCCTCTCTACTAATTTACCATGATTTATTATGGTGGCTACAATTGTGTATTGTACCAATATTTCTTTTATTACCCATCAGAGTGAATTATCGCATCAGTTAAATGGTGGCTGTGATTTCAAAAGACAAATCAGTTTGCAAAAAGAGAAGATTCAGTTCAGCAAATAAGTTTGGTGAAATGGCAGGTAATTGAAAATGGAATTAAAAGACAAAACATTATGTATGATTAGCACCCTAATAAATGTTTAGATTTTAAGATAATATATTCAAGGATGTCATCCACTCATTTTTTGAGAAATGGGATAGTTCATTAAGTAAAATCTCTGCCTCTTCTGGATGGCAGAAAGGGACCTAGGGAAAATGCGTGGCGAGCCCTGTTTGAAGGAGCCCGCATGTCGATTACTCGTCTGCATTTAGTTATCGATACCTTGCAGCTCTATGTTTTCAGGAATGCTACAAAGCATGGACACCCTGTCATCCCTGCAGAACGGGCAATTTCCTGTGATCTGTGGCCGTTACTGCCATAGACTGATTAAAAGCCCTTTACAACATACCGGGTAAATATTGGTTTAGAAATTGCCTGCTCATTTACGTGCACAACAGACCATGATATTTCCATCTAAGCCGCTAGTCTCCTGCATCAGCCCCCGTATGATTCCACAGGAGATTTTTACTGTATCGCTTCCGAACCGGCCTTATTGGCTGCAGAGCTGACGTATAATATTTCCAGGTCTTTGGAGACCCTTGCGAAACGTAGGTCTGCAATGCTGATGCTTCAACTTTTCTCTGATAACTCTGATTTCTTTCCGTGTGCAAGACATTTTAGACATAACGGCTTTGCTTCCTCTCTTTTGCTTGATTATAAAAGAAATACGTTTCAATGCAGGCACGTCAAATGAGAAAGGCATGAACCGTGCGAAAGAAAATGAGCTGAGACGTATTGAGATCGGAAACGGGACCGATCGCGAACCGTGCCCTTGATCTTCTTTGTGACCCGGGACAAATCACCTGCTTGCTTTTTCCCCGCGCAGTGCATAAGGCTGTCCAGACAAAGACTGTGTCCTAAGACTAGATGACTAGAAGGGCTAACGGGGCTCACCGAGACGGTTTCCTCGCGGCTGGGAGGTGTTTTGTGCCGGGCGTCCCCGCTGCCCTGCCTCGCAACCACGTGTATCGCAACTCTCTGCAGCTCCGTACAACAAACGTAAAATCTTTTGTAAAGGAACGCGAAAGCCACCGAATAGAACGTGCGGGAGCAGGAACAGGATATCACTGGAATACACTGTGTATTCGTGCAGTGAATAGTAGTACAACACGGCCCTGGCTATTGATACAAAACAAGTAATAATGGGAAATGCTGGCTGACAACTCTTTATAAAGCAACCAAAATGTGTTTAGTGGTAAACGAGGAAAATAATAAGCAAGGCAGACCTTCTGCAGTGCGAGCTATTCATTTCTGAATCCTATTCTGAGGCAAAAACTGGAGATAATTGGTGATTTCTCTATTATGTTCACAGGTGTTGAGGATCTGGGGCATTCAGCATCAGCTGCGCATCCAGAAGATTGCTGGCTTGTTCCCAGAGATCTGAAATCCCATTCTCCTCTCTATTTTAATGAAGCTCAGAGATGCCCCCTTATCTCATTTAATAACGAGCTGATGTTACTGGAAACGGAGCAGGAAGCTCGTAGAAGGGTCAGAGGCAGCGAGACAGCTGTTAGCCGTGTCCTGTGCAATTCGGTCTTCAAGCAGGTAAAGGAAAAAGGCAAACCGACCTCTCTGCATTTCCCTCACAAAAAAAAAAAAAAAAAGAAGCTTGAAAGCGTGTCCTTGGAAGAGACTTCAGAAAGTTCAGAGGGATGAAAAGAAATAACCCTTTACGTTGGGTAGGAAATTATCTCATACTGGTGGAGCCTAATTGTGATGTTTCGTGATGCTCCCCAGAGAGAAATGCGGGTAGTCTGCTCCTCCTGAATTTTAGTGGAACTGGCACACTAGCTGAAGTCCTCCAGCCTTTCATTTTTGAAAGGGGTTTAGTTTCTGATAAAGGTTCTGTGTTTCAAAGCGATACAAAATCTTCATGTGTCCTGTGCTTCAGTGAAACAACCATAATAGCAATAAGACTCCTAATCTGAGATGTTCTAGGGTTATCTCTGAGGAAAGCTAGTCTTCGCATGGCTGCCAATTGCAAATGAACTTGGTTATGAAATTCCTCTTTATTGCCACCTTTCCGTATCCCTGAGGTTAATTCTGAAATATGCATGAAATGTAATTAGTGCAGATCCGTTTCTGCCGGCAGGTTTTACACAAGTGGCTCGCAGTGGCAGACCTGGATGTATTCGTACTGAAATGATTCAGTTAAATGTAGTACCACTTGGTATGCAGCATGAGTGTTGTTTGTCTTCACAGTACTTTAATGATGCACTGCAGTCTTTGGTATCGAAGCGCTACCTGCATCTCAATGAAGAGCCGTGGTTGCTATACAGGGGAACGCCTCTGATAACGTTTTCTAGAGCTCAGCCCAAACAGCATCTTTTATCTACTGCTTGAGATGCAAACCTTGGAGCGTTTTGTGTTCTCGTACGGGGTATCGTGACTTTTTTTCATCACTTTGTTTGGTGCAAATGAATGTTTATAGCGCAGCAGCAGTGCTACGATCTGATTCTAAAAGAAAAAGAAAACAACAACAAAGAAAAGCAGACAGTGATCTAGTTTGCTGTCGAAGCCATCTATCTGTGCCCACCGGTCTGAAAGCACAATTCAGAATCCTCTCCCTCTGGACAGAGTGTTTTCAGGTTAAAGAAACAAATGTTTCTTAAACATGTCTCCTAAAGCTTTCAGAGAAGTTAAGATTATTTTAAACTCTGTTTACAAGAAGTAACTTCTCTGTTTCGCTAATGGGGACGGTAATGCAATCTCTTCACAGGAGCCTGTATGGTTAGCAATTATCCCTTTACAATCTCTTCGTCAGCCGCCACTCAGTTCTAAAACGGCTTTTAGAATCATTGGAGCTTATGCCGGTAAATTGTAGGCTGACTTGTCTTTCCTAAACAGCTTTTGGTGCACGCGAAATCTATCATCGAGCGTAGTTTGTGTTTGGATCAGGCTCTGAAGGAGAGATCGGTGTTTGAGAGTTTTTTCCCCGTCTCAGGAAGCTGAATTAAAATGTCACTTGCCAGCACGGAAGTGGAAAATCATCTCTAGCTCGGTATGGATGCATCACGCCGTAACAGAACAACTGGTGCAGGCTTGGAGCCAGAAGAGGTAATAGCAACCTGCCGCGAGATCCTACAGGAACACGCGTGCGGAATAAGTCAGTGTTTGAGCAGATAGGAGATACCGGACTTGGACTTCTCGTCGGGATAAATGGGCTGCCGAAGGGAATGATTTTCACCGACGGCACCTCCGTGCAATGGCTGGAGAAGTTACCAATGCTAAAGTCTCAGCTTTTTGGGTGTCCTACCTGGTTTTCAGCTATGACCGTTGTGTTTTGGCATTATAAGTCCTCTTCCATTTATAATTGACTAAGAGCTCTCCCTTTACCCCCCTAATGCTATAAAACTTACCTGTGCATTTATCGTGGCAGTAGTAGAAGTGCCCTGGGCAATGGACTAATTCCTGTATGTCTTCTGTTTAAGACTTCAAAAAGATTTGGAATATTAAGTATAA
The DNA here is from genome assembly GCF_028858705.1 of Grus americana. Lineage (NCBI taxonomy): Eukaryota > Metazoa > Chordata > Aves > Gruiformes > Gruidae > Grus > Grus americana. Next base: position 24,593,634 of record NC_072860.1, read on the forward strand.
AATTAATTTTGTTATTAATAAAGTGTTATTTAGCAAGAGGAACATAGTTTTCAGGTACATATGTTTTTCAGTTTAGCTGTTGAAATTGAAAGCTCAAAATTGGCTACAAAATCAGAATTAAAAGGAAAGGATGACTAATTCCCTTACGACAGAAGCATCGCTGGATGCTTTTATTTTGGAGACAAAAACATCTATAAGCCTTTTTTGGGAGCGGTATTCAAAAGTTAGACGTATGACTGAATTTGGTTAATCAATTTGTTCTGAAGTAACACCAAAAAGTTAAATACCCAAGGCACAGACAGTAATTTGTGATACAAAATGCTGCCGAGAGGGAGACCTGGCGAGTGCTGGGCTGAGCAATGGTTCTTCATCTCTTTGGACTATATATTTCTTTTGCCCTCTTACTGAATATTTGTCCTGCTTAAAACAGGAGTAATGGAGAAGTTGATATCTGTGAACGGGAGAAAGGGTACTTTTTCCTTCAGGACTCTAAAATATTGCTGTATACAAAACTCATGGAAAAAAAATCTTGTCCTGGTCAAATGGAAACACCTACTGCTCAAATAGTCTGGGCTTTCTATCAAGAGTATGCCATTGTGAAATTAAACCTAAATTTAAAAATTGAAAAATTCCTTATTTGAAGTTGGGGAAAAAATGGTGGTTATGTGTTGCTAGAAATCTTTTTGCTTGCTGTGTACCACTTATCCATCTCTCTCTTATTTCTGCATACAGCATTTCACATAACTACTGGAGAGGCTCAGCGGAACAAGATGTTGCTGCATGGGGATTTGGGAATAGATGCTAAAATACCACAGCTAATTCTGGCTGCAATGAGCATCATGGATTTGACATGCAGTGTTGCATTTTTAGTTCATTTTTCTGAAATTAAACATTTCTTTGAGAAAACTTGTAATAAAATAATACCCATCTGAAGCAGAACAGAATCATCTCAGAAAAACTTAAAGGACAAGTCTGGTAGTCTATTCAGATGAATCAGCCTCTTCCACAGAGTATATGTGTCTCACATCTATACGTGGATGTGATCTAGATTGCAGATTTATTTCCCTCACATATTTAGGGTAGTTAGTGTCTAGATTTAAACCTATTTAAACCAAATTTCTTGCCCCGTGGCTTGCGGTTTTTATTACTAAAGCTAGTTTTGCTTTTTTGTATCTGGAGCCATGCTTGGATATGAAGGCTATAAGTACATCTGGGGCAGGTACCTGTGAAACATGCGTTGTCTGGGCTGTAAATGTACGTCGTCTTACATTGGTGTACGTGCCTGTGACATCCACTGCCTTGTGTTTTCTTTTCCCCTCTGCTATTTAGTCTTCTACTCATCCAATTTTTAGATGCTGATTTTCTTGAACTGAGCACTGTCTGTCTTCCAGTAAGCACATCTATTGAGTTTGCCATTGGTTTGTTAGGATACCTGGTTTAAAAGGTGAGACTTAACTATGTAGCTATGTAGCTATGCTCTGAAAATTGCAATTATCAATAAATGTATTAATGTATTAATAAAAACACCTATTAGAAATTGTTTAAAAGGGGGGGGGGAAATCCTCTTATAATCTCTCGTCCAGAAAACTGGTCTTTGCAAAAGCTAGGAAGTGAGGTGTAGAATTTAACGCTAAATTCAATGCTACCTTCACCATCCTGAGTGATCGTATCCTGACCTGCTCCCACACTGGCCATGGGTAAGCTTGAAGAGGTCAGCCTTCACAGAAGTAACCAGTCTGCTGACTTTGACATGAAATGCTTGTTAGGTCAAGTAAATCTTGAATTTTTCTGCTTTGGTAATCAAATCCTGCAAGAGCAAGAATGAAACTTTATTCTTGAGTTTCTAGAAGCTGTCGGGAGCTGTAACCATAACTGCCCGGTCCTAAAGCAATTTATCCACCTTTCTGACTTTCTCTAATATTGGGTTACAACTACATTTTCTGGGTCTGCTGTGCCTTTTATCTGATAATCTCGACATAGCAACATAGCACATAGTCCTTTTAATTTGTCTTTTTTTAATTTCTTTTTTTTCCTTTTCCATTTCTTTATCACTAGACATGAACTCCTCTCTCACGCTGCCTGTTTAAATTACCTTGGATGACTGATCATAAGCCTCTGCCAGCCAGATGCCGGCCACAGAGGAGAAGTAGGGTACCGGGAGGCAGCCCTGTGCCATTAAATTTGTTCTAACATATTAAAAAACTTCTGGTAATGGAGTTTCCATTAATTTCTCAATTTATTCTAGACCTATCTTCTCCTAAAAAAAAAAAAAAAAGGCAGCTTTTAAAAAGTTTTTTCTAATGCCTAACTAGATTTTCCTTCCTGCAGCCTGAGGTCCCTGGTGCTTGCCTATCCTCCACGGTCACGGACAACAGGCGATTTCCCTTCTCACAGTGCAACAGCCTTCAGGCAATAGGAGATTATCGTATCTTTCCTCGGTCCCCTCTATGCTAAAATAATCACATACCTATGCCTCCTCGCTCCACATCTTCTCTGGACCTCTCTCCAGCACTGGACTGGTGTTGCAGTGGAAGCCCCTTTACAAGTTCTAATACTTCACAAATCTGGCAGATAGGTAAATATATTGTTAATCGCTGGGGTTTGGAAGGTACTAACAGCTAAAATTATCACCAGTTCTAATTCTATCTCCACTGGCAAGTAGCACGTCCCAGATCTGTGTCACCAGATCCTTTCCATCATTCAGCTGGTAAATGAGGTCACCGAAGGGAGCAGGACCTCTGCCCACTTCTGACACGCAGTGACGCAGCGTGCCCTCCGGCTCTGGTACTGAGTCACGACGACTGTCCACCCGCTGTACCGCTCTCCTATAACAGTTCTGTTTTGACAACTAGTTAGGAGAACGCCTGCTGAACTGAAGATATATGAAATTAACTGCTGCTTTCTGTTACGTTGAGTGAAAGGCAACGAGGGATGCTTTGTTCTTGACGAGTGAGTGATGGCCGCTGCTCACCTCTTGTTACCCTTTGCTGCTTACCAGTAATATCATTACATTATTCCTCTTTTTTTTTTTTCCAGGGATGGAAGTAATGCTGTCTTGTTGTTCTTTTCATCTCTTTTCTCTGTCTTCTAGCAATTGCTTTTTTTTTTTTTCTGTCTTTTTTTCCCTGCTATCGTGCTTTTCTCCATGATTCCTCAGGTAGAATCAATAAGATTTTGAGGTTCACTGGTCAGACTTTGAAAACATCCATCCTGTCCGATTATAATCTGACCTATTTCAGGGAGAGCTCTCACCCTTCCATCATTGGTGCTAACCACCTGCTGTACATCTTTAATGAGACTCATTAAATAACGTACTGAGCACTTTGGCCTTCTTGGCATTGCCAAAATCTTGCGCCCTCTCTAATGAACCAATGTTTTTGCCTGGTTTTCCTTTTATTCCTGATGCACTTACAGAATGATTTCTTATAATCTTTAACTCTGACAAGTTGCTTCTTGTGCTGTCCATTGGATTTTTTTAAATTTAATTTTTTTAAAAACTTTTTTAACGCTTTTGTCCTTTCATTTTTGTGTGATTGTACTGTTCAGTGCTCTTAAATCTGCTAGTTGCTCACAAAGCACTATATATATATATATATATATATGCATGTGTGTATAAAACCTTCTGAAATTAGTGATCTGCGGTGGGTCATGATAGCTCCCGTGTTTTTCCCCTTAACCGTACCAGCGTATTTTTGAGAAGGTGCGTAATTTCTTAATATACGAGATAATACCTTTTCTTTTTCCCCTTCCTTTCTGAGCAACCTGTACCCACTCAGCATCCTTCAATAATCGGCAGAGAGCATAGGATGAATAAGTAAATACCAACATTTGTGTTTAAAGGAAATTTGCTTATAATCAGAGTTTAGTTTTTGCTCTGCTTGCGATGTTTTTAAGGGCAGAAGCAGTCTTTGTAATCTGGTAAGTATGAAGTATATTGCTTCTCAAATAGGTTTGAGTAATTAAATAAGACTTTCTAAAGGGCAGCTTCACACTTCCTCACTTCAATGACTTTTTTTTACAAGTATACAAGAAAATGTTTCTGATAGTTTTGACCAGTTGTTGCTAGAATAGATTAGTATTATGTTTGTGGCGTTAAGCGTTAAGATCAAATAGTAGTTTATGATATAAGGCACACATTGGCTGCAAAACCCAGGCTATGTTCTTAGGTTTGAACTGCATTATGAAGAAATACAACTTTTAAAGTGGTTTTTTTTAAAAAAAAATAAAAATCAGAGAAATTTTTCACTTTTTTGTGAAAATAGTTTGGAAGTTATTATGCATTTGCTTCCAGGAAAAAATTCCTGAGTTCTTTTTGCAACGGGCAGTGCAACGTGTGTGTTTTACTCGTGAGGTGAAATAACAGTGCGGGAGTAGGAAGCACCCTCACACGCCGTGGCTCAGGCATGAGCCGACGTGCAGAAGACTCACTGTGATGCCTCTCAAGTATCAAGTGCCTGACAGTTTTATTTGATAAAAATAGGGCTATAACCATGGCAGTGCAATTAGACATGACCCTTCCTGATGCATTGCAAGATGATTTCTTGACTTTGGATTGACGTAGCGATCAGACGTGACTCTGACGTAAGCTTACAGCAAATGACAGTAGGAGTTTGTTGTCTTTCAGCAAGGTCATGTCCACTGACCAAAACACAGAAAAGAAACAATTGCGGTGGATTTTAATTGAAGTTTCTCCTAACTTGTAAATCTGAATTTACTGATGAATCCTAAAGTACATCGGCCGTCTTCTCAGTCTCCTTGAATTTCACTTTCCAGGGGCCGGTGATTTATTACTCAAGGTGTCGGTTACTTGAGAGAAATCAGGAAGATCTACCTAACCACCAAGCAGCTTCTGCTAGACATGTTTCCCAAACCGTAATTGGCGTGCGGCTGTATTTGTGGCGATGCCCTGCTTCACCCCTGCTGATGACTCCAAAGGAGCGAGTCTGCTCTCTTCCCGGGAGCTTTAAGAGTGTGGGATCAGAAATCTTTTTAATGAATTGGAAAGGGGAGGGGGGAATAAAAATCAATGCCAACTGCTCTGTGATTTGCATTTCAGATTTTAGTATTTTCTGCGTTCAGAGCACATATGTATGAGATTATTGTAATGAAGATGTCTATAGTAAAACTTTATATTTCATCACAGTTTCTGCTTTCCCCTAGGTAATTAGCTCAAACGCAGGATCTACTGTTATCTTCTTGCTGACTGACAGTGGGCAGAAAATCAAACCGTTTACCGGTTGTCATGGGGATGCTGAGTTTGAGCACTGTGGCACTGGATGCGAGTGAGACGAGGCTTTTAACCGGGAGCAGGAGTGGAACCGTAAAGGCGCGGGAAAGCCCATCCTTCTCCTTTAGCCTTTCAAGGTATTGGCTTCTTTTGCAGAATTACCCAAATACAAAATGTCAAAACGATAGTGTATTCTTTTCCACTGCCTTGCTAAGATAGATGTCGAAGCCATAACGCTGTTGGGAAAATGGAGTTTGACTTCATTGCTTGTCTAAACCCCTAGCTATACACATAAACCGTGACATAGAATCCTTGCTTCGAGGACTGGGCAACATATGGTAGAAATCCTGCTTTTCTTACTCATTTATTTCCAGCCAGCTAAATGAGAGAGGCTGTATCAGAAACCCTACAGGGATCTGACCTCAGCGGTTTTGCTGCCCTTTCGTGTGGCTTTCTAGCAGTCCCCATAACGCGCCATGCCCCGTGTAGTATGAGACTCTTGAAAACCAAGGCAGGACGTTTCGTTGGAGTACTCATCAGTTAGAGAGATGTGTCATCAACCGGTTAATAGGTTTGTCACTGCAAGATCACGATACTGAAATGGGAGCTATGTCGGTGAAGACCATCACCCGCTGGTTTCTACACTGGCAGTGCGTATTCAGATGTTGAGGTGTTAAAAAGCAATGACAATTAAACAGGCTTGTAATGTTCTCAAACGTTTGGTCGTGTTGCAAATCACCCCGTGAGTGAAGGAGACTTTAGTCTGGGACCTTGGCATATATGCTCCAGGTGAAAATACCAGCTTCACAAAGAACTGGCCAGTATACAGCGCTGTTAATTTTTAACCTGAATGCACACTACACTCTTTCTAACTTACTGACCAAAGTGACTTCTTCAGAGGGGGGAGCTCTGACACATCCAATTTCATCTACTAGCTCTAGAATAACACGCATCATCTATACCAGCAGACGCCAGCAGAAAACCCACATGCAGAGAGTTCACGGTGCTGCAGAGCAAAGGGCGGTAGTGGAAAGAGCGCTGGCTTAAGAGAAGTAGCGCACAAATTCAGCAGCCGAGCTGGCCAAGGAATCACTCTCGTGGGTCCCAGCACGGTGCTTGCTCACTAGACCGTGCTGTTGCTTAACTTTTCTGGTGACGCTTTAGAAAGTCACTAGATTTGGTTTAAAAAAAAAAAAAAATTGTATAACTGGTTTGTCCTGGGGACTGGACAAAAGGACTGACCGAAGTCTACCACAAACTCACTGCGAGTTGGGTGCATGCTGTGCAGCTGCAGGAAATCCGGCAGTCTGAAGCGAAGGTACCGGTTCAAGGTATATCTGGTGGTACCTCCCAGGCAGAAACGTCTCTATAGAATGGCAAACGCTTTTAAATGTTTCGTTCTTGCTACCTTGATCTCAGTCTTGTAGCAAAGATCAAGCTTGTGCCCTTATACCTTTCCCCATTATCCAGAATGCTGACGCTGAGCTCAATGTGAATTAAACTCTCGGCTTTGTCTATTAAGAAGTGCTCTCAGAGGAAAGTTACTTAAGAGAAGTAGGAAGCCCTAATAAATAGTAGTAATAATAATATGCATTTCCAGGAGAAGAGGCTTCTCTTAATGCTACGTTAGGACTTGTCTAAATGCAAAAGTTCTGTCTTAGAACATTAGGTCTAGCAGGTTTTCTGTATATTATACCTGTCTTCCGTTTTGACTTTCAAAAAGGAGCATTACAAAACCATAGCCCTATTTTAAATAGTTATAATAAGAAAAAATACAGGTGCAATGGTTGTTCTCTTAAAAGAATAAACTAGAAGTCCAAACTTTAAGAACAGTCAGTGTTTAAATTAGTGTCCTGAAGCTGAGACCAAGTATTTCCAGCAGGTATGACAGAGCAAGGAAATTCCTTATTTCTTGTAAATAAAACTGGAAGATGAAGCCTCCCTGAATGTCACTTACATAAAACAAATGTATGCAACTCCTTTGAAATAGATTCCTGCCATGAAATATGCATAGCTGGAATACCAATAGGTAAAACGCATTCCAGCTTTAATGGCAAATACATCTTATCTGAAATTACTGTCAATATAAATTATCGCTGCATGAATTATATTACATTTAAAATGAGATGTACTACCAATATTTCCCCAAACTGCATCTTTTGAAAAGCCATTTTAATCTGTAGAAGCCAGACTGTAAATTAATGAATATCAGTCTAGGAAAAGCAGATATTGGTGAGTGGCAATGTCCAGACCTGATTTTATTGGGATTTAGCATGGTGTTGGGCTAGTGCGGGGGAAACTCCGTTATACGGGGGGGGGGAAAAAATGATCATTGCATACAATGAGAGCGTGTTCGAGCACAGATGAGCATTGATCTAGGAGGGGGCACTGAATTTTCCCTCAGTCCTTAGCTGACTCCATGGAGATAGGTAGGCGTCTCTCAAGCCCTGTGAGCAGTGACGGAGAAAACAGCGAGGCGTTGGGTTGGAGGAGTGTCCACAGCCAGAGGCCACGTGTACCTATCAATGCCACTGCTCACGTGGCAGAGTGCTAACCACTATACCGTTGGTTAGTATTTTAACTTGTAAGCCAAGCTGACAGTGTCCCGCAATCCATGTAACGCATGCTGAACCTCCTATGTCCCAATACATTATTTCATTGCACATGAAATCAACGCTTCTGCGTAAAAGCTGGAGGTCTACCATATTCTGGAGGTGTCAGAATTGCTGAATATGCACAGGATTACCTGAAAACCAGAGGAGTTTCCTTCAAAGCACTGAACTGTGCGAACAGCAGCATGGGGATTTGGATAAAATTCACATCCCGTATTGTATCGCTGGTTCATATCCTGCCTCTGATAAGCGTCTCTCTTACTGTCTTACTTTATGACCTGCAACATGGAATTTAATGTTTGTGTGTTTCCTCTGCACCTAAGATGGGGGATACTGTCAGTGCTCCTTTCTTCTATGTCTTGATAGGAAAAATCCATAACGGGAGGTATGTGACTTAGTCGTAGTAATAGGTGACTTAGTAATTCCTGTCACCTATTTATTTTTGCTATATTTCTTCATTGCTTTATTGACTCTGAAATTACTATTTTTTTGCTTTGCCTATACTAAGGGGTTTTTTGGTTGTGGGTTTGTTTTTTTTTTTTTTCATAATTAGAAGTTTGATTTCACTGTCGTCATAAACTTAGTGTTGGAAAGGACTGAGCAGCTGACATCTCCCCGATCCTGGTACTAAAGAGGATGATAACGGTTACGTGTTGGGACAGGTACTGTACATGTATACAAAAAAGCAGGAAAAGATTTATTGTTGAAATGTTTGTTTGCCTCAGGGGGGTTTTTTAAGGTAAAAAAATCTATCAAAGTCTAATTTCCTCAAAGCTTAGCAACTCACTGGCTGGTTGGCACCTTAGTGCGGGAAGAAGACGTAGGTCTGGCTGCACATCGCTGAATATCGCTTTACACATTGCGGCGCAGTTGAAGAAATGCCTTACCATATCTCTGGCAAACTAAGGCACCGGTTCTGCACGACGGATCCTGTTTCAAGCCACGGGTCTGTCCATATTCAGGCTACGGTGAGGTTGGTGCTTGCAGCACAGGATTGCCACAGTATTGACTTCTTAGGGCTTTGTTCTCTCCGCTTTAGAATAGAGAAGAGAGGGCACTTTAAAACTGTTCAAGATCATCAAAGAACTGAAATTATAAAAAGCACTTCTCTGCTAAATTTTCATGCCATTATTATGGAAAATATTGAGACATAATTTGCAAACATTTCATTTGTAAACTTAGAATTTCAAAGAATACAGCTGTTGCCTTATCTGAAGAGATGACTTACACAGCAGTTGTTCACTGTGAGATGAGGAATAACAAGGGATAAATTGCTTTTGTGTCTTTGTCTCCTTTGAAACTTTCAAAATGAATATCTTTCTGTGCCTTTTAGGGTATAAATTCAGCAAGGAAAATACCCAGTTATGGCCAAAAGCATGCTCGATATACAATGTATTGGCAATGGGCTGGAAATGGAGAAAAATGCCTTTTAGCACCAAGGGTGCGTATTACCCCTCTCAATATTTTGCAGTGTTTAGAGCACCTACAGCTTTTATGTACTAACTCCCAGCTGCAAGGTGGGAACATGCTGTTCACACGTGCTTGCAAAGTAATCCTGGCTCATGAGTAGCTAAAACTCCTTCTGAACCTCTGAAACCATGAGTTTGCAATGAACTGAGAACAATATTCATTATTACGTTGTTTTCAATTGGTACCTGGGTCTAAACTGTGCCTCACCCAAATTAAATCATCTAAAAGTTTGTCTTTTTTTTTTTTCTTTTTTTTGGTGGTCTCTAGCAAGCGTGTAGGTTTTGTCTCCAACCAGCACAGGCTGCCCGTGTTCTTAGCTCGCTCACGTGGGTGGGATGAACCGCTCTCTGAAGCGCCATTGACCGTAGCAGGACACTAGGAAACTGGTTTAGGTACAGTCAAAATACAGGTGACTAACAACAAGATGAAATGAATCCCAATTAGCTGTCAGCACACTTTCTGGGGCCATTTGAGTACTGAGTTTCTGCCTGAGCTTTCTGGAGCCAACCAGTCCTCCTGGGCCTTATGGTACGCTACGAGGCCAACGTCCTGGGTGACTTCTGCTTGGGAACAACTCATCTGTGTCCTCGCATAGGCACTTAAGGCTCTAATTAAAGTGATGGAATTAGTTTTATTTTCTACAGTGTCCTTTCAATAAGCTGTTTTTTACGATTGTAGATACGGCTCTGATTCTTTTAAAGAAAGTTGAGTTTTATTGGGCATGGTGAGTAGAAAGTCAATGTTAACCTACAGACAATAAAACATTGCTGCATTACGCAAAATATTGTTGCAGACAGACTAAATTCTGTTTGTAATCCGCGCATTAGACAGGCCTGAAAGGCCTCTATTTTGGTGAAGATCAGTCTATTTTTCTTCCTACCAGACTATTGAGCCTATATAATTTTTCAGCTGGGATCACTTGCCTGACTTGCCTTTTGATCTTCCTAAAAGCAAATGGTAAAATTAAAGACAAGATGATTGTTACTCATTATTCGTACCTCCTCTTCCTATCTGGCAAAGTCTTATTAAATTACCATAGGTACAAAGACAGCTATCTGTTCTCCCTGATTGTAACATTGCACCGTCCACCTGTATCCTACCTAATCTTGCTGCTGTGATCCCTTGGGGAGATATAAATTTTGCTGTCTGGTTCAGTTTGTCTCTTTCCAATCAATAGATAAACAGAAATGGAAAGAATTTTATCAGTGAAATGCTTAATTGAAATTTCCTTGGCTTTCATACAAGTCTGTGTAAGTGCCAACACCTTCCTAAGCACTGACCATTGGAAAAGCATCGACACCGCTTCTTCAGGTGGCGAGCTCTCCGTACCCGTGGTGTAGATCTGAGTATCATTTGAGGTTAGGATGGCATCGTACTTAGTAGGTAACAGATGTTGTGAGATACTCATATGATTATACATTTGTTCGGGTCACTGTAGCCACGATATTAGTGATATCACTGATAACGTCTGCTGCTAAGAGCATGTATCCCGGGAGGCTGGTCCTGCTGCAAGCTGGGTGAGGTGCTCACCGCTGGTAGAGACGTAATATTTGTGGCAGTCACTGTTTTATCCTTTGGTTTGTCAGCAGACAGCGTTTTTATGGCAACTCAGTTCAAAAATCAGTTCAACCTATTAGAAATAATAATCATGTTTAAGACAATACTGATAAAACACTTCTCTGCAGTAGTAAGGCGTGACTAGATTAATTTGTTTGTGACTGGTTTATTTGTGCATCTTTTATGAGGGTAATTACTGCCTTCCACCTGAATAACGTGAAGCAATTTTCTGTTGGAGCTGAAGAAGGGAAAGGGGGGTTGCTATCGCTATCATACCCTCCGTGCTGCATTTCACTGCCACGTACTCTCGTTACAGATAGCGGAATGTTTATTGCCTCATAGATCAGCCGGGAACGTGCCGATGTGATCGCGCGAGGATGGCTCTGTCACCGCGTGGGAGGACCGAGGCACTGGCTGGTGGCCGAGCTGTATTACTTACCAGACGTGACCAAATTGGATCCTTTTGACAGTCAAGGACAAATGTGTGTTTATATTGCGTTTGTGTACTGTGGACAAGTTTGGTTTTTTCCAATATAAGCATTTTTTTTTTCCCCCAGAGGTGTGTAGGGATGTGTGTGGTTTACAGTGGAGGGACTGAAAGGACAGGCGCGTGCATCAAAATAACATTTGTCTGTGTAGCATGCATGAAAGCACAATGTGCACACAAAAAAACTTTAAAAATATTTCAAATGTAGTGCTATATGTAATCTTTACTCTCCATTGATTTCATTTGGAATCAGTGTGGTTTTCAGCTCTTTAAATAAATCACTGGCTTAGTTGGCGTGTGTTCCTTAGCAGCTCGTTGTAGCAGAGATAGCAGGTAAATCATTTCAGCCTTTAATTTAGATGCTTTTTGATACTGAAGAGTGCAAGCTCAATTTTTTTGCTAATGGAATTGGCAATTACACAGGCACTGAAAGAAGACACGAGCCAAAGCTCGTGTCTCAACTCTAAGGAGGCAGGACTGAAAGCCCTTGAGAAGGTACCGAAACGCTGGCCCGAGGGGCAGTGAGAAACGCTTCGCTCCTCCCCATCCCTCCCATCCTCCCGTCTCGAAGACCGAAGGACTCAATCCGGGCAGGAAACTTGTCTAAAGTCTGCAGGCAGGCAGCACCGAGCGTTTCTGCAGGGGTCCCAAATGTAAAGCGTGTAACGCAGAGCTTCACGTTCCCACCACAGCGCTGCGTTGCCCTTTCGATCATACAGACGCACCGGTCTCGCTCCCGGGTAGGAACCTGAAATGAAATCCCTTCCCCTCCAAGGATAGGGGTTAAGTGGTGGGGGAATGGGAGGTCTGGCGATACATAGAACAGCAAAAGCCTTAAGACCCATTTCTCACTTCTTTAGAAAACCTTTACCAATATTTTAATTGTCTGATCTTTATAAAAAGCACTTTTTTTCCTTTTTTTTTTTTTTAGTGACCAGTGTTACACCCCTATAGGAATGCAATTCTGTTAGCCTTTTTAAGGCAAACTTTCATATAGCGCATGTATATATTAGATTAGTAAGATTTTTTTTTTTCCCCTGTAAGTATGCCTCAAGATTGGCCAAATCTTTTAAAGTGAGTCATGTTTAGTCCAGGAAGCTGTGGTGGAAAAGCCGTTTGGAATAGCAGTATGGAAAATGCCTGCCTTAAGCTGCACCTCAATCCTCCAAAGCCTCCGCAATCCAAATCAGGTGAAAAAGCAACTTATCCCAGTGATTTTTGCTGAGAACCGGAGGTGACATGCTATGTTTTCCTATGCATATACCATCTCGGGTGCTACGAAATTACTGATAATTGAGTATAGACTGGGGGGGGGATTGTTTATGACTTCGTCCTGCCAGAGTGACAAAAGCAGCCTTGAAGTGGTGCTCGCTGTTTACCTCCACGCTTTGAGTATATTCTCAAGGCTATTGCTTCTGCCTACTGTCACAGAGCCACATCAGCATTTTCCTATCAGTACCTTCAGCGAGGAGCATTCCCTTAATTTCTGCCTTGTTTAGTTCTAGACTATAAATAACACTAACTGCTCGTGAAACCGAGTCTTGCAGAGCCCTACCCTGGAGGCTACTCAAAACCTGAAAATTTCATTGGTTTGACAGTCTTTGCAGACTACCATCTAATATATAATAATCATCATGCCAGTTGGAAATCCGTAATTATGACCCACTCTAAACAGTAGCACAGTAGACGAGAAATAACGTCAAGTACTCCGCTGAAGGAAGCGTACTGAGAGTATTTGTCAAGCCATTTGCTCTATACGATTCTTATTCTGGCTCCCTCTCACCAACTCCCCAGTCAGTATGATGGGAAAATAAATACAGATATTTACGCCCATTTCTAGGAATGCAGTTGTCTCAGCACACACAGCACCCAGGAGGGCTGTAAGAAATAAATTAGTGATCTACTGCGTGTATATGCCAGCTAGGATGCATGTCTGTGTCACTGCTTCTAAGGAGCTAAATATTTCAGATGAGGGAGGCTTACAATACTGTGAATGTCACTGATATGTCAAAGGAACAATAAACTTATTGAGCTTTTAGGGGTCTATTCTTCAGCCTGCTGCTGGTTTCCTGGGTGAGCTGGTGTGGCGTTATCGTCTGTGCTGCTGGGGAGCTGGTTGTCGCAGCCCAGGGGCTCCCTGGCAAAGGTCCCACAGTCCTGCTCCAGAAGTCTCGAACCCAATACTTAGGTGATATAAACTCTCCATCTCTGCTGATCTAACAGGAGCGAGGCCAATTTACGCTAGCTGAGGATCTGGCCCTGTAATTAGGCAACAGTTTTTCTGTTCAGACAGCTGCTTGTGTGTAGACAACTCATTGATGTAGTGGCTGGGATGTGCAAATGAGGTAGAGACTCTGTTTTGTGCTCGTTAAAGAAGGCACTAGAAATCTCATATGGCCACCATCTGCCGCCTTGTTTGTTGAGTTTGATCATTAGTCAATGAATGGTTCTACTGAAATTCAGTGATTAATCTCCGGAATATGATTCTCTTTATCATGATGAAGGATGGCAGAATTTAGCTCGTTAGAATAAAATTGTACGGATGTGCAAATTCTCTTCAAAAGAGATTGGGATTCATAAAACAGTTAAGTACAAAAAGGGGAAAATTAGCTGTGAGTTTTTGTAATGCCTATTTACAAACACAAGCTCCTTGATAAAAGCTGGGAATATCTCTTGTAGATATGCAGAGACTAAAACAGCAATGCAGTTGTGCTTAAAGAAGGACTTCTTGAAGGCACACAATGTCTGTGGGCGATTTTAATGACTGACACCGATTTCAGCAAGCTATTACGAGGTTTTTCTTTCTAGGTGGTAGAAGGAATATTTCATCGACGGGTGTTTTAAAGTGTTTTCTGTACGCTGGCTTGGCTCAATTTGTCTATAATGAATAAAATGAAATATAGCGAAAAGGGGAGTTATTAATGGCCCTGATTCATTAAGTATGTAACAATCTTTAATTTTCTCTTCCTAAAAAAACCCAGTTCAATTAGAGATCTTGGAGTTTTTAATTGCATGTTGGAATAGTTTTTCAAACAACAAAGCATTAAGTCTCGTTATGGATCCATTTCACTTTTTATGTGAAATGATTTGACCGTAACTGATACTGACAGAGAATTTCAATAGTCTAAACCCAGCCTGGCAACCAACGTGGAATCCTAATGTGTACAGAGTTATAGTCCGTGAGGTTGCATAGGATATACGTCATGGTACGTTTTGGTTTTGTACTGGTATCTTCAGCTGTTTTCTGTCTTCAGAACGCAAAATATATTCTCTGTTGTTTTTACTGGGCATTCTTCTTGAAAAGCTGTGGATTTATTTACTGTGTTTGAAGAAATCTGTTCACAGGGCTATCAATTATTTTCTTCCTGCATCTATACGCAGTTTCACCTGTTACTTTCACTCCCATAAAGAAAACTGTTTACACAGAGATTTACTTTGGATCACAGTATTCATGAATAAAAAATAAAGGTTAAATTTCTGAAAGAGCATTTTTTTGTGCTGTAACTCTTTTGCATTTCGCATTGCTCAGGGAAATGAACGCTTCTAGCAACCGACTTGCAATATTTATTTCATGTGGATGAAATTTGTTTGCAGATTTGTCCCATTTGATATTTAAAAAGTGGCTGGAACAATGCATTCCTGCACAAGAGAGGCTGCTTTATGTAGAATTGCTCAGCCTGCCCATTTGGCCACACTTGTGTTTCAGGAGGAGCGAGGACCAAACTTTGTTTCCTGCGGAAGCTTTGCAGTGCCCTGGGGAGGCACAGCCGCTGGCAGGGTGCGATGCTCGTGCTGGAGTCGGATCCATTACCGTGGCTACTGATGAAGCGAGTCAGTACCTGCTAATAGGACAGGCAGGTGGAGGTATGGAATATACAGGCACAGCGCAAGGAAATGGGTCCACTTTATTTTTTGTTCTCTACTTTGATAGAACAAGTGCAAAGCAATTGGATTTTACTTGTGGATTTTTAAAAATTTTTTTTTTTTTTTTCTAGAAAAGGATAATGTGGAGCAGAGCTTCCAACATCAGGTCTAAGCTACTGAGTGAAGTCCCCGGGAGCCCTTTAACTGACTCTAAGGAGTGATCAACCGGGCAGCTAAACAAAAACCATTTCTCCCTCCCACCCAGCACAAAAAGGGATTGAACGGAAGGAGACTTTTCCTTATCCATCCCGCAGCGCCAGGATTTCAAGCAGTAAGCGATGGTCCTTGGGAAGCTTTCAGACTCCTCCTGTCTGTATCACGTACCTGGGTATTTTCTTTTTTGAGCAGGACTGCTGCCCGGGTGCCGGTGAGAAGGTACCCAGCCCTTGCTGTGGAAGACTGGGATATCTCAGGAACAACTTTGCCCTCCTTAGACAGTACTTGGGTAGAAATATGAAATACAAATAAAAAGCAGCCGCGGTACGATAGTTATTCTGACTTTTTAAAAACAACACTTTTAAGAACTGCCACGGCAGAAATAAACACTCTCGCTCTGCGGATGATGTCTCAAGGGAAATACACGCTTGCTTTCTTTGTCTCTTTTTCTTTTGGGAGGATGACAACTGATATATTTATATATAGGAGAGAGTCTGCCTATTTTATCTGAAGACTACAAGAAATTATTCAAGCTTCAAGCAACTCTCTGCTCCGTACTTTTAGGAAGAAAATGAGCAAATTGAAAATCCTCTTGCCTTTCACAGGAAGGGTGTTGCCAAAAACAAGTACAAGAAAAAAGGCTGGTGGGGATGAAGACACAAAGAAAAGCAACTCCTTTTCTTGAAGAGGAATCTCCTAATTTTGGGATGGAGGATAAACAGAAATTTTACTTGTAAGTAACTTATGAAAGGTGGGTTGATGCAGTGGAGAATGTTGGAAGACTTGAAGATTTTATGTTAAAACAAAACATTGAAATTGTCTCCAATTTGAACCATTTGGTTGTTAACGTAACAAATTATATTTTAAGTAAATTCATGTGCTTTCTCAATTTTTCATGCTTCGCTTTCCCCATCCTCCGGTTAGGAGCATGGATTCGTGCGATGTGCAAAGAGAAAATGGAATTTTCCAGCATCGCCTAGACGTCAGGCGCTGAGTGCATCTTGTCTGCGTGCTACAAAGTGTCTCCTTGAAATGGAAAGGGAATGGTACAGTGTGGTCCCTGTTCGCTAATATAGCGTATATGGCTTTATTACTGCATTTATGGACTCTGTTTTCTCCAAAATGATGTGTGGTTTGTTAGATGCTATTAAGAAAGATAATATTTAGTCCTGCTGACAATATGATGTATTAATCTTTATTGCTTTGGCATGCTTTTAAGTGTTTCCTTTCTCAATAGCCTTCTGTAGCGTGGACTATACAAAATACAAGCAGAGTAAAATGTAATTGTACTAAAATACGTCCTTGCATTAAATTTTCTGAACATAAAATCTTGAAACACTTACAGTAAGAAAATACTTTTTAGATAACATTTGCAAATTTAATCTTAGCAATACCATCTGAATCATCAAAATGAATTAAACGTGAAGGTAATTTTGTTATAGGTGGGGTTATTTCTACGTGGGATAAAGTATTTGTTAAAGACTGAGCAGTAGATAAAAAGAACACTGAGTGAAAAACATTTTTAATATGCTTTAAATCTAGATTTTAATTTCAGAGCATTCCACCTAGATTTCACTCTATGAAGCAGTTAGAAATCAGACCTGAGCTGGGCCCACCACCACAGTCTTTAATATTCTGATGATAGAAAAAAAAGGGCAAATTGCTAACTGAGTGCTGTTGTGTGAGGTCTCCATTTTTCCGAGGCATTGCCATTTTTTTGCCTCTTCCCAAGCCTGGTAAGGAACACGGAGCGGTGCCAGCCCCTTCTCCCACCTTCCAGCCCAGCGGGTGCCTTGGGAGAGCTGCGGGGAGGGGATGGCGGAGGGGGTTTTTTCTCTGAGTTTTAGAAGTGCCTAAAGATAAATAGATCAAGTTGTTCCACTTTTGGTACATTTTTACAAGCACATGAAAAAGAAACTGGCTTTTGGGTGTTCTTGTAAATATTTCACTAGAAAGTGGCCTCATGAGGGATTCTGTCTTTTGTTAGAGCCCGATTCCTCAGAAATAGTGCTTTTAGTAAAAATTGCTTTGGGATCACATCAACATGTCCTAGTTTCCAATCCTGCAGTGATGCGAGGCATTTCTGAGAGGATGCTCTTTTGGGGAGACATTTATGGTAATGGATAAACCTCTAGATCAGTTACTAATTTTTACATAATTAAAACTTCATTTAAAAAAAAAAAAAAAAGATGATTAGGAGTCTTATCACGTAAGTTGAATTTCTGCCTCGCTTGCCAAACATCTAGCTTGTATTCGCACGACGAGCGGGTCGTTTCACGTACGATTTGCAGACAGCTGTCTACCTGATCTGAAGCCCTCCAAAATCGTGAAGAAACTTCCTCTTGGGTTTAAAGGGCTTTTGATCCAGCCAGAAATTGCTACAACTAGTTCTGTGGCTTATGTTCGCTGAAACGGAAGCTGCATAGGCTTGCAAACACATTTGTGTGTCCCGTCCCTTCATCCTGCTGCGGAATCAGTGGTTATTTCTGAAAGGGGGGGCACCTCAGGGTAAGGACAGAGTACATGCCACCCTCTGGATTTTCTGTTTACGCTTTAGCCAAAAAGTGTTCCATTTTTTTCTGGGAAAAATTCACAGAAAGAAACTTTTAAACGCCAAAGCAACATGAACCAGTGAAGTGGTAAACAGCTGTTTTGACATAATTTCCCTACTTAGGTGTATAGCTAAGCACAGAATATTCTGGGGTTGTGTTTTTAATCCTTCTTTTCAGAATGGATAAAAGAAAAAGAGCCTTCCTACTGAAGGACACTTATAGTTTCGAACCTCTTTCTTCAGGCATGTTATGAAGGCATCTATCTAAAAGCAGAGCACTACTTAAGATTTAAGCAGCCACGAGAACACTTCTTACTGCTTAGCTGGCAGGCAATAAAACTTTTATTCTGCATTCTTCCCTAAAGGTCTGCTTCATACCATGTTGACATAAATATATGTATATTTAACCATATAAATATATTTAAATAAGTATATAAAATGTATGTATATAAAAAATATCCCCCCCCTAAATGCTTTTCAGCTAGAGGTGAATCTCACGGTTCTATAGCTAGGAAAACGATGGGAGGTGACAGCACGTGCAGCATCGAAACGCAGACGTTGGCAAGCAAGCGGTGGGTCAGTGCTCCCCAGATCGGTACGCACAGGTTCCTCCTGCGAGCCTGACCTTGAGGGAGATGCTTGCATTCAGTTTGCTGTGTTTGGGGAGTCCGGGAGCAACGTGACTCGCGGGCGGGTAGAGGTTTATTTCAGCTGACATTTTTACATCTTGTTTCACGGATATTTTTGCTTTTGATAGGGGTCCGGACTGATTCCCAACCGACTCTCTCAGTATCATTGTTTCAAATGACATCTAAATATGTCAGCGACAAAGGAAACGTAGCCCCTGATTTTCTTCTCGGTACAGACTTGTTTTCACAGAACAAAGTAGTAATTAACACTATTAGTTATCTTCAAGAGGCTGGCCCAATTTCCCAGCACTTACTGCGGGAGCTGCATTCATCTCTTTTAGGAAGGATCCCGTTTAGAGCAGGCAGAGCTTTGGCTTTTTACCTGAAGTGGAAGCTGGTTTTAGAAAAGAAAGGTAACTTTTTATTTCCCCTAAAAGATAGTAAAGAATTGACTGTGTCTTAAGGAGAAAAAAAAATCAAGTTTTTATTCTGCACATCTGTTGAGAGGTCTTGAACACTTTTTGCCTGTAAGTATATTGTCTGCTTGGTAGAGTTACATCATGAAGATTAGATGAGAAAAGTTAACTTATTATAAAAGCACAATTGCATTTGGTTTTTCAGTAAACCTGGATTTTTAAGGTGCATTTAGGTCATTGAATATTGGAGCCCTCAAGGAGATTGATGGCACGAACGAGCCTGACGCTGTTCTTCTCCCTGAGAAATACTTTAGGGAAAAGACAGGAGTGGTGCTCTGAAAACCTGAGTCTTCCTAGCCTGTTGGAAAATAAGTAGACCTTCATTATATTCTCATTACTCCAGCTCTCAGCACAGAAAGGCAAAAAATAAAGGTCACTAGCTTTTACCATCTGCGCTAAAATGCGATGAAGGTAACAGAGAACTCCAAGATTTATTGCTTAGCAGCTGATTTGAGGCTTCAAGTAAGTAGTAAGACATATAATCCTATCTATCTCAACAACTTCTTTCTTTGTAAGGGCATGATCCATAACCTGCTGAATTTGATTGGAAAAATCAGAACTTCTTTCATCGGGCACTGGATCAGGCTTTACAGCTTAATTGAAAAAATGAGTCTCAAATACCGACTTCTGAATTTGTTTGACTGAAGAAAAAGGATTTTAATTTGTGAAGAGATTTTTTTTTTTAAAAAAATACATCCAAGAATACGAAAGGAAAATGATATTTGGGTATTGTACCAGATGATTTCTGCCCAGGTATGATGATCAATGAGAGGAGAGACTTCCCTCAGTCCATTTAGAAAACATAAACTTCATTCACCTGTCAAACGACCGAAGATGAGAGAATGAAAGCTGGGCAAGAGGCTGCTTCAGCAAACTTGAGAAATAATTTTCTCCTTAGTGCAGTCAAAACTCGGCAGCATCAGACAACTCGTTTCCCCGACCAATGCTGAATGTGTAAGTGCCTGGTGATGGCTTAATTGCTCATTAAAAAGAAATTTTTGATGAAAGGGAACAAAGTCTGAAATGTCTTGAAAGTAAACACAGTACTAAAAAGGACGCCAGAAAAAAACAGTTACTTCTGTACTCTGTACCAAGCACCTTCAGAAACATTCTGCTTGACGTGGTCCTACTAAACAAGGAAGGAAAGTCCGAATAAAATGTCATCAGCATCAGTCCCCTTAAAAGAGATATTTGCTTTCTAGGTGTCGTCTGGGTTCAGAGAACACCTTTCCACTGTTCAAGTCAAGCTGGCTCTTGGCAAGGTTTGCGTAACTGCTTAATTTGATTCATTACAGAAGTTGACTTGTGCATTCATTAGTGTCTTTGCATCCTTGATGAGGCTTTCTGACGGCTTTGCAATTTGCTTTGCAGTTTCTCCCTGCTCTTTAGAAAACCTCCTCTCACAACACGACGGCTTACAACCTGCCGACGGTACGAAGGACGCGCGACACATAACCACGCACGTTACAAGACCCAATTGATCGCGGTTTGTAGATACAAATATCAGCTACTCGAAGGTGGGTATTTGGTGCTCTTCTGCGAGACGCTATCAGCTCCTGGTGAGACGGACAGCAAAGGTCAGTAGCTGAGCTCGTGGAGAGAAATGAGGTGAAAGAACCCGATTGTGTCGGACGCTTTGAAGCTGACTCAGCAAGGTCAAATGCGCAATCTTTAAATTAAATGCTTTGAAGCTGAATTAATTGTCATATGAGCTTTAATTCTTTTAATCAGGTGCCTGTTTTCATCTGACCAAGAGATGTTATTTCTCTGTCAGGATTTCATTAGCAGTGCCTGCCTCACTCCCTGTCTCTCCCCACCTCTCTGCTTTCCCTGTGAAAGGCAAGGTGTAAAAAATACTGTGCTGCTAATACAGACAATTCCAGCACTTCCGAACTTTCTCTCTATTTTAGCTTCAACTATCCAAAGCTCATCCTCGTCAAGCAAAAGAAGAATGTCTTGCACTTTCATATTACTGCACGTTGCTCAGAATGAGAGATAAATGAGAGACAGTGCCATAAATATAGCATGGGCAGTGCAATTTTAAAAGCAAAACTTGAACAAAGTGTAATTGCTGTGTGTGAGTATCACCGTGATCAAACTAAATACGCACAGCTATTAGTAAACCTGTATTTTATCCCTAAGTGGACTTGGCTTCTCAGTGACCACTGCGTCGAGGAAACAGCTGGATTGTTAATACAAATCTCTGTCACATCAGTCCACTTTGCGCCACTGAGTAGTTTTAATGTATTGTGGACACAGTCCACAGTTATTGAGATTATTGAGATTTATCCCCAATTACTGAGAGTTTTCCCGCAACGGCTGTGCTGTAGACATGGGCACTGTAAACTGATTTGTTGCTTGAGGCTTTGCACCACCTCTCGTTAAAGCCCAGAGCAGCACACTGCTGCCTTTTGGGTCAGCGTATCAGTAAATTAGTATCAGATTCTTTTTGCAGCTAACCTCAACAACAATTCCTAGTCACAACTGCTCACATTTAAGTGCGTGTCTAAATTGTTTTCTTGTATCTGAAATACACCAATTAAGTATTAAGCCCTGGTAATGTATTAATTAGCTTTTTTTTTTTTTTAGTTTAATGCACCTTTTAATTAACTGAAGCCAGAAATGCAGCTTACATCTTTAAAATTCTAATCCTTTAAATCATTACGAGTTTCATCCTAAGCTTACCGAAATCAATAGATAAACTCCTGCAGCTTTCCCAAGAGCTAAGTACCTGTAATTATAGCTGTAAGGTGAGATTCCACAGCTTGGACAGAAACTTG
The DNA here is from genome assembly GCF_028858705.1 of Grus americana. NCBI lineage: Eukaryota > Metazoa > Chordata > Aves > Gruiformes > Gruidae > Grus > Grus americana. The sequence continues at coordinate 24,615,503 of NC_072860.1, forward strand.
TCTTGAATTTTTTGCTGCTTGGTTTCGCCCTCTGCACAAAGGGTATCGTTCCCTGCCTACGCAGTAACGAGCAGGGCTCAGTGAGTATTGTGTACCTTTGAGTTTAGTTTTTAATGGTCTCTAAATAACGGTCTCTACAGTGTTAAGAGTCACTTGGGAATAAAATTCAGTCTTCATGTGCTGGATTTAGAGCTTGTTAAATGCAAGTGAACTTTCAGCTTAAACGGGTGCAGCAATCTCTGCGGCTCATCCATGTTCTGATGAGCTAAGGCTCATCATCTTGTTAACAACGTACGAGTGTATGAAATTCGTAACAAGTTAATTCCTCAGGCCTCTCTCCCAAAGAAAGTAGTACAGACTTCCAGCCTCCTCTGCTCAGATGAGATACTATCAGGTGTCATAGTAACAACTCAGTGAATATCATTTAATTCTTATTCATGAACTAGTCTGGCTTTAGTGGGAGGGATATATGCACATGAGAAGAAAGATTCTTGTCCTTAATCTGGGACTGGAGGAATCCCTGAAGATCAGCCTGCTGTATATATGTAAATAAATGGTTGCAGGGTAAACCTGCTCAGTCATGCAGACATTCAGTGAACAGTTTTAATGTTCTTGTTTCAATAGAGGATAATTTTAATTTTTTTTTTTGAGTACTTAATGGCAGGATAGAACTTAGAATAAATTAAAAGAACGGAGTTTTGAAGAAGCAAGGAAAAAAAAGAAAAAAAGCCAGTCTAGTCTCCCCGAGTTGAGCAGGGGATTAACTGCCTCCGTGAAAAAGTAAAAAGTGAAGTTCTGCCTGACGCTGGAAGAGTTTTGGTATGGGCAGCACATACAGGGAGAGACGCCTCTCCCTTCGGTCGTTCCAGGATAGCTTATTTTTAATACAGAGTTTTAAGTGGGGAAGAAATAAGATATAATGAGCAATTACAACAGCACCAGTAAAGTCACATCCCCAGGGATTTCTCCCTTGAGATCGGCTGGGTTTGACTTCAGTGCCCAACAAGGGGCTGGCTGGGGCTGAGGGCTTCCCAGGAACGGGGGCATCCCCAAAGCAGGGCTCTCCACCCCCGCTCTGTTACAGGCACCAAAGTCACCTCGCCGCACCTCTCCGAGGGAAAGGCTTTTTCTCCTCCGTCCAGTCCGCGTGTCTTCCTGTTTCGTAGGAATTAGGTTCTCCGTGATCTTCACACTTCCATCAGATTTGTTAGACCTGGGCAATGAACTCAAAGGGTGCGAGGGAGAGATGGATACAGCGTGGTCCTCAGGGCTGAACAAGCCTTGGTTCCCCAACTGGGAGAAAAACTACCAAAAAGCTAAACTTGTCAGCAGAACGGGAAGCAGAAAATTCAGTGTTGTTCTCTGTGAAGTACAGTGCTTGAGCTCTGCCTCTTTTATTCTTTTTTTCCTCTTCCAAAAGCCTGATTTTCACAGTGTACCTCACCAAATGTATAACTGACTTTGATGTGGAATTCACTCCTGTTTTGTAGCCTTGAAAGCCGTATTTGATGAGAAGAGCCTTTTCCCAAAAGAAATTCATGATCATGAACGAAAAGCGAGGCAACTCTGTGAGCGAGTCTGCAGTGAAGGCAAGATAAAAAGAAATAAGAAGCAAGCAAAGCTGGAAGAAAAACAAACCTCCTCTTACGAAGGAGTGTGTGTCTAAAGAACAGCACATACGGAGTGAGACTGCCTTTGCTACGTGCTATTAGTTTTTACAGCGCACTCCCTTTTGTCTTAGGGGCAACGTTTTCAGTCATTACTTGGGATTTCATCCTTGCACAGCTCTTAGGTCTGCACTAGGATCCCAGCTCTCTCGCTTGTACTGTGTTTTTCATCAAAGTAACTGAAATCAATGAGGTTATTTTTATGCTTTTTTTTTTTTTTGGTCTGTTTTGAATCATTTTTCTGACTGGAGTCCAGCTGAAGTTTCTAGACATTCAGATGTTCTTGGAGTGTTTAAAAACAGAAAGTGATCAAATCCAGATCTGATTTAAACCAAATAATTTGGGTCCAGTGAAGTTATTTGTCAGTTATTTACCTTCTTCCAAATGTAAGGTTTTCTGTAAGACTTTCCTGTTCTAACCCTAAAAAGAGAAATGCGATGTGAGGCCAGAGAAGAATCTGATATTTGCAGGGATTTTCTTCCAAAGCATGTGCTCTCCCCAGGGTCTGATATTCATTAATTCAGATTAAACAAGTACTGACCCCAAACTTGATCTCACACTTCTACCAGACATCCCTTTGTATCTGTGAAGCCATATGCAAATGACAATTAGCAGCCGAGCTGGATGCTTGATTGGATTCAACGGTGTCAAAACGTTCATCACGGCAATCGTGGCGCTCTTTCCCTTGGGTTAAAAAATGAAAAAAATATTTGGTGTTTCTTTGGACGTGAAAAAACCCCACCCCAATATTCTGACATTGTTTTACTCTAACCTCCTTTTTGAATCTGAAGGGCAAGAAATCTCTGTAGACAACCCAATTTCCTACATTTTCCAGCTTAGTACCTGTTCTGGATAAATTTGGGGAAAGTAATTGACTATTCAAGTGTTCGCTAAACTGACAGAAATGTTTTAAGAGGTACTTTTTCTAAAAACTCAAGCCCTAATTCTTTCTCCGCTGGGAGCTTTCCTATTCATTAAGGAGCAAGGTCAGATTATAGGAAGAAAACAACAAGCTGGTTTCCAACCTGAGATGCAGCTTCTGCTCAGGAAATACTGCGCTCTGCAGCATATGGGTGAGTGTTTGTCTTATCATTCCTACTGGAAAATATTTTCTCAGTAGAAAATGGACTTTATTCAAACCAATTTACATATCTTACCGAAATAATGTTAGTATATTGGCTCATCCTCAAGTTTAAGTCAATCTGCAAAATATCCTGTTGTGGAATAATTTGCATGTGTAATTTTCCAGACCAAATCCTGCAAAGATTTGAGATGTTAGTCACATTGAATTCTGTAGGACTATTCAGGTTTACATATGCTTTAAAAAAAAAAAACAAACCAACAAATCTCAAGTGCATAGTTGTTTACAAGGTCAAAACTTGTTTTTTCCAGTAGCATGTAAATTTTAAAGTGAATAAAATCTCCTCCTACAAAAACATAGTTGAATGGTAACATGATAATGGGTAATATCAAATATGTGTTCATTAATTCAGGACATTCATTTCCTACAGGAAAGCTGGAGAGGGGCTGGTGCCAAGGGCAGGGAGTGACAGGCCAAGGGGAATGGCCTGAAGCTGCAGGAGGGGAGATGGAGATGGGATGTGAGGCAGAAATCCTTCCCTGTGAGGGTGGTGAGGCCCTGGCACAGGTTGCCCAGAGAAGCTGTGGCTGCCCCTGGCTCCCTGGCAGTGTTCAAGGCCAGGTTGGATGGGGCTTTGGGCAACCTGGGCTAGTGGAGGGTGTCCCTGACCATGGCAGGGGTGGCACTGGATGGGCTGGGAGGTCCCTTCCCACCCAAACCAGTCTGGGGTTCTATGATTTTAGCACCTAGTGGCATGGATCTAAGAATCAGTGGACAACTTCATGAAATAAAGCAAGCTGAGGAGAATTAAGTAATTAAGCCAAAGACCTGAAGAATAGAACTTCAAATTTTTTATTTTTTATTTTCTTTTTCCAGAACTGTATCTCATATCTTCTATCTGTTTTCTCTGATAATTTTTTACAGTTCTCCTGTACCATTGCCTTAATGACTTCAGGACCTCAATTACACACATACTAGACGCTTGACGCTTTCTAAGCACTGAAAAATTATCCTTGCTCTGAGAAGCTCTACGTTAGATAATGAGAATAATCAAATGGCATAGTGAAACGAAACCAGCAGTTCTCACACATGAGCATGTAGGTAGGTTTGTAAACGGTACGACAAAGATCAACAGGAGGGTCTTAACTGCAGGGCAGATGCAGATAGACTTTGGCTGACCGCTGCACGGTTAGAGGGTGTGAAAAGGCAGAGAGATGATTATCACGAAGGTGACAGAAAGATGTATCTGCCAGCACAGCGGGAGCAGAGGGAACTTTCCCTTTTGACTGTCTGATGCTCGCACGAAACATTTTCTTCTTCGTATCAGTTAAACTTAATTTCAAACCTGAGGAGTTTCAAGCAGAGGCCAATTTTTAAAAATTGATCTGCTGTAGCGATGCCCTTTCTTGCCTCCCAGAAATGGAAAGCAATTGCCGTACATCTGCCCCAGATCAGAGCTATGCGGGTCTGAGGTGCAAATGGGCGACAGCTTTGCTGTACCAGTGACTTAGGCTTGATTATTTCTGTCCTCAGGGCTTGAAATTAAATCTCTATACTCTTGAACAAAGAAGATTCCTGCCCTCCCACAACACCTGCTTCTAGTCCTAGGAGATGGCAATCTATTGGACTTTAAACTAGTGTCACCTTTGTCTACAGAAAAGCTTTTTCGGTCAATCTCAGAAGTTTCTAAAACATTATTTATGGCATTCTCTTCCTTTAGAGCCTGAGCAAGCTTGAATTTAAAAAACTCAGAGTGACAACGAATGTTTGTAAAACGGCCACAAATAACGTTTTCGGTATAGATACAGCACACACAGGCTGGATAATACATTACTCAGTTGAAACGTGCTTGTGACGACTCCCGTAAGTGACAATAGCCTTATCTCAAACTCATCCAGATTAAAAGCTTTCTAGATGTTCTATCATATATTTCTAGTGCTTTTAATGTCACAATATTTCTCTGGTTTAGAGTAGATTGCTTTTAGGCTAAAGCTGTTTTGTTCGTGTACGCCTGTTCAGCTAGTGATGGATTGAGGAATTTTTTCTTTTTTTTTTGCATTTGCACAGTGTACCCTGGGAAAAGGCTGGGCTGAACTGCAGCCCCCGTGCTGACTAAGGAGGATCAGAGAAGTTGCTCCTGGTGTCCATTTCTAAGGGAAGAAAGGAAAGGGGCATGGGACAGAGCAATTCCTCGTGGAGCCACGCAGAACAAGATCATCACAAACCCTGTGTAATATATTGTTTTCAAATACAGAGCTCTGAAATCTGTTTCAAAAGGGGTTGCGAGGTTCACAAAAATGTCAGGGAAATGGGGATAGAAGCGAGCATGTCTTAAGGTCTCGTCATCCCGTTCAACCGAAACGTGGTTCCTCCCCTACGTCCTCAGGGAAGGCAGAGCCGGCAGCCCAGCTAACGCTGCTCGGTCCAGGACGGCAGCCTCTCGGGACAGAGCTGGCGTGCCTGTTGTGGACATTGGTGCATTAATCAAACTGGTTTTCATAATAAGCTTAGCTGTGTCCCTGTTTCAGTCTTTATTTTGCAAGGCAAACCTACCTTAAAACCGCACGGTGGGGAGGTGCGATACTGTTTTCCAGGTAGTTGTACGTGTTAATCCTTTAAACGGCTTTTGGGAGCAGCTAACGTATTAGTGACTGTTATTCACATGAGGCAGTGTTGCAACAGTAGTTAGTGACAGCTATTAGCACAAGAAAACTAAATATTTTATATTGTGTTTGGAATTACCACTGCCTAAATCCAGGCTACTCTGGCTTAAGCTTTCAGCTTCTGAGCGTGGGTGTGATCCCTTTTCCCAGAAGACCAGTAAGTTCACTATTGATCTCAACTGAAGCTGTTTTGGAAAACTTCACTGAATTAAATATATATTTGTCTCTGAAACGTAACATGTTTGGGCACTGATCCAAAGCCCATTAAAGTAAATGGGAAGAGTCCCGATGGTTTTATTCCTTTTCAGATGATGCCTTTAGGACAGTGCAGGTGATAAACAGAATTATGGGTTTGGTGCAGGATTCTCAAAAGAGCCGAAGTGAGATGCTTTTAAAATCCCTGCCTTCAGCGTCTTAATGTGATTGAAGTTTATACTCTAGGTTAACACATTAGAGATATCCTATTTCTTTGTATAGTGCTCGTCCAGTGATAAGTAAGATTCCCATAAAAGAAAATAAATATGCTGTGGCAGTTCTTTGAATGGAGGAAAAGGGTGTGTGGGTCTTGGTGATCCTTTTGAAGTGTATTTCTGAGTCAATATCTGAAACTGGTATTTCTAAAGGAAAGTTTGACTTGGGCTTCCAAACTTCAGTGAAAAAATTCTTAGTCTTTAAATGTTATTAAGGTCAGATTTATACTAGTACCTTTAGTCATCTTGACTTCATTCTGGATGGAGGCACTATACAGTTGAAAATCCAGGTTCCTATTTGCCATGAGAGCCACTCTCTACCTGTGAGAGTGGCAGCAGAGTATTTCACAATAATTAAAATCATGTACAGGCTTGGTACTGCCTATAAGAGTGCTGCGACATTTGTGTATACAGCATTTGCTGCTCAAATCGGGCACACATGGAACTTGTTTCTCAGGAGGGAAGAAACCTCTTTGAAGTCGAGAAACAATTTTCACTGTGTCTGTGAGTGGGGCATTTAAAGAAATGTGTTCCCTTAAGCCAAGTGATACTTGTAAGAACGTCATAAATATAAGTTGTAACTTTCACTTATATGGATTTTTGCATGGTTAGATCTGCCATCCATTCAGATGCAGAAGTTTACTGAAGGGGGCTGATATACACAAAGTCCTGTTACAGGTCAGAGATAACGCTCCCAAAAGATGTAGACAAGTTCCCCACATAGGAGCTAAAGACACTGAGCAACAAAACTTCAGAAAAGTCAGTACTGTTTTATCTAATTTTCTCAGACAAGCGTAGTATTTTGAACATAAGTCTCTCTCCTGGTTTCAATAATTTAATTGGTTTCAATCATTCGGAGGGGAAAAAGTGCAATAAACCGTGCTATAATGACAAGTGCTTAATAGCAAAGCTCTGCTTTCACCGTCATTGCACGTCCCTGGCGTGGAGATGAGCTCCGTCCCTGCGTCGCCGAGTGCTGTGCAGCTGGCGGTGGATCTCCATCAGGCTCTTCGCCCTTCTTGGTGCCCCTCTGGTTCTTGAAATGGGGCTGTGGGGGTTAGAGGGACAAGCATTTAAAAGAAGCTTTGCGATGCTAAGGAAACACCAATGGTGAGTACCTCCTGATCTGCTGTGGTCTGGACTGTAACAAAGGTATGGATTCCCTGCTACTGGTGTAAAACTGGTAGAATATTATTTTAAAGAATTTCTTACATGGTAGCAACCACAAATCAGTGCAGCAAGTAGCGCTAAAAGAAATGGATTAATTTAAAAGTATGTTAAAGATGCCTGTCAAAATGATGATCTTTGACCTTCAGAGACACTCCTGTTGAGTACACTGTTAAAGAAACAGACCAAAAAGCACCTGGAATCAAATACACATTGTCTAAAGCCTGATCCTACATCTTGGAAGGCAGAATTTTTGCCATTGGCTTCAATACAGGCAAACCCAAATCCTTAGGTGAGGATTTCCTGATGCGTAGCATGAACGCGTCTGGTGCTCTGCAGGCACCTTCAGCTGCAGCCTTGCTGACGGTGGGACTGGGCAGGGGATGGCCGGAGACCTCAGTCCTTCGCCGCCGTGCTGCATTTGTTCAGTTCCAGCTCGCAGGGGAAGCTGTCGCTACCTCAAACATCTTAATCAAAGGGCTTGGTCCCTCTGAACGGTTCGTGGCCACGCGCGCGCAGTTACGATCCGACACCCAGCGTTACCGGGAGTGCAAACCTCACCCGTGAGTTCCTCGCTAAAATTACTGGGGGAAGGAAACATTCGTTACTATCACGAGAGATTTCTGGTGTCAAAATCCGCTCAGATTCCAGAAATCAGATGTAGCTCCATTCCCTTCTCAACCTTCCCTAATGAGTATTTTCAACTGTCTTGATTCAGAAAAGCAAGACAGACCCTGAAAGATTACAAAAATACTTCAACAGGCAATTCTACAGATTTTGGTAATACTTTTTACACCTGTGTAACCTGTATGGAAAAGATAAATTCATGTTTTTAAAAGCAGGAGTATTTGCATCTCAAAACTTAGAAAGGCAGTAAGTCTGTTTTAATTACTTTTTATCATTCTAATACAATCTCAACAAGTACAGTCACTGCTTCGCACTTAAAATAAAAAGTCTGCAGCATATTTAATGCTGCTGTGAACCACCGTTTCCTACCAGAGCCCTTTCTAGACTCTCAAAAAACCCTAATTCACCAAGGGATGACCTGGATTTTATCATGTATTTATAGACCCAAGGTCTACGACGCGAGTCTATTCATTCAGGGCGATTACTAGCTATTACAATTTGTTTCCCCCAGCATTAGAAATACTTAAACAGGGAAGTTGCATTAAACACCACCTCTCTGTTGGCTGCCAAGTGTCCTGCAGTCAGTCCCTGGCAGAAAGGTCTCGTGTCAGGCTGCCCATCCACACGACGTGGCACGAGCAGAGCACTGACAGTAGGTGGCCGCAACGTTAAATGAATTTCCTATCCTGCAAAGGCTGTAAAAAATGACACCACCAGAAGAACAGAGTAAGGTGAGTATGGAACTTCAGAGAAGAAAAACCAGGCTATAATAAACTGAATTACTGTTTGACTGGCATAAAGCAGTTTAGCTGTAATGCTAGTGACATCAGTAGAGACGCATTGGAACTGCAATTGATTCAGGCTTCAAAAATAAAAATCAGAATCAAATATGTACTTGTATTTTGAAATCTTCAACTTATTGACTACTCTCAGTAACGACAGTTAAAGCACAAAAGTGACTTAAAAAAATCACCTGCATCTCTAACATGCTACCCACACTGAAAAGCAATCAGTCAAACACTTCACATTTTCAGTTCCTGGCATCAGTTTATTGAGGAACCAGAAGATCTCATTGGTACACGATCGTTAAATTGCTTTTTTTCCTGTTTTGGTTTTGAAATTAATTTTATTCCATATTACCCTTTGAAGAAACTCATAAGGTTAACAGACAGATTTGCCGTGCTTCTGCTGAGCTGGGTTTTAATTTTTTTGAGTAGTCCCTGAGCCTGTTTGTGATGTTAAGTGCATTTTAGGGGCGGAATGAATTTGGTCGTAAATCACTGCACATGTCTGAGTTGCAGAAGGATAGATTGGCTCTTAATGCCGAAGGGGTGGCTTCAGTTTATTTTCCACTCCAGACAAGCTGGGTTGATAGCAGCTTCAGTAGCCATCAGGTTGTATTGATGGGGGGGGCTCTGAGGGGGGGGCAGCATATGAAGCGTTACCACGTCCGTCTGTTGCGCTGCTCATCCTGAGGGTCGGATCTGGGGTACTTTTAGCTGGAGGTGTGTTGGTATGCAGGCAGAACGTATGGAAAAAAAAAAAAAAAAGGAGGGGGGAAAGAGGGAAAAAAAAAAGTGTTATCACATTCTTTTCACACACTCTTCAGCCTTTATTACTTTGCCCGTGTCTGCAGGTAGCTTCCACCTGCTGTGGTTTGCCATAAAACGAGAAGGCACCCTCGTTCGTGTGAACCTGACAAGGACGTTGCCAGTTTTCACAGACATCTAATTTCCTTACCTATGGCGATCAAAGATCGCGCTAACGGGCTGTTTGGAAGAGGAGATCATTATTGATCTCTCGCAACTTTCTGTCTCATTAAAACAAACCTCCAGGCATAAAGGCAACATTCAGAACATTGCAACTCCTTCACAAAGCGGCATCGGTGGCACGGTACCACGAGTTTCAGGGGATTACGGATGTGTTTTGTGGATGGCTAACGACATTATTGCACGGCTGCTTTATGTCGTTCAAATGAAGATGATACCAGTAACGCTTGGTTTGGGGGTGAGGAATTCTCCCTGCTCCAGCCACTTCTGTCTGTCACACCACCGAGAAGAAAAAAAAAAAAAAAAAAAGATTTACATTTAATCTTGCCAATGTCCTCTACCTTCAAGAAGGATTCATCGTGAAAGAATGGTATTGCCATAGCAACGAGGAATTTTTTTCAGACGGCTATAAAACTGGTGAATTTCCAAGACACAAAAGCTTGTTCAGAGCCCAGAAGTACCTGGATAGAAAACAAAACAGATGGTAAACTCTCCACAGCTTTTGTGGAATCATTTTTTGCCAGTTATTCTCCACTTTCCCCTATGTCCTAAATGTTTGTTTTACAATGAATTTGTGATCCGTGACAGATTCAAGACTTTGCTCAGTGGAATTGTAAGTCAGCACCACCGCAGCCTGTTCACATGAACGGCTAATCTGCAAAGGACAGGAAAGCTGCTAAGCTGCTCTGAAAACATCGGTGATCTTCTTTAGATTCTCAGCCGTCAGAAGCATTTCTTAATTCTGTTACACAGAATGATATTTTTCTAAAGCTTAAGGAGCTGCGATATCGAGAACTCATCAAGCAGAAAAGTCCCTGTCTTGTCAGTGACTTCTAAAGACGCACCTGGCCATTATTGCAACCTGAGATTTGACTCTTAGAGGGAAATTTTCATTATAAAGGGTTTTAAACTCTGAAGGAATTGGTATTTCAATACAAGCAGCATTCTCCATGTACATCAAGTATTAATTACTGCCTTAATCACTTAGCAATCACTAGACGTAACTTTTTGCCTTTATTCTAGCCATTTTTCTGGCAGTCATGAGAACTGTCATATTTCGCAACCGCCACAGAAGAGGAGTCCGGCTTATCCTTAACACTTCTGCATAACGTGTAGCCGTCGAAGGGGTAGAAAAAAGGTATTACAGTTCAGCTGATTGGAGACTGGCTCGCTGAAATTCAGGAAGAAGAGGCAGAAATAAATCTTCAGCTTAGTAATGTATTTTTGGTATTGTACTTCTTTCCGTCATCTTTTGTTGTTTTTCACAATGTAAAAATTGAAGGCTCAACGTAGAGAAATGAAGCTGTTCATGCTATCAAGCTTCTCATAATTTAATGGGAATTTTTCCATTGGTTTTGGCAAGCAGAAGATCCAGTTCCTCCTGGACTAATTGCCACCCATCCCGGTGAAGACGAGAACGCTTTGCTTGCTTGACTTGTGAATATTGCAGACTGGGAGCAAAGCACGTGAATAGTCCTTCACCGCGCAGCACCGGTAAACCCCGCACTGCCGGGCCCTGGGGTTGGCACTGCTTGTGTATTACACCTCGGGAATGTTAATTTTGCCTTTAAGTTAATTTCTGCTCTGGTTTTCTGGTCCTTAAGCCGCTTGTGAACTTGTTTTAACACAGAAAAAGTGATTTACTACATCTAGCAAGGGCGCTAATAGGGAATTGGAGAGAACTTTATTTTTATGATGGAGTTTGCCAGTATCAAATTTTAATTCTTAACCACCACATTTTCAGTTGTAAACCACTGCTCTTGAGCATATCTATAGTCGCTTAAATGGGCCATTTTAAGTCTTCCGTTTGCCAAATGCCTGCAGGGGAAGTAATAACTACAGTTAAAACAGCATATAGTTACAGTATGCCCTGCGCGTAAGTTTTAAAATGAAATGCCACTTCTTGAGTGGAAGAAGTTAAAACCACCCGCTATTTCAAGCCAATTACTATCAACGATCATTTGTGCTAGGTCCTTAAAGAAAATGCAGATTACACAGCATATGTAGACTGAGCCATATTTTCTTCCTTGTAATTGTTCGGTTGACTTTAACTTGTGATTTGAGAAGGTATTTTACTGAGCCGCGTCACTCCTCTTTGCTGGAGAATGAACCCCACACCAACAGCGATGGGACGGGGGCTGCGGTGGCAGGTTCTGACTCTTGGCTGTGCTTCCAGCTTAGCAGGGAGGGATGCGGCCTGATCTCCACCACCCACAGATGCACCTTGGGTAGTTGATTTAATGGTGATGTCTTCATTCAGCAGAGAAGTGACTTATTCTTACAAAAGAACAAATCATAGGCTCCCGTAGTAGGATATAGCAGAAGTCTATTAGGTTATTTTCTTTATTACATCAGATTTAACTGATCTTTGGCTACTTTTCCTTCTCACAGCAGTCCTTCTGCTAAGATTTTTCACTGTCTCTGAATAAAATTAAGCATTAAAACAAAGAAATACTTATATGGGGATATTTTTCAGAAGGAATCCTAATTCCTCATCCCAATTTTCCTTGTTCCTCATCCAGGGACAGTTCAAGTCCCTCAGTACTACTGTAGTAGCGTTTGGCACTGCTGAACTGGGGAATAGTAATCACATTTCATTTCTTTATTTCACTACTATAAGGCAGCATTTTGGGGACTTTATTACAGCACCGTGTGATGGCAATCAGCAAATGGGTGCTGAGGGGGAGACAGGAAATTCCCCACATCCTTTCACAGTACCTTTTTTAACAATATGCCTTTAATAAAAAAAAAAATAAAATCTACTGTTTTATGATCTGTGTTGGATTTCAAATGTGGAAACTAAGATACGTCTTAAATGATGGGTTTGAATCAACGACAGATCATTTGTAGGAGATGCAAATGGATGCCATAAAAAGAAGAGAATTTCCCGTTTTTAATGATTACACATTCGGAATTTTTATTGGAGCGTCTTCAGGAATGAATTATGGAGAGTCTTGCATAATGATAAGCATTCAGAGAACTATGTAGGTCTCTGAAAGCAAGGAACTCTATGAAGAATGCAATATTTCTAATTGTACCTTAAGTAGTAGTTTGCTACTGAACAAAAGCTGAATAAACCCCAACGCATAGCACGAAAGCAGTCCACAGCAAACTTGAGAGATGTGCAATAATAGTTTAAATACACTTTATATGTTTAGATTTTTACTTGTTGAAATAAATAATAAAGACAGGTAAGGTCAGCTTAATTGGTAGGGAAAATGGAATTGTTAATGTTCTGTGACATTACATTTCACTGTGATATTTTCTAATGCCAAAGACATTTAATAGTTGATGAGAAACCAAAGTTCACAGTAATGATTAGCATTAAGTAATTTTTCCTTTCCTTTGAATACATAGGTTTCATGCTTTTTTGGGGAATGCTGAAAAAGTCTGTTAGATCACAAAGTGGAAGGGACATGGAATAATCACACAAGGATAGAAAGATGTAATTTTCTGAAATTACAATCTAATAATTAATAGTTAAGTACTGGTTTTATTCATTAAGTGTTAAAAAGATGAGAAAACTTGAAGTTCAGAATAAAAATTCTGTTTCTCTAGCAGCTTATTCTTTGCCCATACAATGATTGTCTGTTCATCTGAACACAACTATCAGAGAGATGCATTTGAAATCCATACTGATTAATTCATGCACACTGTGACTTGATATCTAATTCTTTCTTCTGTCAGCTTGCTGGAATTGGAAGAAAATGTCTGATCTTATTCCTCTGCTGGAAATTTTTACATGAATTTTCTACCACTGAGATCTTCACTTGTATTTACTTGCAGGACTAATGTTTTAGTCCGTAACTCTTGCATGTCAGCAGAGATGATTAATTTCTATTGCTTTTTGGTACAAAAAAGTACTCCAGTGAAGCTCTTCTACAGTAAAGCTTCCCCCCCCCCCTTTTATCTTCTTTTTTCTTAATGCAACAGCTGTTCTGTGCTTGCTTGTATATTTGCTGATTTTTTTTAGACACAACTTGAATCTTTTTTTCTTTATTTGTGGTATTGTCAGCAATTTCCTGACAGATATTCCGTCTTGTCTTTTCTCAGTAATGATCCAATAACTAGACTACAAAATTTACACTGTAAAGACATCTTTGTTTATAGCCAAATATCTAACGTATGCTAATTGCTTCGTCTAAAATTCTGGTGAAGAAGCCACGACCAAGGTTGTAATTTTAACACAGATGTAGTTAGCAGCCACCCCCTGATGTAGTTATGAGGTAGTAAGTACTTGTTTGTGGGCTCTGCTAGGCTTTTACTTGGGGAAAGGGCTCATTGGTAGGGTACCAGCGTTTACAATGATTATATTCAACGATGACATTTTGTAAACAGTTTTCTGTGAAAAGCACAGCAAGAAATCCATCTAGTAAGGACCTCTGGCATCTCTAGCAGTATTCAGGCAGAACTGAGATACCTAAATCCAAAATAATAATGTAAAAATGTGGAAAATAGATCACAGATATCGATACTAAAGCTCCCTAACCATCACAGTTCAATTTCTGATCAGAGCTATCCCAGTTTGATTAGCTTGCTGTTCACAATCGCCTAAGTGGGATCCAAACCCCATCTCTTTTTGAACTTCATAGGCTTAATCTCTTATTCATTATCAAAGCAGGCACAATTAGGAAAAAAAAAAATAAAATGAAGGTGGTCACTTGAAAAGAGGCCAATGATGACAGTTCAGAAGGTGGCACAGAAACAGAGCCTGAAGGAGACGGAAAAACCCACTCGCTAATAGGAGAGCAAGGATGTCTCTATCCAAATCGCTGATGATGGAAAGGAGGGTTTGCTGGGAGGTGACAAGTGTTCATTGGTGACCTCTCTGGTTGAGATGATAAGGGATGAGGTCTTCCCCTTCCTTGGAGGGATATGGAGCAGATTATTTTGGAGGTGGGTATGTTTACAATTGTAGTTCCTAAAATGAGAACAAGAAAGAAATTCTCGCATAGAATGAAGGAATTTGGACAATCGTTGCTGTAGATCAGCTTCCTGAGATGCCTTCCTCTCCGTTGTGCACTGCATTTGGATAGCTTATCCAGAGGTAGAGATACGACGCTGGGAGCTATGTGCTTAGAGGGAGCTGAGCATTTCTCTTATTGAATTGTTGGAGGGGAGAAATCTTTTCCAAGTTTACACCTTGCAAACTTTGTACAGAACTGGTAAAAGTCATTTCTCTACACTTTCTGAATTTTGAAGGCCTGCTGCAAACAACTCAAGAATTAATTACAGAACTGGAAAAGTTGCAAAGATCTTTTATAATGGAAATTTTCCCAGCAACTTAAACACAGGAATCAGGCGAGTTCTTTTTTTAACATAACAAAGACTTTGACAATGCACAAATCAGTTTTGCTCCATCACCTTTTTCTGACCCACCTAGCACCGATTTCAGTGTCAATGACTCCAGTAACATTTGTCTGTTGATCACAGTACCTTCTGTACAGCTTGTTAAAAGTTATTCAGAAGTTAGAAATTATAGCAATGCATCATGTGCTTCCAAGAGGTGATATCTCTAGAAGTCCAGAAAAACAGGATCTGAGCTTGTGATTTTTCCTTATTTCAATATGCCATTGCAGTGGTTTAGCAACAGAAGGATTTTAATACAAACCAAACCGTCCTTATCACATTTTGCACATAGGAGCTGGAACAAATGAATGGTAAAAGTCTAGCAAAAGTTGGCAAGACTGCAGTCTTGCAAAGCAAGAAAAAGCAAAACGGCAAACTTTGTCTAGATGGAATATTAAAAATCTTCTTCCTAGAGAAGCATCTCTAACTTTCCCCTACAGACCTGCTAAAGAAGCCATAATTCCTCATATTTGTAAGCAATTCCAGTGAAATTTCTTTAAAGGTGCTATGTCGGTGTTCTGGCTGTAAAATTTGACTGTGATCTGCATTCCTTTTTGTGTCTTATTCTTTCATTTCTTTCATCTATGTGAAATAGTTGAACTATTTCTACTAGGGCTTTGGGAAATTATTTGGTATTGCTGTTAAAGCTAATCATTCTTCATGTATAAACTGCCCATTTACAGTTCTTCATATCCAGTATTTGAAGAAAATATTCATGATGACATAGAAATATCTTGGCAAGGCTTTGAAGAAGCTCTACGAAGCTACTACAGAAATAAATTGCAAAACTGAGGTGCGCTGTCTAACCATGTCAAGTGAATGTCAATATATAAAGTTCAGTTGAGAATTCCTTAGTTCCAGTCTTTCTAGAAGTTCATGTATGTTACTGTAAACAAAAAGAATCTTAGACACACTATCTCCTGATTCCTGTTTTTTCTCATTCCAGAAAGGAGAGAAACTGAGACACTGCCGTTGTGGAATGTGAAGAAGAAGGTTATTCCCCACTTCAAACATCCGAATTGTTCAGTTCTGTACAGGTAAATCCTGCCCTAAACCAGCAAAGACCTATACGAGACCTGTATTAACAGCACGACATGGAAAGGCAGCAACAGCCTTACAAATGGGTGAATGAAAAGCAGCATTGAGAGACTTGAGATGCCAGGTGAGAAAAGTAGTGCTGTGAGTCTGAGGAAGCGAGGAATGGAGGCAAGGCGAGTTTAGGCTGACATCTGTATAACCTTGGGCATTTCAAGGTGAGTTTAGGCTGACATCTGTATAACCTTGGGCATTTCAAAATGTGTTATCATAGATCAGTAACTGGGGAGGAGAAGGGGCAAACCAAATTCAGCCCATCCTTCCGTAAAAACCCAACTGCCAGTTCCCTGACTACGCAGAAAGAATTCACTGTCCATCTGTTGGCGTACGGAACTGACGTGGTAACCTTCAGGCTTCATGGCTCCATCTCATGTGCATACGCCTGGGAAAAGCCGTTGTTGGTACTAAATATGATAGCAAACCCCTGTCAACAGCGGGGATTGCTGTGCTTATCTTGCCATCCTGCTCTTCATACCAATTCTCTACTGAAATCCTTCAAGAAAAGGCCTTTCATGTCCAAACTCCTTGCAGTTTGGGGTGTAAGAGACCATTTTCACTTATGATGGTGAAACTTTTGAGCAAAAGGGAAGGATGACCCTGGGCAGAGGTGGAAATTTCAGCGGGCTAAAACCTGGCTTCACCCGGTGATCGGCGAGTAACTCTTTTGCATCTTCCACTGTAATAGCTGCATGCAAACAAGAAGTTATGTTTTCTCTTTCCTACAGTTTGGGAAAAAGTGCCATTTCTCTTTTTAATGCTTGAATACTCCTGAATGCTTTAACACTCTTTTATATGAAAAAGTGAAGACTGTCTAACCACCCAGACAAACAAATGATTAGACAAAGGAAAATGGTTGTGTTGTCTTTGGCTATGAAACAGCAACTGAACAGTTAAGTCGTTATAATTTCTTAAGCCATTCTAGTACATCTATAACTTAATTTGCCTTGTACAGACACTAGCAAAGGCTCCTGTTTTCCTTCTGATCTTTTATTTTCTTTTATTTTCTTAGGGCTTTGCCATGAAAGCTACTTTGATCTTTGTAGATAAATCTTCAGGTTTTCAATTTTTTTTTTTCCTCTTAAGACTTCAGCTGTCTTAAGTCTTTCCATTTCATCATGTTAAAATATTTTAGACAATTTGAAGCTCTATTTATAAATGGATATGATTAAGATTAGGCTCTAATAAGTGCTAATCTTTCCCTCCAACCAGGGAGATAAAAACTGTCTTAAGCCTGAATGGCTTAAGACAAGTTCATTTTTTTTTATCCTTACAAAGTGAACAAATAAAACACTATCCAGCAGCTGTACTCACTGGAAGCACTGAAGATAATCCCTTCCATTTATTACTGCAAAGTGCTTTTCTTTGTAGGTATCAGCCTGCTTTACCTTCAGATGCGTAGGCTGCAGATTCTAGAGCTGCCTGAAACTTGGTAATGAAACCTGAAACTCACGTGGTCTCACAACAAACCCAAAACTTGGCTCCGTTTTTTCATACTTTTGATTGAATTGTGGGTGAAGCAGGGCCAATAAAGGCACTGGTGTTTTTTCTTCAAGGCATCTGTAATCACAAATTAATTACCTAGTCTTCGCACAGCTCCTCAAGGTGAAAAGTATCTCTTTTTGTCAGGTAAACTCAGACGCTTTGATGTGCGTTCCTCTGTGCAGTTTTGAGTTCGTTTCTGCGTGTGCTTAGCTGAGCCCAAGGTTGAGGCCAAGGTTCACAATCAAACAAGGAGCTCTGGCTGAGCAACGCAATCCCTTTTTATGAAGAACGCTAAAAAATTATTGAACATGGCCATGTAGCCCTGGAGTTCTGGGAAGTGTGAAGGACAGTTTTGACAGTAAACCAAAGATGTCATAGACACTTTGATCTCTGGGTTTTTACGGAGTGACAGGCTGAAAAGCTGGAGTATTTTATGACACGGAGCGTGAGCTTCAGCTCATTGACCACAAGGGTCAAGTAAGCTCCTCAGATAACTGGCGTGTTTCCACCACCGCCTTGCTTGACCGTGCGCTCTGCTTGCGTTTGTCTTCCCGGCAGACTTAATTCTCCTATCAAGCAAAGGGGATTATGTTGTCCAGGGTTTGGCCTGCATTTAAATAGCTTTAATACTCCAGACCATCTTAAATGGGATCTGATGTGACTAGAAGTATAACTTGTTTCACAGCTGATTGACTGGTAGCTTTCATTCCATCTATGTATCTGCAGCCAGAAATGGTGGAGGAAGAGGGAGAACAAGGTTCTTGCTGTATGACGAAATGGAGCAGATAAGTCACGACAATAGCTAACATGGTCTCCTCTTGAAGACTAAAAATAATCTGCTTTTATCGAAAGTGTATTAATAGTGCATGGGCAGGTAAGTAAAATGATGTTATTTCCATTTCTTGCCTGGCCATAAGAACAAGCTGTTCCACAGCAAATATGAAGTTCATTTCATGCAAATACTCGTTTATGAGATTTTAAAGCTCGCTTTTGGCAAATGTTCATGAAAGTGGAATTTGAACGACATGAATGTTTGTGGAAAGTGAACGAAGCGAGCTTGAGAAAAACCAAAATCATATTTTCTATTCCTTCTTCCTTTTCAGTCCTAACCTAATTCAAAGCTTGAAATTCTGGGCTGGGATGTCACGTCCAGAGGCGGCGGTGTGTCCTTATCAGTTTATCGGTCTCTGCTGTAGGCAGATTGTGCTCCAGCCCAGATGCAGGAAGGATGGGGAGAGTAACTTCCTCTCCTCCTTTGGCAGCTTTCCCTAAAGCCAGCCCCTCCGCACTGGCACGCAGCTGCACTCCACAACTCACCTCCTCTGGAATGGCAGGAGGCTGGATGGAAGTAAAATTGGTCAAATCAAGCCTGAGGGGAAAACCACGGTAACATTTGTCCGTCTCAAGATATGGCCAGGGAGTGCCACGGAGGGAGTTGACTAGGAAGGCCCTGTGTTGGGTTTGCGTGGCAAGGTTTTGGTAGCCCAAGTGACCGATCTTCATCAGTCTGTAAACTGCCCAGTACTGAACTCAACAGAGCCCCTTCTTTTCCTGTGCGTCTTTCAGCTCTGCAATGAGGGGGCTAAGTCCTACGTACGTTACCTAAAGTTACAGAGGGAATCCATTTAAAAACTTTGTAGAGTTTCAGAGTTCCTTGGTCCTGATCCAGTAAAAGCTGCTTCCAATTATTCCACAACAGGAATAAACAGCCTTTTATTTTGTTTGAAACTGAAGCTTGGAACAAATTTAAGGGACTGCAAATCAAAATAGGAATGTGGCTCGGTACAAAACCCTGACAGTCAGTCTTGGTATGGTTCTTGCCTCTGTGTTCAGGTGTTCTTTCTAACTGTAGCTTTCAAAAACAGTTTTAAAATATGTTAACATGGACTGAATAGACAAAACTCACAAAGTTAACAAATCTGTTTTCCCTTGTTGTTGAGAACAGTATGAGAACAAAGGTAGACAATGGCAACAGGAATAGCCTTAAGAAACACAGAAGGTTTATAACTTATAGCACAACTCCACCAGATGGATTTTAGTTGAATTTCAGTTGCTTTTTTCCTTATAAACTTTACATTTACTTTCAAGAAAAGTGACTCCGTGAGAAATTAGGCATGTACTCCTTTATTTTGTGTGATCTACGTTTGTGAAAGTTGATTGCAAAATACAAAATGATGTTTGGTTATGAAAATCAGATTTAAGTAAATGAAATGAAAAATAGAACTGAATGCCAGAGAAGACACATAAAATGGCTGAAACTTAAATAATCTAATTATAAATATGGTGATGTATAAAATGCCAGCATCAAATTCTGCATTACTTCATCTCCCATGTATGTAAATCTAATAGTCCAAACCTCATACAAAACAGGCTATTGATACTCTTCCAGCTAAAGTACTTGATCCAAAGCTCACAAAGTCAGTATGAATCATTTAAGTTTTGGAAGCCGAATGCCAATTTTTCTGCAGAAAATTACCTTACCTAAAAACTAAAAGGAAAGCCTTGCATTTTTCCTACCGGACACTTTGTAATTAGAAGTAGTCTTGAGTATTGTAACAATGATTGGGACATAATTTATCTAGAATAATGTATTATTTTTAAATTCTGTAGAGATAGTACATATCTCATGTCTGATGCCTTTCAGTAAGACATTATTATAGAACATGTGATATGAAGAACTGTATTTATGTGGCTACTGACATGGTTTCCCTACAGGAAAGAACATGTTTATATGGTACAAAACAATGCTCCAAATAAGGTCCTGAATACACATCAGCAATTGCTGATGGCAGAGTTACACTGTGGATGCCGCTCTGCTCCATCACAAGAAAGACAGGACAGGAGGTTGCAGACACAGTGGTTTAGGATGGTATAGCCTCCCCTGTATTCAGCTACATGTTGCTTTTAAAGGTGAGGTTTGTGTAAACATCTCCTAAAAAGAATATTTTTTTTTTCCTGATGCTGATGTCACTTTTTATTCTGAAGTGCTCGATTACTGCCAGGTAAGAGAGCCTAAGCCGGCTCCAGTTCTCATGGTCTTTGGAATTATTGCGTTAAAACAGATAGTAATTTATTTCTGCTTCTTCACCAAAACATTTTTTGGTCAAACAGAAAAGAACTCCAAATTTATTTCAAAAAAGAGACTATCAGGACATATTTTTAGATTGATACACATTATGCAAACTACGGTTCCTTCTCAAGATCAAAAAACCCATATGTGTTTTCACAGGCTCTCAACACAAATTGCCTGTCAGGGTAAAACCTTGAAAACTGTACTGTAACCAGGATGATGAAGGAAAATTACTGCCAGACAGATTATACAGTCAAGAAAAACCGTGCAAGTTATTTTGTGCCTCCTAGCTTGAATACATATGGGACAAATGCAAATTTTCCAAATGAAATACAGCTTACGAGTGCATAAATTTCAAACTGATAATAGTTTGCACTTATTAAAGCTTGTCTTGGATCATAAACAGAGTGCTTTTTCCTGAAATGCCAGTCTTCTGTAAAGAGTGTTTTTTCTCCCCTAAAGGAGCATCAATTATAAATAATGGTCTAGCCACCAAAATTGGAAGGACTAGATAGACTCGAAGCAAATAAACTGAAAAAACATGATTGATTAAAAAATTATTATCTTGCCATGCACTCTAGGCATCCGTTGAGGGAACGGCACGGGAGTTATTGCTTACTGGCAGATACATAAATACCTGGTCTGGAACAGCCAAGAAGTGGTGCACAGATCTACAATTGCACATATACACAGGGTGGGCATAGATACAGCTTTTCTGAAAAATTAACTGTCACAGGGAAGCCCTATAGCTCTCTGCATCCCGAGCGCTAATTAAAGGTTAGTGTTAGCAGTGGATAATGGGGTAACTTGTATGAAAAGTGATTTGAAGCCTCCTCGCACTCAGCTAGGTTGATTTAGATTTAGCTGCTTAAAGCACGGCACTAAATCAGCAGGAAGAGTATATTGGTTCTTCCAGAGATGAAGTTCTAAATAAATGATGAGTTACAGTGAAAACACAGAAGAGCTCAAATACAAAGATAAACAGAGGCATGTTCTGCAGTGGTTTTGGGAATAAAGGTTGAAATGTGACGGGAAGACTTGCAGTGGCCGCAGTAAGGGCGCTGGGGAGAGGACGTGGCTTCCTTTCGCAGCACTGCCGTGTACCCGCTGGGTTTACCCCCTGCAAGGGGATCCAAGGCCGCTCTAACTCAGCTGCTATGACAGCACAGTCAGCACAGTCAGGGCATTCCCCGCCACTGCTGCCGGGAGCAGCGCGGCTCACACGAGCCTTAGCCTTACCCCACGCAGTACCGTGAAAACACCAGCCACGTCTTTTTGGTTCAGCCGTAGAAAAGCCTTCGCACTCTCAGTGGGGAAAAAAGCGTGAAGAAATACATCCTGAAAACTTACAGGCCAGGGGGTGGAAGTGCTGTGAATGTGTTATTGTATGTCAAGGATTTTGGAGGGCCTCGCTCCTGCCTTGTGGGCCCGGTGCCTGTCGATGGTGCGTGTGGTGGCAGCAGCACCAGGTCTACGTGACGCAAAGGGACGTTGAGGGTCAGGTTTAAAGCCAGTGAGTACGAAGCGGAGAGGCTGGGCCAGGCGGAGGCGGCCGGGAGGGACGAGGGCCTGGCTCTGCGGCTCTCAGCCACGGCTGCAGCGCGGCGCTGCCGGGGCCCTCACGGCAATGTCTGCCCGCCCGGCCCCCTGACGGGGACGTAGCGCGCCGCCGCTGCCATGGCAACGACGCGCGGCTGTAGCTGATGCGCGCGGGGCGGGGCGGGTAGCGGCGGCAGCAGCGCTGACAGGAACCGGGGCAGGGGCGATGCCCCGCGGGGGTGAGCCGGAGAGCGAGCCCGCGGCGGCGGCCGAGGGGACGTTGGGTCCGGCGGGAGCCGGGAGCTGAGGCCCAAGCCTGTGTCGGGGCGGGGATTCCCCTCAGGGACGAAGGCTCCCACCCGAGCAAGCGCGTCCCGCCCCGGGAGCTGCCGCCCGCCACAAGGCCGGTGCCGAAGGGCCGAGAGAATATTTGGGGGCAGGTGCAGGTGCCCCCTGGTTCTGCCTGGGAATACCCTCCTCACCTGCCCTTCCATTTGGAATTTGTATTCTTCCTCCACACTTTTCTCCTTATTCCCCCCTTACGGCTTTCGGGTTTTAGATTACAGTTCTAGGCAGTTTCCTTCCTCCTGCCCTTCCTACCTTTCATCAGTCTTCTTGAAAAACAGAGCCACCGGTAACAAACGAAAAAAAGCCCACTGCTCTGACAGCGGGGGTTTTCTTGTACTGTTTTTTGTCTGCCCTTGTGCATTGTTCTGTGTTTTTCTAGAGCTGTCGTCCGGACTGATTGAAATCTGTGAGCCTTGCCTAGCAGAGACTAGAGTTTGATAGAAGCATTAAAGGCAAGTACTGGATTTGCTCCATTTATTCACTTATCCCCACCTGTTTCTTCATTTACTCAGTTTACTTCTGGGTAATGCTTCTGCAGGAGCTCCCAGAGCAATGTTACTGTAGCCACGTAGCTGGATGAGAAGGCATTTATCTCATGAAACGTACTTAATAATGTGTAGGGTTTGTTTTGGTTGGTTGGGTTTTGTTTGTTTGCTTTTGTAGACCGCAAGGAGAGACAGAGACCATTTTGCTAGGGTCTTTCATGTTTGAGTTACTTAAAATATAGTTAAAAATCATAGTTCTTGGTTAAACAGTGAAGATGCACAACCGGTAGGAATAGGTTTTGACTTGTCAGAGTCATTGAGACAATGCATCTTTCCAATGTGATAAAATTACTAAGTATAGGAAAATAATTTAGGGAAAGTATCATTTAGTTGTTTTAACTGGTTTTCATGATCTTACTTTGTGCATGTTGTACAGCATTAAACATAGAAATGGATAATTTGTTTAAAAATAGAAAGTGAAGTTTGAAATGGATGATATCACAGATGTTTGGGCATGGAGAATATAAACTTATCCCAAGAGACTGAGATGACATCAGCATACCTGACTGCTGGATTTAAACTAACTGTTAGAAGAAGATTTACAAGGCAATCAAAGTCTGTGTGATTTTTTTTTTTTTTTTACTTTTTTAATGTAACTTTTTTCCTTCCCCCCCCAATTAGTGAAACATTAAACAGCATTGTTTGGCAGGACCAGAAGTCTCAGTTGATATAATTAACAGCAAATGGGTGGAAATACTAGACAAATTCTTCCTTACACTAAGAGTTCTTCAAAGGAAATAGTTTGGTTTGAATTATTGGGAAGTGGATAGGACTCAGTCTAGTATGAAATCCATCTTCATGGTTATGATAATTGGATGTGAGCTATTACATATACAGTAGTATCCCTTTGGATTTTATGGGTTTATTAATGTGAGAAAGCTGTTGGAATTTAGTCTGCTCTAGTTAAACTCCTGTAGTTTGAAGTAAACTGCAGCCATCTTCAGCTGTCTTTACGCTATAAAGCTGTCTTTAAATTGATTAGGAAGAACTTTGAGCTAAGCTGAGATATAGGGTATATGGGATTTGTGTTCATTTAGCTATGCAGACTTTAAAATTAAATTAACTTAAATTTTATTTATTTTTTGCTTTGTTCAGTTGCACTGTATATCCATTAGCAGCACAGAGGAATCTGCTAGAATGATGAAATCTGAGTACTAGTGTGTGTAGAAGAGCAGGCAGAAAGGATGTGGATAATTAATGCTTGATTTATTTATGTATGTTGATGAGTTGCTTTACTCTGCCTCACTGAAAATTTGTCTTACATATTAGAAAGAAAAAAGGATTCACAGGTAAATGGAAAGCACACAGAAAAAGGGAACTCTAGCCTATATTTAAATTACAAGTCTGTTTCAAAGTATGGAGTTTGTTTCTGAGGAGTTTGGGTTTGCTGTGTTAGTACTTGCCTTTGGTGGACTTCCCTGGCAGTCCTGACAGCCCATCCATCGGTACTTAAGGATGTCGTACAATCTAAGGGTGCATATTTCCCCAAATGGTGTATGTTTAACTTTGAATGTTACAGTCTTACAGTTTAACAGCTGTTCTTATAAAAATAGAATTATGCTCTCACAGCTATTAAATGAATTCATGTATTTTTGCAGAATAATTCAGGTTTTTGATTATCTATCTATCTATCTATCTATCTATCTATCTATCTATCTATCTCCTCTGTTATCTACAGCTTGATGCTTTTTTTTCCACCCAGTATTATTGCATTCCTGAAACTTTATAGATGGTTTTACCTGTGATACTATTGTAACTTCTAAGTTACCTCTTTAAATATTTGCTTCCAGTGGAATCTGTTAAAGTTTATTAAAAAAACATCATTTATATGTGTTAACTACTTTCCCTCCTTGAGCTTGGCAAGCTGGCTTTAGTCATTTACCTCCATTTTTACTACTAGGTAGCCTTTGGGCTACATCAAAATTGGTGTGTTATCCCTGCCTAGATGCGCTAATCCCGTTAGTGCACATTCGCCAATAGAAGAGCCTTCTTCTAGTCAAAGTTAATAGAATCTTGTTTTATCTTAGAATGTGATACAAGAATCATTGTTTTGAAATGATAAGAAAGAATGGAGTGCTTGGTTTTTCCAGTGCAGTAAGAAATGTGTTTTGTGTGCACATCTGACATTTCTGTCGGCACTAAAATGGCATTGCTTTTAGGTTCTGTGGCACCAGATATTTTAACTGTTTTTAAAGTGCCATTGACACGTGTTTCTCCTCATGGACAGAGACATTATTTGGACACTGTATTAATGGTTATTTACAGGTTTAAGTGTGAACAGGCAGCTGAGGTTTTGCTCTTGAGCTCAGTTATACACTTGATATATTTCAAGTACCAAGCTTCTCCACATCATTTCAGTTAGGTCCTGCTTTCAGCTGGAGTCTGATAGCCAACAATGAAGAACAGTTTCCAAATGTCCTCTCAGCTGTAAGTCTCTGGAGTATAAAGTTTTGTTTCCTTTTCCGCATGCATCCCAGCAGCACAAGTAAATGTTCAGCTTTGGCACTGTGCTTGAGATCGAGTGTTGGCACGTTTCTTCCAGTAGCCTGCTTAGTCTGTACTAGTTATACTGCAAACATTCTAGTGCAGGGAGGGTATGGCTGTTAAGCTTCAGTTTGAACTCTGTGCTGTATGAACTTGCTTGTTGGAAGAGTATTTTACAACCTGGGGAAAAAAAAAAGTCATTAAAATACTGCTGTCTTGAAGTTTTGAGAGTAGAGAATAACTCTGCTCTGCAAGTTACCATATTATTTTGTATCAATTTGTGTATGACAGAAGACATTTGTCTTCCAAATCAGTTGAGATGGTTTAACTTCATAGCTGCTGATACAATTTTCTCCTTCTCTGTGTTTTGTATGGGTCTGGTTCAAGAAAGCTGTGTTTTATTTTATATTAAACTGCTTTCATTGAACTTTAGGGAATTGCCCAAATGAAACAGACAAGTAAATCTTTTCCCTGGTATCATAAATGTAATAAAAAGTTTTTGTTTCAGTTAAGTGTAATTTAGAGTTGCTCTAGGATTTTATTGGCACTTCATATAAACAAGTTCTGCGCTCCATTTCTTTCCTTCTATACACTAATATTTTTGGATTCGTAACAAGTTTTCACTGTTTTAATTTTAATTTCAATCAAATTCCCATTTCAACAGGTTGCTAACTGTAGATCATTGAAATTCTTTTTTTTTTTTTTTTTTTTTTTAGAAGAGATTAACTGGGAATCATGAACACTAATGGTTTTGTAATACTCCCAGGCTCAAAAACTGGAACCTCGGTGAGATTAAAAGCAAAGTAAGTGCATTTTATCTGATTGTGGTAGAGATGGTTTTTTCATCATTTTTAATAAGTTTTAATGCAACATTAAGTGGAAAAGCTTATTTGTGTAAGGGCAAGAAGAATCATGATGTGTTCCTTTTCTAGTATTTTCTCTACGCTTTTATCCTTAAGCCTTTCTTTTGCTAGGCTTTAATCTATTTTCTGAGTAAGTTATGCATCTTATAATGCTGTATATCTAACATATATACTTTGTAAACAAACAATACTAAAGGATTCACTGGGATAGCCTATTTTAATATAATTAAGCAACAAACCTTTTTGAATACGGACACAACTGTATCAGTTTTATGTTGGCCACTCTAAAGCTTATATTGGAGTAGCCGCATCACTGTCAGTATACCCTTCTGTAATGAGATATTCTTGGGTCTGGGGAGTTTGCACTTGACCTGCCCTAAATTTTCCAGAACTGTTTTCAGTCTTGCTGGGAGATAGAAGAGTGACGTGCCTTTAATAACGAATTTTTCAACTTTTTTTTCTTGCTGCTTTAAACTTATTCAGGTACATTACTGGCTTTCACGTAATTTCTAATGAATATTTCACTACTTTAACTTCTCCAGAACTGTCAGAGAATTGCAATTGGAGAAAGTGCAGTTAGAAACAGAAAACAAAGAGATGGAGAAGAAGTTACGACAACTACAGTCAAACATGAGCAGAGAAAAAGAAGAGAGAAAGTAGGTTCAATTTTTACTGGAAAAAAAAAAAGGAATCCAGTGCGATTCTTCCTCCACACCTTCCCGTGTGGGATCTCTTGCAAAGTTTGGAATTCACAGTAGTGTTCAGTCTCCTCTCTCCAGTCTTTCTTCCCAATTATAAACTTGCTACACTATGACTTTCTTATTTTTAAACTCCCATGTGAAATTTAGATTTTTTTTTTTTTAATTTTTTTTTTAAGAAGTAAACTTACAAATCCTTCCTGGCAGGGATATTCCTTCAGTGGCAGAGATCCCTTTTCCTCATTTATTCCCTCTTCTCCCTTTTAGCTTTGTCCAACTGGATTTGTCACCTTGGTTTTAAAGCAGGAGACAGAAAGTAGTTTCTCTTGCACTATTTCAGACTCATTTCTGACGTTTCTATAGAGGATGCTGTTCTTATTATTGCTTTGATCCTGTTTTGCATGCACCTGTGTAGCTTCTCAAAAAGACATTTTCTATATGATGGAAAGAAACATGGCTTGGAAAGTAAGTATAATGTAATGAAGCAAGTGCTAGGGTGGAAGTTTCAATCTCAGCTCCGTTACTGCCTCACTCTGCAACATCTGCTTCCATTTCTTTGTATTTCTGCCTGACGTATTTTGTCACCGGCGTTACAAGTGCCTTGGACACCTTAGCGCCTTAGTCTTGGTAATGCTAAGGGCCTGCTCTTTGCAGCTCTGTAAACTTTTGCTTGAGCTGTTGAGGCACTGTTTTCCAGATAGCACGTGGCACTTTTTTCCCCCCATATTGTGCTCATGCAGTTGTTCTTGTATTGTTCGCACGGCCTCGTACCTGCAAACCATGATAGTGTTGTTATGGTGAGTTCAAATGACAGGAATAATGCATCACTGGTGGGAAGATCATCCTTCTTCCCTCCTACATGTTTTTCTTACCCGTTGATTTGTATGCTTTAGTTTGTTTTGCTCCATGTTTGGCTTTCTGTAAAACAAAGTAGATCAGTCATTTCAATACTTGATAAATATTATGTAATAGTGTATTATGTGGTGGGCTAAAGCTGAAAATCACTGTTTAATCTCCCTAAGTCTTAAATTCTTCCCCACTATCTACTCTGTTCATCATAATAGTCAATATCTAAACTGATAATCACTGAAATCTTAATTGTATGTGTTCATGACTTATTAAAAGATGCTACATTTTAGCTGTGCTGGATGAATACCCTGGAGTAAATTGGGAAAATGAAGATTTATCTAAAGTGTACTTCTGTTTTTATTCTTCTACAACCAGCCATAGAGAATTAATGGGATTTTCTTGTGTTTAGACCAATTTGATGGTCTAAAAGTAAGTACTTTCTTATACATTTGATGCTTTTACTACTATTAAAGTAGATGTGAAACAGGTTTCAGTGGATGGGAGTTGTTTCTGTTTTGGGGAATTAATGATCCTATAGACAAGTATTTTATTTTTGTGATGCTCTGTTCTTATTTAAAAACCAGAAGGAAAACCTTTATGCAGCTCTTGCTTATAGAAGACATAATTTGTGAGTTCTTTCTTGCTCTTGGTTCATAGGAAATCAAGTGCTTATCATTGGAAATCTGGAAAGGCAGGACCAATGACCATCCAAGCCCGAGTTTTGTCAAAAAGCAAAGAAAACAATAATAAGGTAGTAAACTATCAGTATATTTGTAGGTAAAGCTATTTAAAACAAAACAATATTTAGAACATTTATGCTACAGAACATGGGGATTTAAAATACTGTAAAAATAAAAGGTTAAGCACTTTCTGATTGAAATTTCTGATTGTTTCTTTTCCCATACCAAGCTTATGTTTCCCTTTGAGCTGGAGGGACATCACATTCTGTTTGGTGATCTGTTGTTTTTTAAATTGCAATAGATAGCAAATTATCATTGCTTCTACAGATTTAATATTGTAGGAGTCTAATTGGTAGTCATCGGGAGCCTGTCTTTCAAATTAATTAGGCCTTGTCTAATGTCCACTATGAAACTGAAATACAAGGCTTCATGTGAAGTTTTGAGTACAAATTCTCTGTCTTCATAGATAAAAGCTATGAGAACGGCATACTGCATTAAAAAACGTTAAAGTTTTTTCTTTAACTCAGTCACTGCATTAATGGCATCTGCATTCACAGTAGAACTCCCATATGACTCTGTGGTTCATTCTCCTTCCCCCCCCCCGCCCCGCTTCTGCATGTCCAATAATCTTTCTCATGATGCTTCTAGATTTCTTTCAGTAAGTACAGAAGGAGACTGAGAACCCAACTTGCCACTTTGTTCACAGTAGCTGGAAAAGTCCTACATTCATCCTCTGAGGACTGATGCTGGTTGGGCAAGTGTGGGTTAAAGCATTCTCTTGGACAAGGACTGGACTCAGTCCATTCTCTTAGACTGTGAATGCTTCTGAGTGTTTTAAAATGTGGATTAGGTTTATCCATTGACTCTTGTTCTTTGACATCCTTGCTCAGACCTAAAGGAGGGATGTAGAGCTTTCCTGCTAAATCATTGAAAAATTTGTTTTCTTTTTAATATGTATGCAGCAGGGTATTTCCTCTCATTTCCTTTTGAAATGACTAGGACAATTTTGCTCAAACTTAAAAAATATTAAGGATAAGGTAAAGGTTTGGGAATGGTAAAAGTTGGTCAAATTTGTAAGTAGCTGAAGACTGGACCTTGTAGGGACTGTTATTGCTTCCAACTGTAATAACCTGGTCTTAGTATTTTATTCTCTAGGGAAGTAAATTAATCATTTTAATGGCTTAGGCTCTTGTCCTTGAGGCTTTATACATCATGGAAACGAGCATTAGGTGTATCCGTCATCAAATAATATTCGAGTGCTGTTGAAGTACCAGTTGCAATAACAGAGCTTATGTTCTTGCTCTATGAATTAGTATGAAAAATCTGTAGGGGATACCCAAATCCAAACTAATTCAACTTAGAGGTACTTTCTTTTTCCTTTATTAGACATTGATGTGTCTGGAGAGACGTGCAAATTGGACTGAGTGGGACATAAAAAGAGAGTTTTCTCTTACGATTTTTTTTTTTTCCTGGAAGCCATACTACGTATACTGTGTTGAAATGAGAGGTGTTAATTAAGAGAGATGATTTGTAACTGGCTGAAACAGAGCTTATATAAGTCTGAAGAGAAAAACAAACAATGACAACTTCAGACTAAGCCCGCAGTTGCTATTTGAAGTCTTTTGAAGCAGAACCAGTTTGGTGTGAAGGTCTTCTCAGCCAACACGCTCAATTTCAATAAAATTGCCTGTGCGTAGAAGAGAGGATAAGAGTGAAAAGGTTTTCTTTAACCCACCTCTTTCCCCTTCTCTGGATAAGTAACTCAGAGCTGTTACTACTTCAAAGATTTCAGATTTCAGTGGTAGTGGCTAAGGATTAGATACATGGGGCAGAATTTTCAAAAGGGCAAAATTAAAATGCCTGCAGATGCGTAAGAGTTGGGGAGAAAAGTGAGAGTGAAGTGTCTACTCTGTTTGCAGGGAAAAACTGAGGAGCAAAAATGTTGAAAATGATCAGTTACTGGAGTGGTAGATCATGGAAGGGTAATGAAGAGAAGTGGAAGGAAAACAAACTAACACCTCCCCCCCCAGCAAACTATAGGTAGATATATGTGCAGGTTATATGTGCAGTAGGCTTCCTGGTTGACATTTGAGCTTACATCATTGTGGTTATGAAAGTTCTGCAGGTCTATGCTTGTGGAAAACCCTTGCTGCGTACCTGGCTGGGCAAACAATGACAATGTCACTTCATGAATGGGAAGGGAAACTGGTCACAAACTTAACGGCTGTCATGAGCAATACAGAGAGTTTTCTTTTTAAATGCTTGCTGAGCTAATATCCTAGAAAAAGTAATGTTTTAATTCTGTAAAAGTTAGGCTTTTATTTAATTTCATTATCACCATGTATATATATGTGTCTCTGTAAATATTCTTCCATATAGGTTTCTTCAGGAAAAGTGAAGCTGCAAATACTCAAAGAACAGATTCAAGGTAAAGACATCTTTGTTAACTAAAAAAACCCAACTCACAAACTTCTGCTAGAGTATCTGGTTCTTGGAGGTTGCTGCAGTTAAGCAATAATGAAATCAGAGGCTAGAGTACTGGGTTTGGCTTTTGGTTTGTGGAGTTCTGTTTTTTTGTGTTTTGTTTTTGGTTTTGTTCCCCCCCCCCCAGAGCCAGTGAAAGAACCATTTAAGCATGAAATGGTAAATGCTGTCGCTCATGAAAAATCTGAAGTGAAGGGGATAGCATGTGGACTATGTGAAATCAAGAGTGCACTGCTGGTAAGCGAATGGTTTAAAAATTACTCTGTAGCAACAGAATATGTGTCTATATATAGTAACTTTGTAGCAGTATCTAGACACACTCACTCTCTCACACTCTCTATACTATGTTGTAAAATCAGTTACCTTGGCTTTGTCCAGGTAAGCTGTGTGTGGTCTGCACAGACAAGCTGTCTGACCTGGAATTCACTTCCAGGGTCCTTCATGTAGAGACCTATATATGGAAATACATATGTGCATGCCCAAAATGCAGATGCAGGTCTAGATATTACGTTAGCTTTCTGTATGTTAGCTCTTCTGTACGATGGAGATATAGTATGGTAGTCTATGGATGTCGTTGTACTAGCTGCCTCCGCGTCTTCCGTAAAAAAGGAATAATTTTGATGGTATTATTGCTAATTTGAAATGATAAAGTCAAGGACCTCATTCGAACTTTTAGCCTTAGCTTTTCTGGTGAATTGAAGATTTTTTTTTTTTAATACCTTATTTTTTGCAGTTTTTTCTGCTTGGAAAAATAAGACTTCTCTAAGATGGTCAGCTTGAGGTGCCATAGCAACTATTAGATGTGCAGCAACTTAAAAAGAGGAAAAAATTACTTACATATTTGAGATTAATTCATTCCTACTTTATTTAAATATCTTATCTTGCTGGAATTGAAATGAAAGTAATACGGGGGTTTTTTTTGCCTGTTTCCCAAAATATATTGGTGATATGCACTTTAATTCTAGGATTTCTCTCTGTGATAACTACTTAGTGGACATAAGTTAAAGGGAGGTTTTATATGCTGATCTCCCTGAATGGCAAGAAAACAGATAAATGATTCTGTTATCAGAGCTGTTATCAGTTCTTTAGCAGGGAGTTTCTTTAAGCTGTATTTTTTTTTTTAATTTGCCCAGCATGTGAATGTGTCTGAAGAAGACCAACCTCTTGCTTAACTAAAGAACACTACCGTATGATTGTAATAAGATGTGTGGTTGCAGGCAAATATGTCAAAATTGAGTGGTCCATGAATATTTTGTAATTTTAAGTATTTTGATAAGCACCAGGGCACATTCTTAATTCTGACTGCTTTGTGAGCTGGCACTTGCTCGCTATGTTAGAGTGGAAATTAGTGTTATCAAGCATGAGGTGATCTATATTTAATAGAGAGATTTTTGCCCTTTTTACTCCTTTAACGTAGCAAGTGTAAATAGGAAACCTAGCGTCCAAAATATGACATAGCCCCATACTACTTGATTTTTGAAGTAACTTGTGCACATAGAGTAGTTCCATTGTTGAATAAGAAAGTAACGTTTTTCTTCTAAAAAAGTGGCACCTCGCTTAGAAAGATTTCCCCCCCACACCCTGTAATACGTTCCATGATATATTAGTATTGTTTTTATGGTAAAATAAAGCAGTCAGAGCTGCTACTACTCCAAAGCAAAGGAACAGATACTTGCGTGGGTCTTTTTAATGGTTTTACTTAGGAAAAAGTATTTGGGGGCTTTACATTTCTGTTAAGATTGCCTGGCATCAAAGCCACCAGGATTTTGCTTCTGTTGAGTCCTTGTTATATTTTTTTTTAAATTTTTTTCCTCGTCCCCTGTGCGAGGTGGCGGGCGGGCTTTTCCCGGAACGGGACCCCCGCGGGACCGGCCCTTCCCGCGTGTGCCGGGAGCGAGTGCGGGAGCGCCGGGCGGTGCGTGGCCGCCAGGCGGCGCTGTGCCCCCGCAGGACGCTGCCGGCCCGGCCCCGCCGCGCACGGCTCCTGCCCGCCTCGCACCCACCCGTGGCCGCTTCTCCCTGGTCCTGGCGCGGCTGCGCTTTCACCTCTCGCATCTTCTGCTCCAAGTGACGGCCGGGCTAGAAATCGTTACTGGGATGATGATTTGAACCACGATTTACTCTTTTCCTAAATGCGCGCCCCCCCCCCCCCCCCCCCCCCCGCCTTAATTTAAGTGGAGCTACGCTTCTGAGTACTTCATTCTCTATCCCAGAACCTCATCTATCGTGAGTAGCACTTGTAAAATTATACGATGCTGGCGGATAGCAAGGCGTTGTTTTAACACCACTTACGTTACAAACGGATTGTTTTCACGCTATCACATGTGACTGTCATACTCAGCAGAAAGTTTTTCAGTTAAAAATGAGAGTTTTCATAGAAGCAAATAGCATAGCTGTTCTATTGCATTACTTAAAAGAAAATCATTCTGTCTTTTCTTGTGCCTTGATGGATTTTATAGTCATGCACGCCTCATGGAGAACTGAGTTAAATTGAACCAATGGTAGTGTGACGTGGAAATATGTGACAAATTGCTGGGTCTTTTGTAAGGGCAAATTCTTACACAGGCTCTTTGAAATACTATTATTGGTATATTTGAGACTTTTTCCAAATTGTTGGATGTCAAAGAGTTTAGAAAAAAAAAAAAAGATTGAAAGTACTAAAAATGGTCAAAGGTGTTTGTTCAGTAGTCAAAGACTATTATATACCCTTGTGAGTATATTTAACAATCTGTGTGACTTATAATTTAAATATTGTTATAAGGAAGCTTAGAACTCTGAATTCCTGCTTATAATTATGTCTGTTCTGTCAGATGGCACTTTCAGCCTTCCTGATTCTTTCATACTTGGATTCCACTCACAAAGGAATAAAGTATGATGAAAGTAAAATGTTATACAGTACAGTGGAAACTTAAGTTGTGTGCAATTTTATTATTCAGCACAGTAATAATCAGCTTCTAACATACAACTTTGTTGCGTATCTGTTATGGAACAATAAAAATTTTATAATTTTATAATTGGAGTAGTAAAGTTTTCTCCTAGAATTATTGTCTAATGCTTAATTGTAACAAACTTAAATTTCTCATGCATAATATTTGATTGCATTTCATAAATGGGTTGTAACAACTCTTTTTTTTTTGGACCAAATTATACATGGATTTTGGATTTTATCTTTTGAACAAACCCACTATTCTTATTCTCCTAAGGTTATTCCAAATTTGATTTTGAAAAATGCCATGATTTACTTTTTTAATACCTTTTCAAATATGTATTATTATGCTTGTTTTCATTTTCTTTCATTCCTTAATGATGACTGTTTTATAGCTGGACTTAATGAATCAAAGAGAAGCCATGTCAGGAACCTTTTATGAAAAAAATATTTGGATTGATATTTCATTGTTATGATTACAAAGAATCACAGTTACTTTATTAAAGTAGAAGGCTTGCATTATCTTCTAATATTCTAACATAAACATAGAAAATTTGTATAGGGTCTTGACTGAGTGTAAGTTAGCTGTTTCAGTTCTACTGTATGAGATTTTCATGAAGGCAAATTATACTTTTCAATAATGGCACTGGATATGTCATTCTGTTATCCTGCTAAAATTTATTTGATGATCTCATTCTTTCTTCCCAGAAATATAATCCTTTTAATAATGCAGTAAATTGTTAAAGTTATTGGTCTGATAAATACATCCTTGTAAAAATCTTCCTTGCTTATAGTATGTTAGTAGAAAGATTACATCATTTGATGAAAAAACTTCAGGTGAGAATTTAAGGCAGTTCCAGTAGGATACACCATCCCGTGAGTAATGAAAAGCCAGTGATAAATAATATGTTGGGATGACGTGCTATCCTGAGTTACGCAGTGGATATAAAATTTTTTTCCATGAGCTCTTTTGCCTGGATATAAAAATATTTCACCAAACACATCTAAATGCAGACTGTTTAGGATTTTTTTTTAATAGACTGTAGCGGATCTTGTAACCCTAGAACTGAAAACTGGGTGGTAGCAGTAGTAAGATAACAATGATAAATCTTGACATTTGTAACACATTCTCTTGTAAACTTTTTTTTTAAAGGGATACGCAACTTATCTCATTTTTGGTGGTAAACCAACTGTGTTGAGATGTTGGAAGTTGATTTGTGCGGATTAAAGGTCATACAGTGCTTCAGTGGAAGAATACAAGCATTTAAAAAGAGAATCATGGAATTCTGTGATCACTCCATCTGTGTCAGGAGAATTCTACCACAGTAGCTGTGATTCTCTCCACCCTCTGCTTTGTCTTCCTCCTTTTCTCCAATCCTACTCTGAAGCTAATTAGAAACTGCAGCTATTAATAAAAGGAGCTAACAAAAGGGTGCAGGAAGTGAAGAGATGCAAAAGCAGTCTTTTGCATTTGAAATAGAAAACAGTAGCTGTAACTCCATTTTTTCTGAAGGGGAAAAGGATATTACAGTCCAAGTGAGGTTATGTAACTCTTGATCTAGAGTTTTAGCTGTCTGAGTCAGGAGGAAAGGTTGTTTTTAGATTAATTATGCAATGGAAAGTTTCAAGGCAATCATTCTAGTTGTGAGAATCCAAGGAAGTGCTTTCCAACTTTCTTGACGGGTCATGTTGCTTCTGCCTTGGACTCTTTCCTGCTCCTTTCTGACTGCTACTTTGGGAGTAGACATTTTTGATGTCTAACCAACTTAGGCTGGTTAGGCATTGAAGTAGGAGGAAATTAGTGTCTGAGTTCGACTGCTGGGAAGTTTAACGTGAGGCCAGAACAAATAAGCTTTGCAAGTATTCTCTAAAATCAGTTTTGCAATTCTTGCTTAAGTATTTTGAAGCAATTGAGCAAAATCTCAATGAATGTGTTCATATTGTTTCTGCAAATAACACAGCAGGGCGAGCCTTTCAAATATTGATCTGCTATTATATACCGTGTGCCAGAGTACCAAAAAGAACCATGCATAACGCAACTATGCTTGCTCAAAGAGAGCAGATGTATCCAGCTACATCAATAAAATTATCTCCTTCAAAGAAATGTGACTTCTACTGTAATGTTAAGATTACTTTCTTCATGTGGTGAAAAAGAAATCAACACAGTCTTTAGCTATGTACTTTTGAATGCATGTGCCATAGGAAACAGAACAAACCAAGGAGAAGGGCAATTACAGAGAGAAATTCCTCTTTTAAGTATATGCTTCTGTGATCTCCACGTGTGTTAGCAATGTGTTGGCGATGTTGGGGAGAAAAGAATTGCTGTTAATTATGGATGATTATGGGCTATTAGGACTGAAGAAAAAGACAAAGCACACATGTTCATAGAGTTAACTTTGAATCTTATTCATCCTGCGTTGCAGCATACGAATCAGAGGAAGGCTGCAAAAGGGAAAAAGTAACCACTGTTTGAAGCGGTTAGTCTCCCTGCATACTCACTGGCATGTCACTAGTGCCGTTTAATGTGCAACCAGCAACTGCAAAGTCACTGGGTCGGTTATAGTGTAGACTAGGTGGAAAGGAGGAGATGCGAGTACATTCTGGTTTTGCAATGGCTGCTCAATATCTTTGACTCTTTCTGATTACACTTTCTCCCTGTACCTTTACTGCTCTTATCTTTCGTGGTAAGAATATGTGCCTTACTTGAGGATTTTATAGACAAAGGATCTTTCCTTCTGGTCTTTCTATGTGCGTAGGGAGGGGGCATAGGGAAAGGATGAACATAAAATATATTTTGTTTTTGCTTGATAATCATTCAAGAGTTGGTAATCAAAACCTTCATATTACATTTCCACAGTAATTTTCTTTGTTCTAAAGAAGGTTGCAAATTAGTAAAGTCCCAGTGTGAGTAAATCTGTTATTCTCCTTCTGTAGCTATTTTCGATCAAACTCATCTAGTTCTCTATAGTATGGACTTCCGTGGACTATTTTTATGTGTGAACTGGTGTTCCAGTTAGTCCCTTAAATGAACATTTTCCTCTTGTTGACCTCTACAGATGTGCTTCTGTCTACTGAAAAACTTCAGTAAGCAGAACCTCATTAATAAAGTACATAGCTCATAAACTTGTTTAAATGATATGTACTGCATAAAATGCCTCACTTAGTCTGTCCTGTGTAGTACCTAATGGAATATTCAGATTATTGAATTTGTGCTCACACATTTGCACACTATTGATCATTGAAATTATTATGTGCTTATGTCACCATCACTCATCAATATGTGGTTACCTACCTGCTTTTAATATGCTCTTTGGAGGAACGTTTGAATACGTTGATAATAAATTAATGCTTGCATAATGTTTCATTAACAGACAGAAGCCAATATACATGTTGGAAAATTGGAAGTCATCGATCACTTCATCAAGGAAGTAAATCTAAATGAATCAAAAATTAATCATGAGCAGAAGAAAGTAAATAGCAAGCATCAGGTCACATCAGACAAGTTTTCATCTCTCCCAGCATCAGTAGGCAGTGCTGAGGTAGTGCACAGTTTGGAAACAAAAAAAAAATTCTTTTTGTTTAGGACATCTTAGGTAGAGTGGCCTTGTGTTTTTCCACAGTGTGCCAAGTGAGGGATCAGGCTATCGGACATGCGCCGCCCATCGACCCCTGTTTGTGTCTGTGGACATAAAGTCCATCCTATACGTAGGATGTGGGCTATCCATGGCTGCTGCTTTCTGCCTACTAAAAGCATTTAAGTTAAATGGGGCTTTTTGTGTGCTTATGTAGACTTTTTTGTTTTTCATATTTTGCTCTTGATAGAACATTGCAATTTAGTTGTGAGCAAGACAGCATAAAAATGGAGTGATCTTGATTACCAGGGTAGCTAGACTAAGCCCAGAAAACAGGGTTCTGCATTTCCATAGCTGGTACTAAAAATATTGCCGTTTGTAACGGGGGAGAGAATTATCATCGGAAGCACTGTATTAATTATGTTGTGGAACTGATTTAGGAAGTCTCCCCAGAATCAACCTGTACAGGCCTTGAAAATCAGGACAAAGGATTATTACTAAATGGTGTATTTAATGAGGAGGAATCTGCAAAGTCTTTTCAGGAAGCTTTGACTCAATGGAGAAAAGGTAATTGTGATCACAGAGAAGAACTGTGTGCCAGCGAGGTCCTACCAGGTATGAATTTTTCCGTTTTAATTGTATTTTAAAAACATTAGGAGTCATTTTGGTGAGTTAGTAGATTTTTGATTAGTGAAAGTAGATGTTGTATTAGAATAGTAAATGTCTCTTCCTAAGTTTTCTTTCTGTGTCCCTTTATATGTTAACAACAACCTCTGAAGTTTTTTTTAATAACCTGCAGATTAGTGTTTTATCCCAATTCTTGTAACGAAGTGTGGTCTTGGCCAGATTGTTTAGCTTGTATCCCTGTACTGTTCTATGGCATTGTTTCTCATGAGACTTTAGTATGAATAGTAATGCCAAGGCATAAAGTCACAGCTTTTAACTGAGACTAGGAATGTGCATGGCTCAGGATTTCACGTGTTGTATCAAAGTACATTTTCTGCTTTCCTTCCACAGGCTCTTAATATTTCTTTGTCTCAGGGAAAAGATACAATCAGTTGAAGTATGCAGAGAAAAATATGAAAAAAAACTTTTGTGTGATTGGTTTTGTGCACACTCTTTCCTCTGGTCCATGGATGGAGTTCATTCTTTGTGTATTTTTGTATGAAAAATATTATATAGATTTCTTCCCCCCTGCCACCACCCCCCCCCATTTTCTTTCCTGTGAAATGGTGGGATTTGTATCTGCGGTGCCGTGGATTATCCCCCACTTCTCCCCCCTCAGTGTAGTAGTCTTCCTGTATGTGAGAAGCTGTAATAAATGAGATTTTACTGGCTGCCTCCATGGCTGACTGTGTTATGTAAATATAATACTGCTGGCCATTTAAATTTTAGAATTATGCAAAGACTTAGCTAGGCATAGACTACTAATGTGACATTCATTCAAAAATAATGTAGTTAAATAGAAAGTTTATAAATCTGAATAGCTGTATATTTTTTTTTTTTTTAAATAATTCTAATAGAATCTGTGGGAATTTGTGAGGTACAGACCGATCTTACTGTTTTGAAGGAACCTATCCAAATAGAATTCAAGAAAGATGGCCTGACCTACATGGAGAAACTCTTGCTTAAGAAATACAGAAGGTATTGTTGAAGTTGCTGGTACTAAGGAAAGAAGTGAGAAATACTTAACACCATTAACAAAAATTCCACTGAAATTTTTAAAATATTAGATATATTATCAAGAATTAAGGTGACTATATACAGTGTGCTTTATTTCAATAAAATAACCATTATAACCACATTTGATGAGTTAATATTGTAGAATTACTACAGAAATAGTATTTGGATGGATTCTCTGTTCTCTCAGTTTATTGTAGGATTTGAAGACTGGTAATGACATTTGGTTGCTTGATTTTTGGGGCATTTGCTGCAGGAATTTTGTAGAGAAAAGGAAGTACAATCTTCAGGATACAAAACAACTCTGTAATGTTTATAACAGTTAGTCCCTGAGATGCAAGGTCATCTCAATGAAATTAGGAAGAGTTGGTGCTTTTCAGCAGCAGCTAATACTGCTGCAGTAAATAATGTGGTGGGGTTTTTTTTGTTTTGCTTTCATTTTGCTTTTGGTTTTTTTAACAATTGTGATATTATGTATTAAAAAAATGATCACTTTTTAAGATTTATTTCTTTTCCTGTTTTAGAACTCCTGTTGATCAAATTTCTGGTAGTTGCATTAAAGATTTAAGGGCTATGCAAACACTGAGTGTACATCAGGCTGTGATTGAAGGAGGGGGAGAAGGAGATGATGGTGATGTCGATGACTTAACAGGTGTACTAAACTTCCGTTTATTGAATCTAACTATTAAATAATTTTTCTTGGGATTTTTTTTCGCTATGATTGCTAAACAGTTACATTCTTAAGCAGTTTCTGCTTAAAAAAAGTAACAATAACGAAAGGAGAAATTTATGGTACTTCATAATAAATAAAAAGTTTGCATTTTTATAAGTGTATCTTGAACAGGAAAAAAAAAAAGAAATGCATCAAATTAATTATATTTCATAGTTGAAGAGGTGAAGAGATATTGGACATCTGTTTTTAGAGAGGAAGTACCCAACACTATTTCTGAAAGTGCAGAGTCCTCTTTGAAAATTGAGTTCCTTGATGATGTAAGTATGTAATAAAGGACTTCATGAATCTTCACAGTGATCTAAAGTGATTTGTTTAAATGTTGATCTGTTAAATATTTAAAGTAACAGCAGTTAAATAATTTCTAATAAAAATTTATTGGCGCATTATCTTTTCTGCTTTAAATCACTTGAGTTAATGTTTTTTTGAATTTTAATCTATTTCTGAATATTGGTGATTTTTTTTTTTTTTTTGTTCTTTTTTAATTAGTCTTATGGCAAGGACTTGGAAGAATCATCTAACCTTTTGGAGATGGGAGCTGGGGCTATGGGAGTGAATAAGCAAGGAAAAACTGAACCATTCCAGCAGTGTAGAAGGTATCAGAAATGCAGAGATTATTTGGAAGAGAAAAGGGAATAATCCTGTGTTCTGGTTTAGTTATATTCCTAAGAAATAGGCGCTTTTATTTGCAGACAGTCATGCTTTGTATCAAAGGGGAGAATTCTTGATTGTAAATTGTTTTAAGGCATGGTTAAGACACACATCTTATCACCCTTGGTGCAAGACATGGTCCGTGCCAGTGGCATGACACTTCTTTCCTTTCTTTTATGTTTCTTCCAGGATTCTGTCTGTGATTGCTGGTTTTAGTCCTTGAAAGTTTCCATTTGAATGACTTAATGATCTGATGACTAGTTTGTAAGGCAGTCTATGACCAGTTTGGCAGTTAACAGGCATATGACACGTTTACCATTAAAGTTAGTGAATAGTAAGTTTGTGTCTTTGACTTTGTCATATACACCAAGGTATATTAATTGCCCGTAACTAGAGAGGTATCACTTTGAAACTTCTTTATTTTGTTTCCTTGATCACTCCAGTGTTAAACCAGGTAAGATATATTTCTTTATGCGTGTATGTCCTGAATTTCAGGTAGAATTTCTCTTTTATATGCTCTTATCTCAGCAGGAGCAGCGACTAGCATACAGACAAGTCTGTAATTGGTCAGTGTTGTGTACTTTTAAGATACTCTCACTTGGGTAATTCTGTAATTCCAGGCAAAACTAAGAGTCCTAATAATTAATGATACATGTGCAATTCTTGTGATCTCCCAAAATTTATTTATGATTAGGTGTGATCTCTTTTGTTATGTTTTATTATTCTGGTCTTTCCTCCCTCCTCTGTTTCAAAGTGGTTCAGCAGTTGCAGATCAGAATGACATAGTGCAAGACT
Source organism: Grus americana (assembly GCF_028858705.1). Taxonomy (NCBI): domain Eukaryota; kingdom Metazoa; phylum Chordata; class Aves; order Gruiformes; family Gruidae; genus Grus; species Grus americana. The sequence continues at coordinate 24,656,787 of NC_072860.1, forward strand.
TTTTGCAAAGAGAAACTGTAGGCATAGTGAGTAAGTCATCTTGTCATTTAACGTCCACAGCTGACACTCAATATTTTTTACCTCTTCCTCTTGACAGAAATCCTGTTTCTTCTAAAGAAGTTTCTCAAGGTAAATTTAAAAAATTATTTGTTCAGTATACATAAGTGTATACAGTATTATCATTCTCATATAGGATGCGGTAGTGAACTATGGTGGTTGTCTGAAAGAAATAATTAAAGATCATTAAATTATGTACCATTCCCTGAACTATGCAGGTCTCTTGATCACAATTTGATGGCCTGTGCAAGCTATTTTGAATTGATAGGCATCTGCTGTGACAGTAATCTCACAGTTGTGAGCTCATATTTGAGGGAGAGACTGCCCCAGTATGAGTTGTATACTGAAAACAGACCCATTATAAAGTAGATTTTACAAATCTCTTAGTTTATCTGTACTGTATTAGGTTTAATGTATGACATATGTCCTTTTTATGTAGAAAAATGCTTTTATATTGATGGATTGAGACACTGTGTAAATGATTACCTGTTCTGCATGAAAAATCATTGTTTGTGTATAAAGATTCCAGTGTCTGTTGCATGTCTCTGAAATTACCATGAAAGTTTGGCAGCTTTATTTTGTGACACTCTTGAGGGGTCCCAAAGATCTTACTCTGTGTCCTAAAGCTATGTAAAATATAGTCACTTTTTCAATATTAAGAAATAAGTTAGAATCTAAGGGTAATTAATTTCTTTTTTTTTTTTTTTTTTAAGTATCAAACAATTGCTCCAGCACTTCAGGACCTAGCACTTGTTCTCTTTGTGCTTAGTTCAAGAAACTGCTTATTTAAGTCTTCAAATGTGAAAAAGCAAACAAGAGCTGACTAATGAGATGTGATTTATGTGCTTCTTTGGGCACAGGATAAAAAATAAAATGGCTATGTCTTGTATAAACAAAGAAAAACAGCTTGCAGAATCATTCACAGCCTGATAGTATGTATTTCAAACCATTTGCTAGTTTTAAAGACATTTTATGGAATTGCTATTAATGCAGTTCTTATGCTGGCTCTGGTTAGATTATAGCATTCTAAATTATAGCATGAAGTGGTAGTTGGAAAGGTTTTAAGATTATTATCAAGATCTATTGTTTTCATACAGTGATGTACAGGAACATATACATTAGATACGGAACTGGTATTACTACCTGGTAAGTCTAGTCCATGTGTGTTGGCATCTCTGGATATCAGGCAGGAAGCTAATGAAAGTTAACTGGTTTTATTTGTAATTTTGTGGCTTAAGGGTAATTTCAATGGAGGCTTGGTATTTTAAGTTCATGAAGAAAATATAGTAGATTTATAGGGTATAATTCATATTCATTTCCACAAAAAAAAAATCCTATTTTCATGATTTTGTTGTACTCCCATAGAAAAAATGGTGGTCTGCAGTCATCTTGAAACAAATGCAGTGCAAAAGGAGAGTATTAAATTAAAGACTACAAGAAGATCACTTAGCTCGTATAAACTACCTGAGAAGATCGCTAACCCTACTGAACTAATGAGCAACAAATATCTCCTTGAGACACAACTGCAGGAAAACAACGAAGATTCACAAGAACTGCACAGTGTCTGCGCTAGTCAGAGTGTCGTTTTGCCTGTAATTACAAAGTCTTCAGTGGTAAAATATTGTATCTTTGATTGCTAAATAGATGAACTATTTTGCTTAATCTACTTTCTCAGTTTAGCATGAGGGCACATACCATGTTCCTGAATCAGTTGAGAAATTATGATAGTTGTACGGTTGCTGTGAAATACTCTACCACTTTTCCCCATTCTCCTCTAAAACCCCAGCCCGATGCAATCAGGAGTACAGTTTTAATCAGAGGATTGTCACTGCGTGCCATATTTCATATGTAGGGGATGAAGGCCTCTGCTTTCCACTTGGTATTGTCAGTCTTCTGTTGACATTCAAAAAAAATGAAAGAAAAAACAAACTAGTCTCAGATTAAAAAAAAAAAAAGTGTGTTGGGCAGAAGGCAGCTCTTCTGATGTTCAATGAAATTGAAAGCAAAAAATCATGGAGGAGGTTGGGCCATTAGATTTGGAGTCATTGTTAAACAGTGGTACTTTAGTTGATGTACGCAAAGATAAGCGAAAACAAGCGAAAAATGGTTTTTATGTCCACAGTGGAAAGATAGACTCAAATTCTCACAACATTAACAATTGACATTTATAGCAATTTAAAGCATATATCATGCAAAACCATCATCCTCATGAATATCTATTACACCAGGCTACCAGAATAATTTTGAGTTTTATGAAACGAGCATTTTATTAATATAAACTTGCAAAGGCAACTGATGAAGTTTCCTGTTTCTTTTCCTGTTTCTAATATCTTTGTGTTTTATTCAAGTTACAGGATGTAGCCAAAAGACAGAAATCTGTCTCTACACAGTACTGGGGACTTGAAGGTTTCTTTGTTGTAGGTGCAAACCCTAAACAAGTAATGCTCGAAGCGCATGCTTCACTGTGTGCTGACTGTCACCCTATGGACAGTAGTATCCCATTTCCAGGTAATGGCATAGGAATGAAGTCCTCAAACAATACACATATTTATCACTGTGGCTGTAAGACATCCTTATCTTCATGTAGCTTGCATCTAGCTTACTTTTAGAAGTGACTTTGTTGTAATAGTCATGCCGACACACAAAACTGGTGCTGTGGAAGGATAAAATAAATTTACTACCTTGAGTTAAATTACAACAATATAGTACCATAAATTTATATGCTTCTTTATGTCCCCTGAGAATTTGGTTCCAGTGGGAATTTCTACTTTTCTTTGTGCATAATATACATCACAAAAAATATGCTTTTAATGGTGTATATGAAACAACATGTGAAATGATTGGTAAACATGAATATTAATTTGATCAGGTATATCACTTGAATTTAAGCTTGTTAGTATGTTATCTATGATTTTTTTTTTTTGCTTATGCATAAAAAATTTGTTGCATTACTTATTTAAATCACGCACATTAAATGCAACAAATAGAGTAACAGTAAATGCATATTAAAACAAAACCTGCAACTAATTTCCTCTAATAATTTTTAATTTCAGGAGATGCAAAGTGGGTTCCTGAAAGGAGCTTAAGTGAATACGCTGATGACTTTCTAGTTCAAGGTGTCTTAGAAAGTCAGTTGAATAGACCTTCAAGTGGTTTAGAGACTCCACATGGAATTTTTCCCCTGATGGTAGCATGGAGGCCATACCCAGGTAAGGATAGCAACAGCTTTGAGTTCCTACTTTAACAGGTTATTTTTTCTTATGTAAAAAGTAAAAGCACTGTCTGTGATGATTCTGTTGAATTTGGATCATTTTCATATCTTCATCTATGTATTTTTATTTTAGGCATAATAGCTCATATACATGGCATTGTTTTCATAAGAATGGGCTTTGGAGTTAAAAAAAAAATCTTTCCAGCTGTCACTAATAGTTCTTTTTATTTTGCTTAGTTTCTACTCCTGCCTCTACCCCATTACTCCCCTTTTAGCTTGAATATTTAGATATTAAACTGTCTAGAACAAGATTATGTATTACTGTGTGTTTTGCATCATCTAGTACAATATGGTTTTGATCTAATAAAAGATTTCTTCATGCTACTGAAATAAGTCTTATTACATGAGCTATAAGAAACAAGGAAACAAGTAATGCATAACTGCATCTGCACTTTTTAGTTACTTTTCTCAATTTCAACTGTCTCCATCTCAAGGAATGTAGCTTACATCCTAAGCAACCAGTTTGGCATTTTAATTTTAAAAACGCTATGTGTGGAAATTGAAACTGTCAATTTTGAATCCCAGAAAAATATTTGAAAGTGTCTATATTTATGTTGCCTTAAACTAAAACTTTGGTTCTGTCATTTTTTTAAGCTTTTACATAGTCTCTCCCCTCCTCCAAAATTTGTGCCACTGTACAAAATATTTAAATCAAATATGTTTTTTTCTGAAAGATACCCCTGAATTATGAGGTGCTACTTCCCAATATAATTGTGAACTCTTTATTAACATTTATTAATTCATAGTCTTAAGCAAAATTAATAATCTGTTCACATAAATTCATAATTTTAACTACAATTAATGTCATTAATGAGCTGAGATAAAATTCTCTTTATGTGTAAAATCTTGAATTATTAGAAGTTGTGACCTTTTGTGTTATTTCAGAGAATGATTCTAGAAGACCTTGGTCAACAAATACGCTATGCTGTAAACTGACTGGAAATTGTCCAACAAACACACAGCCAAGACCAAAGAGTTCACCCCTGCAGGTGTTTAGAGTTGATACTGAAATATCAAAACACAAGTGCCTTGATGTAACGAAACAAGATGAGTATCTTTGGGAATATATTGCTGCCCAAGAAGCCCTGCTTACTCTGGGAGAAGAATTACAAAGTTATACAAGTAAGTGCTTTTCCCACCCACCCCACCCTCCATGCTAACAAGTAACATAATGAAAACAAGTAGTTATTTCATTTGCCTTCTCAGATCTAACTGATTTTGATGCAAAAATGTACTAAATCATTTGATGATGCAAGTCATAAATTTTTTAAATAGGTATCCTTTCCTTGGATATTTAATAATGAACACCCCAGGTGTTGTTAGAAGCTAGGTGTAATTTGATGCAAGGGTAGCAAGAAGGGAAAGAGATGGACAGGAAATTTTTTGTTGCTGAAATGACCTAAAATATTTCAGGTCCTGAAAAACATTACAGCTTAACTTCTGGAGATGTAACCTCCTCCAGCAGCCACTCAGAGAAGATACGTAGAAATACTACAAATTTCCATAAAAATCCGGAGCTAAAAGACCACAACAGAGTTGATACTCTCGGGTAAGTTAAACTTGCTAAATATGTTTTTATGGTATTGTAAAATGCTCAATATACCAAACATCTTGCCAGAATTGAAATAAAAGCAGTCTTGACTTTCTGATTGTACTTTACATCCTGATTATAAATGTCAGTATGACCTATTTTGTATCTTGATGTTCTAAGCCAGTACTCTCAGACAGCTCAGATTAAGTGATGTATTTTGTTGTTGAGACTCCAAACTATAAATTATGAGATTATGTTTTCTTAATGCATTAGCTTTTGTTAATATACAGCACTGAGATTTATAAAGTATGTGTATTACAAATCATCTAAGTTCTTTGGTTGTTAGGTACGTTTAAAAAGAGCAGTTGTGAGCAGGTGAGTCAATAACATTTAACTGTCTGCAGGCTATGATATATCTGTTATATTGCCTTGGAGACTAAGGAGATGACTGGAAACAGGGAAGTTCCCTGAAGTTCTGTCTGTCATTGGTTTCTTTCTATGATCTCGTAACTAGTAGGAGTCAGTGAGACACCGTGAGGTTAACTGCCGTATGAATATGGCTGATTCAGAGATTTGTGGTTGGTTGGTTGGTTTTTTGGTGGTTTTTTTTTTGATGTTCATAACATTGAAATTACAGGTCAGTTGAAAACCAAACAATATTTGCAAATAGTGCAGATAGTATCAATGAGACCCACTTTCCTAGCTTACCTGTTCTAGGATGTAGGATTTCTCTACTAAGGCACGATAGTGACAATGTTGTTTACTTCCTACTTGTTTAAGAGGTGAAAATGTATGTGACAAATGGAGGGGAAAAAAGAATATAGTAGCTTGTAATGTATGTATACTTGCAAAATATAGAGCAAAAACTATTTTCATGCCATATAGTTCTACATATGCCACTAAGGCTTAAAGCAGAGTAGCTTGAGGAATTTGAGCTGCTGAAAAATCACTGTGGTATGTTTCTTTTAAGGGGCTGGGATGAAAGCCAAATGGATGATGAGGAAGAAATTCTGGAGGATAAGCAACAGGTTCTTGCATTACAGTGAACATGCAAAGAACTTAATGCTATTTCTCTCTTTGCATATCATACAAATCCAAGAAGCAGACGAAGAGGTGTCTTGAGTGCTGCTCAAGATATTATTTATTAAGGATTATTTTGTAAAACTGTCAATAAAAATTCATAAAAAATCCCTTGGTTTTGGCTTTTTTATTAGTATGAAGAAGTAACAGAATAAAAGAAAACTGATCTTGTGCTATTATTTTTTTAGGATTTTTTTTATTCTTTAATTTTTATTCAATATAAGGTTCCTTGCCTGCAGCATGAATTTTATGTCTCCAAATGAAGTTTTACATTGCCACGCTGAGAGGTAATGTGCCAGAGGGTATTAATGTGGTGTTCTTAAATTGGGGGTCTCAATATGGCCAAGTTTATGGTGAGGTGCATAGTAGAAAGTGTAATAGGCAAAGTATACTTTACTCCTTATCACATATTTTACCACTAATGGACTTTCACCTTGCAGAATAGAAATTAACAGTTTTACATAGTATATTTAACTTCTGCTACACTCCTTTCTTCTTAATTTCAGCAGGTAGCATACAGTAGCAGTAAACTTGGCTCCCTCTGCTCAGCATTGATGGGAAGTCGGTTCTCTTTCTGCACTGTACTACTTTCACTGTCCTAATGTGTCAGTTTGGAGTGATCGGTATACCCAGTTCTGCTGGACTGCAGGTTGCTATCTCACAGACCTTTTCAGATTAAGAGAACAAAGGGGAAATGCAGCTAAAAGATGATCTTGGGTGGTTTTGATTTCACCAAACCCTTTTAATTTCTCTATCTGGTCATGACAAGGCCTCAACTGTAATTTTGAACTTGCTGCATCTGTGTTGTATAAAAAGGTTTCTTCCTACTCCTGCCCTTCCCAGTTAATGTAAGGTTAAATGCAATTAATATAACTTCAGTAAAAGGTTGCTTGGCACATAAAGTACATGCTGGCATGGTACTTTAAACAGGGTTTGGTGTCTTTCTGCTGTCTTTTTGAGGAGATGCTTAATTGTACTCAGTAGTTGAGTAGTTTTCTGTGGAGGTGGCAGGAAGTTATGGTTTTGAAAAGATCTAATTGGTGTCTTTTGGTAACATCTTTAGGATTCTCAGACACAGCAGCATGCTTCAACTGCCTTTAAAGTGTTTTGTTTCCTTCATCATGTTCTATTTGAATGAACTTTTTTTTTCCCCTTCTTTTACTAGTTTCCCCCACTGTGGTTTTTAAGATGCTTTTCAAAGCATCTTAAAAGCTTTCCCCCCGCCCTTGAGTTTTGATCAAAAAAGTGTATCAAATTGCAGTCACAAAGATTTCTGTCTCGTTGTGTTGGGAAACTTGGCAAGCGAGTGCTGTGGTTTAACCCCAGCTGGTAATGGAGCACCAGGCAGCTGCTTGCTCACCCCTTTTCCTGGCTGTGCTCTCTCAGCTTCGTGTGCACCGGGCAGGGTGCGGGGACCTGAAAAGTCCTTGACTTGGTGTAGACACTACAACTACCCAGCAACAGCTAAAAACATCGGTGTGTTATTAACGTTATTCTCATACTAAATCCAAAACACAGCACCGTACCAGCACTATACCGGCTACTAGAAAAAAAAATTAACTCTGTCCTGGTTTCAACTGGGATAGTGGGATTAATTAAAAGCTTTTGTCTGATAACTATTCTTATCCATTTATGGGTAAATCACCTGGCAGGACTCTAATGGTAATTGTTGTTCACAGAAGCTTTCATATAGAAAGAGAAGCTTTATATCCTATTCTACAGTTCTCTCATAACTGCTTTAAATGAGGATTTTACAGAAGATGAAATTCAGAGAGCAACACTGTATGTACTTTTGACCACGTTGTTATCCATTTTGTATTTAATGAAAGGATTATGCATCTACTTCAATTGTTTTTCACCACAGCAACAGTGGTCAGTAAGTTACAAAACTTCATGTTAGATGCTTTTTATTAAAGGTCATGATTTCCATCACTAAATTGGTTAATTAGGAAATGTAGATAGTTTTAAGAAATTAATTTTGTTTATAGCCTCAAATATTTAAAGATGTATTTGAGTGCTTGTCTTGAAAACCTTGTGATTCTGTGTGCAGAGGTGGCAAGTGACCTTCACATCGGTGGAAACATTCCAATGTATTATTTAGGTTCTGACAATTAAACACATACTTGTTCGTGTTCTCCTCGTGCAATAGAACTCTAATGTAGTATGCATTTGTTGTCTGACACCCCCCCCCCCCCAACAGTTAGGCACTACTGTTAAACAACATATACAGTAATCTTTTCAACAATTTCTTTTATAGGAAAAAATACTTCAGTAACCCTAATTCATAAAAACTAGAGCCGTCGGGCTGAACAGACCATTGATTTGATTTCCTGCCTCATTTCTTGTCTTTAAGGTGAGGGCATATTTTCCACTTCAGTTTTCTTTATAGAGTTTACTATATATTGATGTTTTATTACAACAGTTCTTTGCCAGAAATTCTAAGAATAAAATCAGAAAGCGGGTGTTCTACTTTGTAGATTAAGGCCAGTGCTTTTCTCTCATGAATGTAACCTTTTATTTCTTTTTGAGTTACTTTTCCAAATATTGCTATTACACTCATTTCCTTTGCACAGACAGGCTGACTGCTTCCACGCTGTTCCCAGCCCTTTTTAACTAGAAAACCGACGAAGCAGGTGGTACTGTAGTGTGTGCCTGGAGCCCTCAACAGTCAGGTTAATCCTTTGTGTTTGTGCTTGTCGGAGATAACTAGGAAGTCACTGTCTGTTTTCAACATCTGATTTTAACAGTTTTCCCTCCCCATCCCTTTGTCCTGAAAGAAAAAAATGCTTCTGATAATACCTCTAACAAACTTTGGACTAAAAAGAAGCTTACTTCAGTGTCTTAGTAATCTCTTTGGTTAGTCAGTGATGACTTAAATGCATTTCAGTTTTGTATTCCTAGGTTTAATGCACTTAATGTCCTTTTTTGTGTGGAATTTCTTTATTCTTTCTTCAAGACATAGAGGTGGAACTGATACCCTAACTAGAAGACCAAAAAGAGCATCTGAACTGATACAGTTCTGTGACATTTCTTGCTTGTTTTTCTGTTGCAAATAGAAGAAATCAAGTGTTGAAAGCTTGCTGCTTATGATTATGGATGTGGTTTAATGTACTTTTCTGCATTTCTACCTTGATACAAAGACAATGTGCAAATGGTTATGTTTTTTGTTTTTTTTTTTTTTTTTCTCTTTTATTTCCCCCTGTGCCTGTTTTAGGGATGGCTAGAGCTAAACCAGTGTCAAGGGATTTGCAAAGAAAAATGATCTTTTCTGTCCAATTAGAGAAAGAGAAAAGGGGGGGTTGGGGGGAGAGAAGTGAAAGACCAGTTTATTTTTTTGAGCTTCTAGGGTGATTCTACATGTTTTTTTGTGTACATCAACTTTTGGTAACTTGATTTTACAAAACATAAATCCTATGAATTAACTTGGCAATCAATTTGGATTTTGAAAGAGTATATCACATTCTTTATATATAAAAGTATTCTAGGATTCATGTGGACACACCAACTTTTCAGTAGTCTGGCAGACTCTGCAGGTCTTTTTTTTTTTTTTTTTTCCTTTTTGAATCTAGCCATTTTCTGCTTTCCAGCAACTCTCAGTATAATACACATCAATGTAAAAGACTGCTGAGTGGGCAGGTGGGCTTACTATTTTTGGTGGTTATACAGTACCAGAATGGGTGAACCTGGCAAGGATTGAATTGGACTGCTGGAGAGATTTGAGGGCTCCTTTGTTAGCTTGTGAGCAAATGTTTCCTTTCTGTCCTTTCAACTAAGAAAAAAACCCATATATGAGGCATGATTTTTGTGTGTGTTGTTTGAATATTAGTATTCTGACACTCTCAGCTCTTTTCCCCATGATTTTTTTTTCTGAAGAGCTTGGTGCGAGACCCTGTAAAAATTTGACTCCACCACTCTTTTGCTTAGAGATTTATTACAAACATAGTTAGTGCCAGAGAATGGAATAATTTGAGAAGGATGAAACCTAGGAAGTGTTTTCTGTCCATTGTCAAGCTTTATGTCCTGTAGCAAGAGCAGTTTACATATCAGTGCTGCTGATCTAAGCTGGATTAGCATACGGCAATAATCAGATGTTTCTAGATGCTCGGAGGAACTCTTGTGCTTCACAGAGATCATCTGCCTGTCTCTGATGGGGAAACTCTACCCACATATTAACATTTTGAAGTTTACTAGCCTCAGTTCATTATAGAATTCTTTCCTACCAGCCGGTATTTCTTTTTTCTTATACCCCAAACTAATGGTGCATCAAGTGAAGCTACTATCAGAAAAGAGTCCATCAGGACTCCTGCCTCACGCTGTTGTGTTGAAATTACCTTTCCCAGCAGACCTTCCAGATTTCCTGGCACCAGTGGATGACTTTTACAGGTAAATCTAGCTGGTAGCAAGTTGCCAAATATTTTGCAGTCAGTTTCTGTATTTTGGTGTTTTAAATACCAATTCATCTTCCAGCTTGCCAGAAGAGAATTATGCGGCATAGTGATAAAGGAATCATGTGAAATTTGTGCTAGTCCCAAGCGCTATAGTTCCAAGGCTTCTAGTTCCCTTGTGTTCCACTAGGTATCTCAGTTATTTCAGGGAAGGTCACAGAATCACTGGGAAAGTATCATCAGACTGGCACTATCCCTCCAGAGTGCTGCACTGTTATGCCAGATTCTGACGTGCATCTATGTAGTTGCTTAATATGAAACAGCCATGTTTCCATGACTGTTAATGAGCAAAATTAGATTTTGAAATGACTGTACCTCATTCTCAAAATACAGACAAACTTAACAGCTGTTAACTTCAGGTGAATGCTTATTTCTAAAGCACTTACCTGGGAGTCCCTGAAATATTTTAATTGGCTGCCATTTGGCTGGTTGCCTGATAATGTCTTTTTTTTTTTTTTAATATAGAAGGGGCTGTCATCCAAGGAGTCAAGTTACAGAAACCATGTGAAGTGCTGTCTACTTCTGCTAATGTAGTTGGCTGTACACACCAGAATATGTTAAAATTAAGATTGGAAAGTAAGAATTGAGATTTTCTTGTTCATGTTTCATTTCAATCAGTTCTGGCAATGAAGGAATTACATTGAAAACACTGTTTGTGCCTCTACTTGTGCTGGTACTGTAGAGGTCTCTGGTACGTACTCTAGGACTCTTCCTCTAACAGAGCAGAGCTCTGATTTACTGTTTGATTCTAACCTTTAATAGACTTTAAGATGCTGTCATTTTCTGCATCTTATTTATAAAAAATAAATGTTGTTCTTTCCTTCATCGCAATATGGCTTACGTGCATCGCATTCAATTATCAGAAACACATAAAACCAATTAGTTTTAATTTATCTGGGCCCTTTTGATCCGGGAAAAATACATCTGTCTTTTTCATTTGAAAAATGAATTCTGCAAATTGCAAGTCATCAACACAAGGGCATTTCTAAATTACTTTGGCCGAGAGAAGTGTTCCGTGACTTTCTATTTAATTAGGATTAATTAGGTTGTTGAATATGCTTATGCTTTTTGTAAGGGAGGGAAACATGATCATTTACTTTATATTAATATTACAGATCAGTTAACAAGCACAAGAAATGGAAGCCTCAAAAAAACAAAACTAATTTTCTATATATTGAGGTATGCAGTTCAAAAAAAAAAAAGCTATCTTTGATTTCTGTAAAACAGAGGGATTTGAAATACTGATTTCCACCAGAAGTAGAACAGAGATGGTAAGGAACAGATATTCAGCAGGATATCTGTTCCTGTGGTTTTGTTTTACTTCAGTCAAAAGTGGTATTTGCACAGGCTTTTTGAGAAGCAGAGGTTGTTTTTTGGAGTCTGTATCAACAGATCATTTCAGGTTCAATTCTGAGTAGTAACTAATAAGGTAGGCAAAGTTTGTGGGGTGGCAAGTGTGAAACCTTGGTAGGTTAGAATTAGATTCAATATACTTCTTTAAATAAAAAATCTGGCCCCCCACCCCAAACAAAAACCCCTCAGCAAATCCTCCATGAATATCCACTCCCAGTGGTACTTCAGGGTTTGGCCCAATGTGTACATAAAACATTTCTCTGAACCTAATACAACAGAAATTATCTAGTTAATATATTGAAGAATACAAACTTTTTTTTTTACAGTATTTCAGTTATGGTATGTCTAACTTTTTAAAAATTATTTTGGAAGAAGATATAGTAAAGCTCCACAAACTGCTGTTTTCCTTTGACTGGTTTGAATCTTCCATATGTTACATTTACTATAGATTCACCTACACAAGATTGAAAATTCCTGGCTGAAGGAACTCCTTATTCCCTTTGGAGAGACCTTCCGTGATTTTCTGCTCTGTTAAGTTTTTCTGTACCATAAAAGAATGGCAGCGGATGCGGGAACTTTTAAATAAGCAGTTGCATAAAGATGTAAAGGGAATCCTTGTAAATTGGGAATTATTCTTGGATCTACCGAAGATTCTGTTTATAACCATAAATGACTGTAAATTGGGCAATCTGTTCTGTAGGAGGAACTTGATGCGATAAAGAAATGACTGAGACAGAGGAACAAAAAAATTATGCGTGTTCCTCTACTGAACCATGGAACACATGCCAGTATGGCTTTCCACTTCGCAGATTTTCTTCCTAGAAAACTGTGTTGAGGGGAGAAAGAAGAGGGCAAAGCATTTTTCCAGTTTTGTTGCTGGGGCAGCTTAAGTTTCCCAACTGACTAGAAGACTGACTGTATTTTAAAGGAGGGTCCCTGTCTAGGTTGGAAACCCTAATGAATGAGAAATAGGAGCTGGAAAAAGCATAGGACAACCTTTGCTAAAGGAGTTGAACAAAATCAGTCTGAGTTTCAGTTGAGGGAAAAGTATTTGTAGTCCTTAAATGGTTCTTTGTGTCTAAACCTCTTTGCCGTGTTGGATTTCGCTGCAGAAACCATGTTTCCTTGCTTTGTGTCTGTGCTCTCTGTAGCGCTGTGCCCACACTTCCCACAGCAACGTGAAATTATAGGGGAACTTGTCTGAGCAGATGTGTCTCAGAAGCATGAGAGACTCCTTCCATGGTGAAGGAGGCCAAGACCAGAGGGTCTGGAGGGAAATAGTCTGTGTCTGCCTGGGTCAATGTGACCTGGAGATGCTCCAGATTCACTGTTCAGGCTCAGAGACCTCATCTGTGATAGTCCCTAATTTTTTATAAATATATTTATAAATATAGTGGCCCATGATGTGGCGCGCACAAATTATTTCTACCAATGCTTTTTCTGCACCATAGCCCTGACAAAGCATTTTATTTTTTATTGTAAGTTTGAATCATTTCTACAGGGAAACCTGAAGACAAGTTAATTGAATGTAGCTCTGTTTGAAAAATGTGAACACTGTTCTTAACGTACTCTGAATATATAGTCCTGAAAAAGTAATGCTCAGTTGCATCGTTTTTGTCTGGCTATTGTAGCTTGCCAAATACATACATACTTTCTCCACTACTGTATTTCATTTTCCTATTTACTATATTACATTAGAATTACTATTAAATTATCAATTAGAGCCATCACATGTTGCTTAAAACACAGCTACTGTTCTTGGCATTATTCACATCTAGCTGTTAAAGGGCTGTAAAAAATAGCTTTTATGATCACAATTAGAACACCAGCTACATAATGGAAAGAGCAAAGTGCTTTTTTAAAACTCCCAGAAACTTTGGAGGCAAAGATGTACCATATCATCTGTTTTCTTTAATTCCAATCATTAAATTTTCACAGATTATTTCTCTCTTGGCTAAGCTGTTCTTACACTGGTTTGTGTTTGTGGGTTTTTTTTTCCTTTCCCCCCCGATTGCTAGTATATCTGAGAACAGTACTAAAACATGCTAATCAAGGTTAAAACCTCATTTTGCTACACAACGTTCTTTGTAGGTGAGATGACCTGTGGTTCAGAAAAGTTGGACCTCAGAAGCAGGCCCAAAAGTAATGAGGAAACAGAATTATGACAAGAGTTTTTAGAATAGAAAGAGCTACAGTTATAGATACAACCTTTCCACCCCTGCCCACCACCTCATTTTTTCTTAACTTCTAAGGTCACCTTCTAAGGTGACTTTGAGAGCTGGTGCCCATTTAAAAGATGACAAATGGTTTTGTTGTGTATTTTTTTGAGAAGGTTGAAACAGGAGCAGAGATAAGGACTCATTACTTTTTACTACCATCGGTAAAAAGAAGAAAATATCCTGGCCTCTCTTTCAGCACAGATTATGCAAATGGATTAATGTTGAATGATGAAATCTTAAGAACATCCAGCGACAGCCTCTCTGTTCTTAATAAAGTCTGTGGGAGTCTTGCCAGTGAAAAAGCACATAATGTTCTTAGTCACATTTTTGCTTTCACTGTTTAAATGACTTTGGAATCCATTTTATAGAACGTACTACATAATGCAGTATCTTTCTCCATCACTGTAATGGACTCCCCTGCCTGCGTTAGCTACTTAATACTGGACTTCATCTGCTTTCACCTGAGTCAGTCAACCCAAAGTACATGACTGCTTGGAAAGAGGGACTCGGGGTGTCAGGAGCACTACCCCCATGGACTGTTTGTTAAGAGAAGAGCTCCTGGAAATAATTTCCAAAGTCTTCAACTGCTATGAACTTTCTCAAGTGTAGGAGAAAGGGTTCAGGCTAATAAACCGCCTGAGAAATATAGACCTAAGGAAATAATTTTCCAAAAAATGTTCTAGTACAGTGAACATATTCTGTGCCCAGTGTGATCTGGTGACTGGCTTGACTTCTGCTGTAAGCTAACCACTAAAACTTTTTTAGATTACCCAATTTTTACAACCCCCTGTCCATCTTTTTTTTTTTTTTTAAAGCTATGATATGACTTGTAAAATAATTCCCCAGACATGCAAGATTTCACCACTGGTAGGTATTGTCATAGTAGGTGCTAAGATAGTCAAAAAAAGTTCTCACATTCTGCTGTATAAATGTCTTGTGCTTACTTGCAGTGCTTGCAAGATTAATGTGGAAGGAAATAAAATCCCTGCCTTGGTTGTAGGTAGACTAACATTTCTCATGCAAGAAGCTGCAGTATTTATAAGAGCTTGGTTATAAATTTCCTCCTTGTGATGAGTGGGAAAACTAGAACTGGACACGAGCAAATCTAAATGATGTTCATGTGGCTCGATTTCCCTTTTCAAGCTGCTTGCTGTAGAATGCCTTGAAATTTCGTGCCTTGGATGGGTTTGAGATGGGAATGGGGGAAAAAAAAATAATTTCCATTTTGATGGAGTACAGCACTAAACTTCAATTTTGATGTAGATATTAAGCCAGCTAATTAGACTTTTCAGTTTTCAAGCTGGAAAGCTTCATAGCCAATACGGAAAGACATTCCTAAATTAAATAGATTAGAATTTGCTCTGTAGTAAATGCCATATGACTAGAGACAGTAACCTGCTTTGTATGGAATATTTTTGCTGATTTACTGAAGCAACAGCAAGTGTATTCTGCTGTCTAAGAACTAGTTAGATCATGAAATTCTTAAGTAGGCTGAAGATTTAAGAACTGGTTTGACCATGACATTATTAGCCAGGCCAAAGTTAAGGCAGAGTAACTAACAAGAATGGTAAATAACAGTCATAGTTACAAATATTATTATTGTTGCTCAGTCAGTTTTAATTTTACTAGGATCTTTTTAGGCCTTTTTAGGCAAGAACTTATTTTAACGGAAAATTTTTGAAATTAACAATATAATTTGTATTTAAAGGGTACTGGAAATCACCCTGGTATTTTACAATCTGCTTAAAAGAATAAGGAGATTACTGTTCTGAGGAGTTTACAGTTTAAAATGCTGTTCGTTTCATCAAAAACCAATACAGAAATGTCATGATTACCCTTTATTTTTTTCTATATTGCACTGGGAACATGAAGTATCTTTTCATAATTCAACAGACATTTATAACTTACAACACTTCAAAAGGCAGTGTTTTATAGTAATATGCAATTCCATTCTGCAGTACAAATTAAAACTTGCTGAACTTAGATAAGCGTCACCAAGTAACATTTCTTATGCTGCATGAGATGACTGTTCTGAAAGTCAAAATAGCTTTCTAGAGAATATTTCGCATGTTAATTTTTCTACCTGAATATATTGGGCAATGTAATTCTGGGAAAGTTTATGAGTTTGCTTATATAACTTATGTGTATAACCCTTGAAAATACCAATAATTTTAAAGTAAACCATTTTCCTTCCACTTCCCTGCAGTATTTTATACTGCAACTTTAAAAGTTGGGATGTTCAAAGTTAATCCCTCTTGTATGTAGATTATTCCTATAGTGTAAAGGTGCAGAAATGATAATTGTGTAGCAATACTAGGCATAGTGTGTAGGGAGTATCGTGTATGCTTAGAAAATCACACTACATAAACTATTTCACGACAGTGGGGTTTGCTTTTCACTTACAGGCCTTCGGTCTGTCTGCGGGGTGTTTCCCGTTACTACTTTGTATGGCATCTGCATTTAACAAGGCAGCTGAAGAGTGATGAGGTTTCTTTCCTGACAATGTTTTAAACAAAACAGAATGCTTTCTGCTCAACGCAAGCTTTTTTCATTTAGTCAAATATCAGAAAAAAAGAAATAACTGTAGAGTTTTATTAGTTGCAGATAACTTGCCCAGACAGCTGTACTCTCAGCATGTTGTCAAAATAAAACTTGTCTCAGAAGCCAAAGCAGCCTAGGAAGCTAATAAATTTAAAACACATAGCAAAAGTTATGGGCCACTCCAAGGTATTAACAGTGTTAACTGGTCTGCCAAGGGGTAGGAAAATCCCTGTCAGTATTTTTCCTGCGTGGTGTTAAGACTCTGTTACTGCTTTCTGCTGTGCGTTCTGGAAAGCAAGAAAACAAAGTAAGCGCAATAATGTTTAATAACAGGTCATCTAGTGAAGGGAGATGAATAAGGCCAGATGTCCTGTCCAGGAAAAATCTGCTGGGAAGGGAAGAACTTCACTGGAAAACCTGTGCAGCCCTAATGGCAACTCCTTTGCGTTCTTTCTCCAAAAAATCTATCTTAACAGTCTTTGAAAAGCCAGAAGAGACAAACAGGTGTGTTGCTCTTCTCTTGGGAGCCCCCAGTTCCATCACCACCATCGTTGCCCATCCTAGTTGGATGTGTGAGCGTGTCCTGAAAGTCTCTCAGTTTCCACAAAGGTCAATAAGCCGTAGGTTAACAATGCCTTTTAAAAAATGTTTTATAATCTCTTAAATTGTTCCTGTATGAATGTAAACAAGGAAAGGCGCTAAGCCTTGTGAGGCTAGGCATGAGCTTTGTTTCATGTGAAAAAGTTTGATTTGTCAATTTTGAGGGACTTTCAAAGGCACAGTGAGATTTTGATATTATTGGACAACAGGATTTGAGTCAAAATGAGAAGTTAAATACAAATATAGATACAAACTTAAGAAATCAAATGGAATGAAGTGAAACACTTTTAGAAAATTTTCTGAAAGAAATAGCGTAACAGAGTAGCATGCATGTTACTGGTGGCATTTGTTTTCTGTACGGTGGGGCTAAATTGCACATGAGTAAATCCTCTACTGACAGAGCTTTCATGTTTTCGTGCTCTCTACAGGCTCTCGCTGCAGCATTGTAGCTCATGCTGCAGAGCAGGAGCTGTGTGGTCAGTGCCCAGTTCACCCACGGACGGCTACGTGGCAGTGACTGCGTCCAGAAATTCAACAGGTGCTTGAAGAAAAGCATGCAGAAAAGTGCTAAATATCCTGATGGGTGCTATTGCTATTTCTTCTTAATTAAAAAAAAAAAAAAAAAAAGAGCTTAATGTGCCCTTTTTTCTTGTCTCTATATAATAGATATATAGAATATATCTATTCTGTATTTGACTGCATTTTGATTCAAATTCTGTTGTCTTATAACGTGAAAATCTCTCTGTGCTTTTAAAAGTCACACATAATTTACTAATCAGTTAAACATTTTTTTCATGTATGACAACCAAGGATTTGTGCCTGCAAGTATCACTGCATGAAATGGGCTATTTAAAGCAAAATCTGTTTGCTTCAGAGAGAAGAAAAATGCTCTGAATTTGAATGATGTGTCAAAATGTCAACCAAATTGTCAGCCAAATGTGGCAGCTGTTCCATTCTTAGGTTCATGTTATATAAAAGATAACTGAGGAATGTTGTAGCTGTTTTTATTTGTTTTGTTCACTGAAAGTATTTTTTTATTAGAAATGACTTTTTCAGTAATCCTTTTTGACAGTAAATAGCCAAACTTTTATCGAGGTTTCCAAATAAACTGCCTGTTTCTAAAATCTATGCAAAGGGCTGTGGGTGTTGAACACTGTTAGAGATCTAGCCCAGTTTCCTCCCACGTTCTTCCATGGTTTCTTTTCATGTTCTCCAACCACCCTTGCCCCCTTGCATTCCAGTAGTACTAATCAAGATTCCATATATTGGAAGGTAAAGCAAATAAACAGTTCTTGCATAAACATTAGCAATTCCTTCTCCCCTTCCTTTATGTCCTATTGTAAGAGTCATCTACTGCTTGTTCCTCAAACTTTGTTTCCTGTCCTTAATCTCTTCTTTTCCTTCCTATTGTAGCTGGTAGTGAACAAATGGAGAGAAGAAGAGACAAGAAAAAGATGTGGCTGATTGCACAGCAGAGTTGGTCTTTAATGGTAAGTTTTCTGTTTCGGGCATTTGCTACAGAAATTTCTGGTCTCCAGGCCTCTTCCCTCCACCCCAACCTTGCTGCAGTCAAGGGAAGGTTCTCTGATTTTTTTTTTTTTTTTTTTTTTTCTTGATTCCCTACTGCTAGGCAATGCCTTGACCTCTGTTCCTCAGCAGGCTTTCTGGCTCCAGCCTTTGTTTTGTTCATCAGTGTTCCTCTTTGGTAGGCAGGTCTCAGCAGGGAGGTTGCTAGTACCTTCTAAGCACTGCGTATAGATCTCAGGTCAGGAAACTAAAATAATCAATTGCTATTCTTTTGTGTGTATGACAGTCAAGAACTAAAAGCTCTCACAAGATGCACACGACACGATTCTTCTGTACCAATTCTAACTTTGGAAGAGGTGTATGTTTCCGTCGAATAAGAGTGATTTACTTATTTTGGGTTATTAGAATTGTAGCATCCAGTATACAAAACCTCATTAAAATCAGTTTGGGTTCCAGGTTATTTTTTAGAAGATGAGGGAAGCAGGGAAAGGAACGGTGGAGAGAAAGGCAGAGTAGGTTTAGCTGTATGAATGCATACAGTATGTGTATATGACTATGAAAGTAAGGAATTGTCTCATATTTTGTGATAGGGGAACTAGATTTAAAATGGAAAGCTTATATATTGCAAGAGCAGCAATGTATTTATAGATGTTTAATCTTACAGTCATATGTTTTCAGAGAGCGTGTGTATATAAAAGCAGTGCAAATGGCCTAATACAGGCAAGTGATTTGTAGCAAGATTGTGGAATATATAGCAGCTTTAATGTTATGACTTCAGTCAGATGCCCTTATGATATGTACCTCACTTAACCCAGCCGGAAAGATGGGAAACAAGCTATGTCTTGTAGAAAAACAGGCGCCATGTCTGTAGTTGAGTTTTTCTGGGTAAATGATATTGCAAAATGTGAGTTTTCTGTAGGGTTTGTTGAACTGAATTGACCTTTGTAACACAGCTTTATTCTATTTAGCAATCCTCAGGTTTTGAAACAAATCGATAAATTGAGCCGTAACACTTCACAAAGACCAGATGGTCTTCACCCAATACTTCTAAGGGAATTAAAATGTGAAATTGCCAGACTGCTGCTGTGGTATACCACTTAAATCTGCCTCAGTGCAGAAGGAATAGCAGGGAGTAACTATTACACCAGCCTTCTTAGTGTTTCTGTGTGTAGCTGAATTCAAAGACAAGTAAGTCTGACTTATTAGTAGAGCATAAGAAAAAAAGTAAGGTAGTCAGAGGGATGGATAAACATATGTTGGAGAGTTATCACTGTAACTTTTATGAAGATGAACAGTTCCTGGAAGATTGTAGTTCCTTGGAGAAGTTAACAAGTATGTTGATGTGGGTGACATAATTTACATATTGTGCATAGATTTTTCTAAAAAGCCTCTTAAAAATTACAAAAGGTTTTAGGAAATTGAAGATGCATTGGATTAAAGAGCAGACCTTTCATGTATTTGTATTTTTTTTTTTTTTTTTTTTTTAAAGAGGAATCGAAGGACAAGATTGTATGCTTTCATGTGGAGGACAATTACAAGGCCTGAACTGTGTAACAAATGTGGTCTGGAAAAGGAGGTAAATAGGTGACAATTTGCTGTTGGTACAAAATGACTCAGAATATTCTAATTAAAACTGACTGTGGAAGCTTACAGAAATGATTGGATGACAGAGGAAATTGAATATCGGTAAATGAATTACTGTCTGTGGGCGGGAAGGAACCTCAGTCAAAGTCATGGATGAGTTTTAAATTTGCTGGTTGGGAAATAATCATTGTCTATAGTTCCTTGAAGATGTTAGCTGAATGGCAATCAAGCTGCCACATATGTAATTCTTTATGTAGATGCTAGTTATGCTACATTGTTCAGTATAGAGTGGCACTGTTGATGTAATGTTAGGAGGATTCAAATTCCCTGCCTACTCTAGGAAAAAACTTCTCCGTTAGAGGCCCTAGAAGCAGCAGTCCTGTATCAGCAACTCTAAGCCTTGTTTTGCAGGCAGCATGTAAATTTGTGTGTGTGTGTCTGTGGTTGGTTGGTTTTTGCTGTTGATAACATGTTTGGGAGGTGCTTGTATCATCGTATCTAATGAGAGGCAGCAATTAAAACACAAAAGATGGTACTTTGCTAAACTGATCAAAGATAACTCTCTTTGGTCCTCATAATAGCATATGACTAATTCACCTTTTTATGAATACAGCTGTGTTTGGTATAAAAGATACGCTAGACACATTGTTCAGTAACGTAGCTAAATAGTTTAGAAGAGATTTAATGCAGCCATCCACATGATGAAGCAAATGACTTTTGAGATTCCATGAAGACTGACTCTTTAACGCTCCTAAAATTCCTTATTTGTTGCATAGATGCAAAATCTGGCATTTGGCAGAGCTAGAAGAAAATGTTTGAATGCTTTTGATCAAAGGTGCTTATGGAAAATTATACTGCAAAGCATCAAGTGATAAGAATATATAATGACACAGTTTGAGAAAGAATGAAGCTCTCATCAACAGAAGTTGGTAAATTTTGGGGGAAATTTGCTATATAGTTTCTTAGTTTCCTGTTCCTCCAATAAAGCTTGATGCTTACATATAACATTCAAACAAGATGCTTTAAATAATGGGGTTTTAAGACAGGCACTAAAGCCCAAATTTATCTAAAATTAAGAAAATTAGCTACAGAAGAATGATCTTCTGTAGCATGTGACAAAGAAGTTTGTAAGTCGCTAAGCGGAAGCTAAATAAATTTCTCACTCTCTAGTGTTCAACTTCATGCAAGGATAAAGAATTTCTTTTACCAGTAGTTCAGTAACTGGAAACACTCTGTGTCCAAGATAAAGGAGTGGTTTAGCTTACATTGCTTTTTGAGGGCTGTATTATGTTGCAAATCTAAGGCTATTCAATAGATAATAAAGATCTTGTGTATTTTTCAGGGATATGATTTCTGTAATTTCCTAAGCAAACATAACAATGGAGAGAACCTTCTTCTCCCATTGAATAGAGAACAGTTAATCTTGCATTTGGCAATTCTGTGATCTGATTTATATGCAGTTTACTGCTGGCCACCTGCGAACACTTTTTTTTTTTTTTTTAATCTTCAGAGCACTCATTTGTCTGTGAAGGATGATTCCCTTGGACTGGCTCAGGATCTTGGGCCTGCCACAACAGCTGGCTGCTTAATTCAGGCATTTGGAGTTACTGAATCTTGATTTTTGGTAAGGGTTTCAGTAGGCTTGTA
This sequence comes from Grus americana, assembly GCF_028858705.1. Taxonomy (NCBI): domain Eukaryota; kingdom Metazoa; phylum Chordata; class Aves; order Gruiformes; family Gruidae; genus Grus; species Grus americana. The sequence goes on from NC_072860.1 coordinate 24,678,642, forward strand.
GAATGACTGCTGCCCTCTGTTTTAAAAGGAAAATTGCCTTTCGTGCTGTTGTGTTAGCTACCATCGTCTCCTCTGAAGTTATGTCCCGTTGCATGCAAAATGAAGGGTAAAGTAACCTAACTGGCTGACTAGCCTTCTAGACACTAAAATGAAGTAGTTCTTAGCTCTTGGTAATGGTATTAATATTGTTTTCTCAATTTAGTAATTTAGACAATATGTGTTTACTCGTTCCAATTTTTTTGGGGGAGGTCTGGAGGGGCAAGGAGTTCTTTCCTACAATGTGGTACATTGCCTTCAGCTTCAGCTGGAATATTTACATTCTTCTTTTCCTTTGTTTACTGACTCTTGAAGTCCCTGGAGTAATAATGCCATCAGTATGCCTGAGATGCACTGCTCTGTCTTGCTTTTTCATCAAACTGTTCAACTGCTTTTGCTTGCTCAGTGCTTGGCGAAGGTTGGCTGAAACTGTGTAATGGCGGTGGATTGAGGAGGTTATCTGAGATACTGCAGACATTTCTCCTTTCTCTCTTGGTAGGATGGCTTATTATTCATTTGTATAGCTTGCTTTAGCAGGTTCTTATTGGACTCAGAACTCTTCTGAACTTACCTGTTCCACTGGTGGCCAAAAATATTCTTCATTTGTGTGTACGTTTTTGGACTTCTCCTCCTTTCAGGACCACACACATCTGTCTGTAGATGACTTTTAAGGCTTCTAGTTTGGCCTGTTGAGTTGTATGGGGGGTGTGTGTGTGACATTTGCCTTCTAAAAGCACAGAAGGTCTGTGTCCAATATATAATATTAAATTTATGCAATATGTTCTGTGTGCCAACTTGACTATAGGTCGCAAATTCTCTTTTCAGGGTGTGACTATGTACCTGCTTCCGTGTATTACAGAAACAGTGGATTTCAGAGAGCTTTTAGAGTGAGATTTTCAGAAGTGTTTGAAACAGATACTGCTCAGGGTAGTTTTCTTGGTCGAACACTTGAGAGTGTCTCAATCCACATATACAGATACGATTGCTGAAGTGATAATGAGATGTCTGAGCAAACAGAACTGTTGATAAAATTAAACTTTGAAGGTATTATTATAGCAGAAATCTAAATTCTACACTCTTACCCCATGCACTGTTATCCTGTCTGTGATGTGGTTGATATTGTGTTTATATATGGGTAGCATATAAAGCAGAGGTTAAAAGCTATGCTTGGACTTCCCTGGAATGAAATTACTGTTTAGGAGTGCTTAGTTGAACATAGAGGGAGGATTTGTAGGTGCATTTTCTTTAGATCAGTGCTGCATGTTTTTATAGTGTATTTTGAATATTGAGATGGGACTTGAGACTCTGATTTGTGAAAAGAAAATAAAGGAAGGAACATGAGCTGAATTAAATAAGCCCATTCCTACCTTGAATGATAAAAAGAATCAGAACTGGCTGAAACGCTCCTCTGACACAAAAATTCACCACAGCCAGAAAGTGAACCTGAAAGCCCTGTTACCGAACAAATCCACCAAGATGATTGCTTTGAGGCAAGATGAAACGATGCTGATGTCCAGAGGTGCCAATATTTTGGTTGCTGTTAAGTGTGATGAGGCCTCTCCAGGCATCCACTGTCCAAAGCCTACAAAATGTAAAGCAAAATGAAGCAAATCAAAATAAGCGTAAAGCTCATTTTACAACAAACAGAGGCCTGAGAACGATGCTGTGTAAGTTCTTTCCTGTTGCACAACGTGCTAAACTGCCATAAACAGACCCAGATGTGATCAATTCAAAAGGTGCTACAAGAGAGGTAGGTGAGACATCTGGAACAGACTTTTCCCCCTTTTATTTTATCATTGCTGCAGGATACTGCTTTAAAATACTACACAATCACAAAAGCTGTTTCTCCTGGCTGCAGAAAAGGATTAGGAGAGGAGGAAACCTAATAACTGGCTCTTCACCAGCATGAGATGCATGGAACAAAATTAAAGCAGTCAGAAAAGACAACAGAAGCCAAACCAGCAATGGTTTTATGAGACCTGAGCCACAAAGTGGAGGCCTCAAGGCAGCCCTGCTATTTGGTCCAAAATCAGTCGCAGCTCTTCAGATACTGAAGTAAATAAAAAATCCACTGACAGAGACAACACTGGCTGATGGGCGATGGACACCTACTGCCATTGGTGCTTCAGAATCCTGAACACATCCACACCCGTGCCTTCATACCAGCATCCACGTGGACACTGACCGCATTTAACTACAGCGATACAGCTGTTCATGAATATCGTGATACAACTGCACTGAGACATATGACCAGACGGATGGCATAGGGCTTTCAAATATGGGGGGGAATAATGGGCAGCACCGGCAGCTAGCCCTTGCACGAGGGCAAATGCCTGCCACGTCACATCACCGACTCCAAAAGCTGCCTTTGCTTCCGTAGGAAAAGCAGAGATAATCAGAACTGGGCTCTAGATGAAAGCTATCACTTTGGGTGAGCTCTGGATTGGGATTCCACAAAAAAACAACTTTGCCTGACCTGATATTTTTTATTTAATTTTTTTTTTTGCTTTCCATGTCCGAGAGAATTGTTAAAATGAATTGTGTCATACAACAAACTTGGGGATGCCTAGGGCAACATTCAGATTTTTAATATTTTAGCTGCAGTGTGTCTGTAATATGTAAAAGGACTTGTTCCTTTCTAAACTGCAAACGTTTTATACACTTGCTGATATCAGAAATACCTCTGCTTCTGCTGCGCTACCTCCACTGATACTGATGTTATTTGGTTTTCACTCACCCTAGCTCCAGTCAGTTATTATTGCTTAAGGGCTTGAAAGAGATGATTACTTAAGTCAGGGAGCAATTTAACATAGGTGCAATGTGAGGAGCTTTCTAAGGGAACAGATAATGGAGTTGGTTTTAAGTCTTGCTGTATACAGCAAAAAATTCTTGCCTGTCCTTCACAGATGGTGTCTGTCTCTGTCAAAAATGCTTGTGCTTCTTGGTTATGTATTCCAACTTCTCCATTTTACTTTGAGTAGGGAGTGAGATAGGAAGTAATGCTTCTCTCTCACGGTGGTAATCACATAATTTCTTCCTTATTGTTTCTTTTCATTTATCATTTGATTTTAGAAAGGACCATCTGTGAGTTTGAATAAACATTTAAGTGCAGGGAGTAATAAAACAATGTTTTATGGATGAAAACTTTTTTTGTGACTACTTATATTTATTCAGAGACTCGCAGGGAACTCTACAGAGACCTTCTACTGCCAGCCTGGAATGATCGCAGTCCAAAGACTGGTGTCAAGCACTGCTTAGACTCCTTATGGTCTGCTCAGATTAATGAGGGTGGCTGCTCTGTGCAAATAAATGTCATCTGTACAATTTAACAAATACGTATGTCTAGGACAAACACAACTTGAGGTCAAATCAATTGAGAAAACTCAAAAAACCCCCTCTCATTTTATCCTAAAAGAATAAGAATAGTAAGGTTAAATGAATAGGAGTGAATAATCTGCAAGAGGTGTTTCTTGTGTTATATTTAGGTCCAAATCCAGGTATTTAGGTCTTTGCTTCTGATTATATCCAGATGTTGAACAAGGGGGAGAAGAAAACTTTAGGCAGTCTTTCCCCTCTGGTTGTGGAACTGTTATCAACTAAAAAGCAAAGTATCCTTCTTCCACCCAGGACGCCTCTATTAACCGAGGATGCTGGAAAAATTAATGAAACAGAGTCCTTGATCTGTCATACTTCCAGAGTGTGGCCATTCATGGTAATCCCGTGTCACGAGAATCTCTGTGCCCATGCAAGATTTCTGTCGTGAGGTTGGGTACCACTAACGTCGTCTTATTTCTGCGTAGCAGAATCTGTTTCTCTGACGGATATGCCAGAATGGTATATTTAACACAATGTATCTCTTTCTTATAATCTCACCCACTTAGGGAAGTGTGTCTTGTAGCTCTTAAAAAGCAGGAATATTGTGGATGTTGCATTTTTATCACAGAAAGTTTAGTACTACCCTCTGTACTGAATTTCCTTTCCATGAAAAAGATACTAATTTTAAAATATACGAAGTCTTATTTTGTATTGGGAAATATAATCAGGGCTTTTAAAAATTGATTCAAGATTTCCTATCCAATCCTTTGAAGAAGCAAGCCTCTTTGTGGAAGCCTTTGATGTCATGCTGCTATTTAACTGTTTGTTGACTGTCATACCTTAAAAGTGTTAAGGCCCACTGGGAAGAGAACGGAAAGAAGAGGAGGTTGTACTGCCAGATTTTTGTTGAAAAGGAAAATGAAAATAGTGTTTAAAGTGTCAGGTTTTGAGTGTTCAAGAATATGATATTTAATGAATTAGAGTACTGGAAATGGCTTCTGATGCTGAAGACAACGTCAACCTCAAAAGATGTGGCATAACTTCCTAGAGTATTTCATTTTCAGTTATTAAAGGAAAGGAGGCCTAAAAAAGGAATATTCCTTCCTTCTGCAAAAGCAGAAGCAAAGTCTCGAGCACATTTTCAAGAGAAAACACATTGCACAACATCAGTGCAACAATACAAAATCAATAGGAGAGTCTGAAGATGCTCCTTTCTGTAAATTCAGCAGCAGCACAGGGAAAAAAGTGCTGATCCTTTGGAAACTGTAAAAATTACCGCCTCTGAAGAAGTGTTAGCAAAATATATTCAGCAATTATAATAACCAACTTTGCTTGGAAACTTGCTATTAGCATGATTTTCTGACATGACTACCACAAAAACATTTATAAATTGGGTCCTGAGAGATTGGCATATGTTATTCAAAAGCTTCCTTGTTGGAGTTTAACCCATGCACATTGCATACATGCACAAGTGTGGTTAGGCAGCACTTAAAAATTATATCTAATCCAATTCCTTCCCAGGTTCCCCATTTTAAATATTTTTTTTCTGTAGGTGTCACTATAGCATAGCAGATAGAAAACACTTCCCTTAATGAAAATGTAGAATACACACAGATCAGAAGCAAGCTGTAATCTGGTTTACTGTGCCATGGTTGTCATATCAACAATGAGGTTTCCCAGCAACTAACAGAATAAGCTATTTTATAGATTTATTTACTTATCCTTTCTAATAATGAATGTGATGCAAGAGATTTTTTTTCCCCTTTATAATTATTTGGCAATTAAGGCTCCCCAAATCATTTACATTTTGTCATCATGTTAATACTGACAGTGAAAATGAATCTTGTTAATAAAACTGAAGCTGATAGAATTAATGAAGATTTCCCACTTGCACTAAAATGTAGCCATTTTATGTTGCAAAAAATTTCTGTATTTCTACTTAACTGATTGCTGAGTGAGGAATAAAGTATTCGTATATATGGATTTGATGGTGTTGCTTTTCATAGCTATTCGAGATATAAACTTTGCTTGGCTCCCCTTTGTGTGCATTACTTGCTCTCTCTGCTTTTAGAATGCACTCACATTATTACTTAAAGAAGTGTTGAACAGGGCTTGCTGTTTCCAAGTGTGGTTGAAGGAGGTGCCTTGAACCTGCCTCTTACAGCCAGTAGTAACACATTCTTCAGCCTAAGTGTAAATTCACGTCTCCAAAGGAACGGATTGCTGGATAGTCTGGTGGTAAAGGCACAGCTGTTGGAAGCTATAGTTTTAGTCCTAGCTTTCAAAAAGAGTTATATCTGTAAATTATTTCCTCCTTGACTCAATGTTTGTGCAGCATAAAATGTATAAAACGGTAATGAGAGCAGACCTAGGGTCACCACCTCGCCTTCTGGCAGGGTATCATAATCGCAAGGCTTGCAGCATCATTGTGAACTTTACACTCTTTCCTTGTGGCACGTTAATTTGGCATGATTTTGCAGGAAGATTTGCCTTCCTTTTCATTCTTCTACATAGCCTGCTCTACAGGCTGCTCACTTGGGTACCGTCATCAACAGTGAACGATGTGGTCTTCAATCCTCTCTGGAGGAAGATTGCGTTGACTTGTTTTTCACTTCCCTGGAGGGCAGTTCTAATTATTAAGCTATTATCTAATAACATAGAAGTGATACTCTGGCAATCATTTAAAGCCAATAAAGATTGCTCTTGCCTATTAGCTGTGGTTGGAATGTGCTTAATAGTTTGGAGTCTCAAGGGTGCTAAGAGGCCTTCTGCTTATTTAGAGACTTGGGATTTCTGTATCTGCCTCCTAAGGGTCAGATCCTTCAGGTACAACTTTAAAAACTTTCAGGCAAAAGGGGAGATTTTGTGAGATTCTCACCTAGGCAACAAGTAAGAATGTGGGGGTTTTGGATGCTAATTTTTTATCTGAGCTCTAAAAATATGTACAAAGCCTTTGGGAGCTTGCCTTTGTGTGCATACCTAATGGGTCAAATTGCTAGAGATGCTGAGGTATCACACTGCCGTGTGGTCTTAAATAAGATCTGGAAACCTGGTTCTGGCCTTTAGCCTCCCAAGCAGTAAGTGCACTAAAGAAGGATTTCTTGCACAGAAACTGTCTTGGATTTCCACTCTGTTCAAATTACTATGTAATTTATACCACACCTCCTAATAAACTCTCCCTCTCCTTCCTTGGAGAATACAGCACTTGAAGTTAATTAAATAGAGAAGCTATGTGGAACTCAGAAGAAACTAGAACAGCTCTGGTTGTCTGACTGTAGGAGATCATCTCAAGTAGGCATTTGGGCGCTTATTAGCAAACTGGGAAATTACATGTTAAGAACCAGGAATGATATATACTGTGCAAAATCTACAGAAACATCTTTGTCCACTTCTGGGGAGGAAAAAAAGTTTTTGGTGAACAGAGAGGAAAAAAAAATGTTTGATGAACAATCAAAAGAAATTTAATCTGTTTAATAGAAATAGATTTACTAGCTCAGTTTGGGCATAAAAGTGGAGCTTTTATTTGCATAAGACAAGGTCTTCTAAGTGCGTTGGCTTAGAGTCTACGGGTTTACGTTAGTCTGAAATGGAATATTTTCAGAAGATGTTTTGACATAGCCCCTCCTGGGAACAGAAGTCTCTCTGCTTTCAGAGGAGCTGTCTCCCAGCCTTTCGGTAGCTGTAATGATCTACTGTTTGGGAAGGAAATGGAATTAGAATAATACTTCTAGAACCATTTGGCTAAGATGCACAAAGGCAGACTTGTAAACCCACGGATAACTTCTCTGCAGTTTCGTGTGTTCCTGTGTGGCAAGCTGAGTATGACATATGTTTTAACTACTCGAAGTTGCTGCAGGTAGTAATACTGTGATAAATCTGAACTTTTTATTTTAAGGGAACTTGCATGGTGACTTGCTCCAGATGACTGGTACTCTGTGGGTGCTGTATCTATGGTAGCCTGACACTAAACGACACTACCCCTCATAGGATGTTGGTTCAATCTGAAGTTTGCTATTGTTATGTTCTGGTGGGGTTTTTGTTTGTCTTTTTTTACTCTTTGTACAAGTTTCACCACTCCATTGCCCTGTATGTGTCTAATATACAGCGTGTACTCTCTTTGGAGCTTCAGCTGCTTGTTTCCTTCCCATGCAGCATCCTTGAGCCTCAAGCACTGTCATAATAAATTGATTTACAAGATTTGACACTTTTATTATCTCTTTTCCTCACTTCTGGAACCTGTACAAGATTTATTTTTCTCCCCCCCCCCCCCCCTTTTTTTTTTATCCTGACCTTTTGGCATTTGTGGATCTTGGCTGTTATGTAGTTTACTAGTGAAATTCTAAGACCATTCTCAGTGTGTAGCCTCTACTCATTGTTCCTTCATGCTGGGGTTGTTTCTCTTAAGAGACGAGCCCTAGAATATAAATGAGTATAAACCCCAGAAAGAAGAGGACACAATAATCTTCGTAGTGGGAGAGAAGATGTTGAAGTCTAAGTACTAATTATTAGCTTTAGGCACCTTTTGATAATTTCAGGGAACCAAGATAAGTTTCAGAGTAATTCAGCTCAGCATCTCCTTCTGGGAGTTGTGTGATCGCTGTCCTGTAAAGTATAACCTTTACAATCTATATTTGATAGATGTGAATGTTTTTGAAGGACTAATAAGTAGCATTAATATTTACTGAAATTGTTCAGCTGCTTATTTTGTGTTAAAGCTTTACTATCTGTGATTGTCTTTAAAATAAATAGTATATGAAGGAAACATGCTTTTGAGCCAAAAGCAATGGAGTCATTTATTGTTGGCTAAGACTACTTCATCTCTGTTTGTCCCAATAAGACTCTAAATCACTGGTGGGGTAAATTCATTTATCATGAATATAAGAATAGAGTCTGCTGTTTCTCTAGCTGGGATAAAATTACCAGACTATTAGTTCTCATGCTTCAGGATATAAATAGATCATTAGATAGGTTCAGTGATTTTTCTTCCTATACTAGCCAGATCCTTTATGGTTTTTTTGACAGTATTAGATATTTTACTTGAAGCATGTGATATTAGCCAGTGCTGCAGACACGTTAAAGCTACGAGGTGTTTCTTGAACCTTCACACTCCCAGGGCTACTTCATCAATCTCAGATTCCTCCCTCCCTCATTCTTTTTAGTCTATCCTCCCACCAGATAAAAAGAAAGAAATTAAAAGGGAGGACAGATGAAAAAGGATGAAATTGTATACAATGCATTGAAATTGCAGGCAGGATTCTGTACAGCACTTAATTTATTATACTTTTTTGGTGGAAAAGTCAAATGTGATAATTTTGAAGTAAGGATTTTGTTATAGAGGATATAGAATATTAATATAATATAGCAAGAAAAGAAGAAACTAAGAAATAGGAGAGGAAAGAGATGAATAATTTATAAGAAAACACTTTCTTCAACTCATTAAAATGGCCTGAGAGTCAGGGAAACTTAATGTTTTTCTTGTTCAAGAAGAAAGTGGAACACATGCAAATGAACTTTTAAAAAACTAATCAAATGAAACTTTTTCCCCTCTTTAAGTCTTTAGAAAGGGAAAAATGTTAGAAAGACAGTTCAGATCAAAATTTTTACTACAATGATATTTACAATGATGTATAAATTTCCATGAGCAGATCACTATGAGTAACTAAAACTGATATTGAAAAAAGTGACTTCACTCCTGCCATTTCCTGTGACGGATAAGTGAGTGATGGCAAAGTAATGACAGATTTTTTTTTTTTTTTTCCCCTTCTCCTTAAAAGAGATTTGAACATATGATCTGGGAAGGGTAGGGGAAGAAACATGGGAAGGGTAGGGGAAGAAACATGGTTTTGCTGTATGCTGCTCCTTTTTAGGAGATCTTTCTGTAGATGGTATGAAGGCCTAAGAGGAAGTATTGGGGTAGTTGTTGTCTACAGCAGTGTTTTTTTTGAGGCCAAGAGTCTGAGCTTCCATTGCAGTGGTGCTCTGAGCCTTTGCCCTCTTTTGTTTCTCCTCTCTAGAGTGTAGTTCTGATGGCAGCAGTAGGTTTCTCCCAGTGTATCTCATACAAGAGCCATGTTGCCACAGAGATGGAAGAAATGGTGGGGAGATGTGGCAGCTTGGCATAGGTGGTTCTTATCTCAGAAAATTGGGGATTTTCATGAGACGTTCTTTATTTATAGAAAAAGTTTCCTTTTTTTTTTTCCTGAAAAATTTTCAGGTCTTCATCATAAAAATAAAAACTTGCAACAAAACTTTTTAAACCTCTTTTTTTTTTTTTTCCTTCAAATTTTGGAAAATGTCAGTGGCGATTCTTTTGGTATGGAAAACTTTTAAAGGATGGGGAGATGTAAGAGAAAGAGCGTGTAATTTCCTATCTTGCAATTCTAAGTCAATTACCTAAGGTTACCATCCCCAATTTAGGACAGAGTGAATATAATCAAATTAGCATTAAAAGAAATCGGGGAATGCAGAGTTGTTTGGGTTTTTTCCCTGAAATAAGGCATCTCAACTATTTCAACAGCAGTCAAATGGAATGAAAACTCATTATGACTTTCCTTTCCTCAAAAGAATACATCAGTCTGCACTCAAAAAATGCAGGGCATCACACCACCATCTAGTGTTAGCTAGGTGAACTCCTGTAGATGAGTTCACAGACTATGAAAAGTTCTAGAAAAAGAAAAAAGAATAATGTAGGAGGAACAGTAATAACCACTTCATCTGATCTACTGTCTCAGGTTTTGCAAGCAAAGAAAGCAAGGTGATGTGTTCTATGAAGGACCAAGGCCTGAAGACCTTGAAGGAGCACAATTAAAGCAGGTAAAAACAGCTTTCCATTTTTGCATCTCACAGTTTTCTAATCGGTGAGATTTTTGAAATTTTTTTTTTTAATTCTTGAAATATTCCATGAATGCATTTTTGGTGTTATGACCCATCAATTTTCACTTCCCCTTGGCATATTTTTTTCCACTTGCAATACAAAATACTGTGATGAAACAGATTAATAAGGGCTGCCATCCTGCAGTGATGCCAAACTATTAATCCTTTTGGCTTTGTTGACTGTTATTTCTAATTTTAAAAATAGTGTGGGTATCTTTGCCTGTCTCTGTTGCCATCCAAGTAAATGCACAGGGAAATAAACCGAAAGACGACCTTTCCTGTTCTGAAAAGAAATCTTCCAGCTCTTATTTGATCCATCTTTGATATTGTAGCTTAGGTTTGCATTCAGCTTCTATCCATCTTGAACTGGATTATTTGGGTAAGTGCTGTTTCTGCTTTTGCTCTACCATTAGAAAGTTAGGGGTTTTATTATTCTTTTCTTCTAAATGTTGTTCAAAAATGCCCTGAGGAATCATTCTTGTTGTTCAGAGGGATACTCTGAGGATACTCAGTGTTTGGGTGTTGGCCATAGAGCAATCTAATCCCCAGAGCTGCTCTGCAGTAGCTGTAAGTGACCTGTTCAGCTCTAGAAGTGTTGGATGTGTGTGCTTACGCAGACTGTCTCAGAGCCACAGCAGTTCTGGCTCTTCAAGAAAGCATGAGGCTTACAGTTAATTTGTGTATATACTATCTCCGAAGTGCTGGATTTACTGCACGGTACAGAGCAGCTATGCTCCCTTCTGCGTATATTTGTGCCCAGGAAATCTCAGACCAGAAGTATAACAACCAGTCCTAGAGCTGAAGCTGTTTCATTTACACAATGTCTCTTAGCAAAAAAAAATACTTTAAAACATAAAATAGTTTATAAGTGATTGCCTTAAGTAAATATACTCCTTTCACATAACATTTTTCTAGCTTTGTGGCTTTGTTTTTCACTGGTGTAACTGCATGGAGAGCTAATCTCTTAACCCTACACAACCATTTGCTCTACTAGTTTAGAGAAGAATACATGCAAGGAAGGAATTGCAGTCTGAAATGGAGACAGGTTTTTTCCTTGTGGATTTTTGACCGGCAAGATGATGAATACTGACGATTAAAAGAGCGATTGCAAGTACGTTGATTTAGATTATAGGAAAATCCTGTTTAAGTGTGGAGCAGGTCGTACACAACTGACCTGGAGCTATTCTTTACACATTTAGCTGTGCATGGCCAGCTTGATCCTATTATTTTCAGAGATGTGCAACAGCACTTGCTATTTAGATGGTGCCTTCAAAACAAATAAACCAGCAACAGCAGTTTAATGTGCAGCAATGCATGATGCGTTGCCAGAGCCCTACCATCCAGCCTTGAGACTGGCAGGCAGCGCAGCTTTGCACGAGGTGGGAACGTTAAAACTGTCATCCAAAAACTGGACGATGGCCTTTTCTGGTGGATATTGTGACCGTGATTCAGGCTTAGGGAAACCAGTTGTCTCATTTTGGCTCTGTCGTGTGGCGTGCAATGAAACCGTGGCGTGTTGATTTCACACCTTTCATGCGTTACTAACAAGATACAACGTGATTTGATGTACTTTGTTTTCTTATCGTACATGCCTTTAACTTGGAATAGAAAGACTCCTTAAAGATCAAAGATTTCTTTAGCTTCTTAACAAGCAGATGATAATTACTTGAAACCTATATTCAACTCCACAGTTATTCCAAATAAGATAAAACCAAAGAAACAACAAAAAACCCCAAGGTACTCTATTTGTTTATCCATTAACACGGTCTATTTTTATCTTTAACAATGTTGCCGATGTTCATCTTTTCCCCATTGAAAGTCTTTTGGATAATGCCTTACATCCGACCAAACATCTGAGATATTTTTCTTTTCAATGAAAGCAGTGGGCTGTATTTTTAAATGTGCCGTGCACCGTAATCTCTTGTGGCTGTGTGAGGAATTTATTTCCAAAATATGTGTTTGTAAAATATTTTTAAGGATAACTCCAAACATGCTGTGCTAAATGAAAGGCCCTAGACATCAGATTGATCAGTGTGTGATGTTTTTTATATGCATTTACACATTTTTCAACTAGAAATTTTAAGTCTTCTGTGCTGCTTTTAAAAACTTTCATAGATCTTTTATACAAGAATAGTCAGCCAGATTTTCTTTTGGTTGTTTTTCTAAGCCTCGCTTTAGTTTTTTATTTCTACCAAAGGAAATATCTGTTGTTGTTACCAATATACAGAGGTTCATGAGAAAGATCTGTTCAAATCAAATTCAGAGTTCTTACTCCAGAACCTGACTGGCTTCGGCAGGGCTCTATGACGCTGCAAAAATTTTCTTGAACAAAATGGAAGGAGGAGTCATCGAGCTGGAAAAATTGAGAGTTGAGCCAACATTCATTTCTTATAGGAAAGATGGTGGCACCCTTCACTATTTCACTGCTGGAGGGCACAGAAGAAATCCTGGCTTGCAAATAGTGCAGAACTGAAAATTTTGGAGGTTTTGTGTTCCATTGACAGAAGTGGACCAACTTGTCAAAGAAGGTGATGAAGCCAGTTTAGAGAGGCACTGGTGGTGGTAATTCACATCCTTCCAGGGGTCTCCTGGGGCCAGGCCCTTGGCTGAAGGGGTAGAGTGGTCTCATACTGCTACAGTCTATGACTTAAATGATGCTTTGGCTCCACAGTGATACTGCTTGCAACTTTCTCGTTACTTTATTGGTAATGTGGTCTTACAACTCCAGAACAAAACTTGTCACGTCCAACCTGACATGGCTTTCCTTTATCTTCTGTTACTTGCAACAGCAACAAGTGAGACGTTAATCTCTCTGGCTGTCTGCAGCTGTGAACTGACTCAGCTTTTGCAATTCCTGATGATGTTCTGATAAAAATGGCATAAATCACTCTATTGAGAACTGTGTAAAAATACGTCTTGACAGATGCTGGAGTTCTGGGAAGGCTCAGAACTAGATATCCCGGACCTCCCTAGGGTCCTACAATGATTCTCCAGTGCAAACTATTTATGTAAACTGTGACTGGTTTTACCACTTAGCTATTTTAGCTTCTGCTCTGATTTTTTATGTTTTCGGTGTCTTGAGCATTGGATAATATTATATGTATGTAAAATATTCAAATGCCACAAGTCAGACTTATTCAGGAAGACAGAAACTTATTACTTTTTTCACATGATGTTTTAAGCTCAGCGATGCCTACACTAAGTGACACAGCTAGTGGGATTTTTTTTTTTTTTTTTGTCTGCTTCTCCTCACCTCCTCTCAGATGAAAGGACAGATACCGCTTTTATTCACTGACTGTGTACGTACTCGTATAGCACCTTGGCTAACTTTCCTTTTTCTTGGCTACAGCTCAAGCCCTTGAACTTCTGACACTGTTTTACCTGGATCTGTTTCAAGATTAAACTGCAGAGTATGTCAGCTTTTCAACAGGAACAGGCTTTAAGTTTTACCCAGAGAACATGCTAGGAAGATGATTTACCTTCTGCCCTAATTATTTTCCTCCTCAAAATGTTCGTCATCTCAGAAATGGCAGAAACAACAAACGAGCAGCCACCAAATACAAATAGCTGAAGCTGAACAGTCAAAACAAATAGTGTCAGACTGAACTTCATTGGCCTCAACAGTTTAGCAAATACAAACAATGGTTTAAATGTGAAGATAGTAAATGTGGAACTGTGCCCAGTGTGCAGACACTAAGGTAGGCTTCTGTCCACTGCTGTGTTGTCAGGCAGCATTTTCTGGGTGAAATTCTGTGCTTTTATCTGATTAGAGATACAGCCTGTGAAAGGATGTAAAGCTGAGACAGGAGGTCTGAGGTTAACTCAGTTTTTGTCCTCTGCCTGGGGACTCCCTGTGCTCTGCCCATGAGTGACCTGGGAGGGCTGAGCTCTTCCCCTCGCCTCCCACGAGCACTGGCCGGACACGGGACACTTCTCCCTCAGGAGGAGCCTGGCTCCTGCAGGAGATGCTTGTGAGGGCTGGGAAGGCTCCCTAGATAGCTCAGCCTTGAGGGCCTGCCTTTGTTAACGACTGTCTTTGTTAATATGGCTGCCTTAGTGACCACACACAGAGGTCTCCTACTTTTTACTTCAACTACAGTTTGTGGCAGGCTCTTTGGAAGCCTGTCTGCAGTTCTTGTGCCTCTCTCCTCGGCCAAAGACAGACTTGGACTACGTTTCTTTAATAACAGTCCTTTTATACAGCATAACGAGTTTGGAGTGGGGTGAAATTATGTTTTCTCCAAAAGTGATTTGCCTTACTATAACTACATTTCCAAGTTGTTATGGGTTTTGCAGGTCAGACCTTCTAAGGGCCCAGCTTAGATGAAGCAGTGGTTTAAAAGAAACAGAAACTCAGAGCACTTTGGAGTTCCATTTCTCACATTTTCTTTTAAAGGTAAGTAAGTGGCGCTCTCTACTTTACTCTATGCGGGTCTCAGTGCTGTTCATATGAGTTAAATGTGAGTGTGACTGTGGGCAGAACACACACCTGTTTGTTAGGTGGTCTTTGAACTTGGTCTTTCGACACCCTCCAGAGACCTCTCCAAGAGAATCAGAGTTTAATTTCTCTCTGAACTGGGACAGAGTTTGTGTGGGAACTAGGTGCTTAGGTGTTCGGCTTCTGAACGCGTCGATGAAGCTATACATAGGTGCTAATGGAGAACTCTATTGCAAGAGAACCAGTTGGGTTCCATTGCTTCAAGGCCATCCTTGCTTTGGAGAACAGGTGGTCCTATTTATTTTTAGTGTCTGAGGTATAGGATGTTGGACATTAGGTGGAATACAGGTGGTCCAGATTTCAGTGGGTCCTATGATGCTAGAAGTCAGCAATGATTATTTGTATTCATGTGCCAAGCTAGAAGTAGAGAATTAGGAAAAAAACCTGATAAAAAAATGAACAAAATTGTCTGTGACAACACCTGGGTTGATAGTGCTGAAGAATTTAGGTTAATAAGCTCTGCCTGCTGTGTTACCTAGTTTTAATCCAAATTGTTGTGTGTCGGTGCATACACCGCTGAGTTTCACAGTCCCTTCTTCAGGCACCAAAACAGGTTAAGAAACCCCAAGAACATTCTGCTAAATGCATTAGGCTGTATTCATTGAAGTGCTCTGGCTACTTCGTGCTGCTCCGGTGATGCAAAGCAGCCGTAAACCTGGATTAGTGCAGTGGAGCAGTGGGAGACTTCAGTAAAGAAACAGGATGACTGTAGTTTGCTGTGATATTTGTTCTTCTCTGAGACTCCTATATAACATATATTAATTGACCAGCTTAATAAAATTGTAATTCAATGTAATTCAATTCTCCCAGGAGTCATGAACATAATAAAATTATGATCCTTTTTTTTTTTTTCTGAAGAAGGATGCACTGTATCTAGGGGTACATCTTCATCTGTTTTAATTAGTTATTGCTCATAGTCTTAAAGGACCTGCCATTAGTTGTGAAAGATGAAAATGCCATACTCTGTATCTGCATACTTTTGCCCAAACAGGGAGAAGATGAGAGAACAAGAATGAGCATTTGCTACATATCCATGGAAAGGAAGAGTAAGGGGTTTTTTTATTGTTGTTTAAAAAGTTGTGTTCGTTTAGAGTCAAAGGGTATAAAGAAAGGAGTTAGTGCTCAAAGTTCGAGGTCAACCTAAGGTCTGTGATCACCACCTTTGACTAAATTAGGGAGGTAGTAGGAGTATCTTGTCTTGCAGTATTAGACTGTCACAATGCCTACTATGAAATAGTGAGCAGCTGACATTAAACAGATAATAAAATGGAAAGCTTTATTTCTAAACTCTTAAAATTATATATGAACCCATTCTGAGGAGAAAATGGAGTATGCATTGCAGAAGAAAGATAAGGCTAGTCTTCTCCCCACTACAACACAATGTTTTATGCCATCATTTTCTCCTTATTATATTTTATTTGCACTCTATTTCAGCATAATGAACTAAATCTTGGGGGACATAAAAATTCCAGAAATGGCTAATAACCAAATTCTCTTGTTTGAAACACAGCATAAGTTAAGTAAACTGAGCCAAAGTATTTAATATTTTGTTTTCTTTATATGCATAACTATCAACCCTACTTTTACAGTTATGTGCTTTTTTGGTCCAAAGAACAAACCATCAATAGAAGACAGAATTTCATAACTTCACCGAATAAACACATGACCCCAGTCTCTCTTGCTTCCATTCCACTGATTGCTGTCCAGTACAAAATTGATGGTATCTCAGATTAAACTTCTTGAGCACTAGAATCAAGCCCACAGTGATGAATTTGACAACTTCCACCATATCACACGGGAGAAAATATAGGTAGTCTCATGTATGCACCCTTCCCCTTTTTACAGAGTTTTGGAGAAATACTGGGTCTCTGAATTGGCATAATTTAAAGGCAATCCACAGAGAAATTAAGATTAATTTGTTTGTTTGTTATGCTACATTTATTCTTCTTGACTAACTACCGGGTCAGATTCGATGTTGAGCTCTTCAGAGCTGGGCTTTGAGAAGCTGAGATGTACAATCTAGCAAGTCTGTAGCTTTTTATATTAATTCTTTTTCTCTTTGTATTCAAAGCATCACTTAGGGCTTGTTTATATGCATTACTGTACCTCTTTAAATTAAGGTGTAATTTAAAATCAGTTTCATTGAACTAGTCCAATAGCCACTCTTATTTCAGCATAAACTAAGTTTATTTCAGGTTAGTGTAAATCAGCTAGGAACATTGTTAGCTTAAAATGTAATAATCCATTAAATTAGACTAAAATTGAAGACATCCTCGCAGGAGTTTGTGCTGGTATATTCTCACTTAAATTAACTAGAGCAAGTTTATGTGTACACAAGGAATTAGAAATGAAATCAAGCACATACTGCCATAAATTCCATCACCTGGGATCAGTCAGTATCTCAGAGGAATCAGCGTGCGGGGAAGAGAGGAGAACAGAGCCTGGCCAATGCAAGTGGTCGTGGTGTGTATGAGGACTAAATCTTTGTAGGCTGGTTTTTCTCTCCTCGCTGCTTTAGGCTTGGAGTAGTCGGTAAACGTGCCCAAGCAGGTTTGACGGCAATGACTTATAGCGCTGGGTAGAATTGCACCAGTCCCGTGAAAAGCAGGGCTGTGTTTTACCTGTAGCAGAGCGCTGCTCTCTGGTTAAACTGCCTCCTGCACCTGAGTTTGTTCTTTCAACTCCAACCGGTGTTATCGTTGCATGGCATTGCATTGGGTGGTGTTGAAGTACCTGGAGATGCTCTAGGAGTTTCCAGCTTACCAAAAGTTTCCTCCGGATTTTTCCGCCTGGCGCTTAGGCTGCGGTCCTGCCTGCCCCGTGCCAGGCCAGGGCAGCGGTGTGTCTGCTGGGTTCCTGTGCCGTTCGCTTGAGACCTAGAGCCAGGACGAAAAGATAATTTGCTTTTCTGGTTCAGCTAGTAAATTTTGTGTGTGTGATTTTTCATAGCTCAGTCCATCTCTATTTGCAGATATAATGGGGAGAGTGGATGGAGAAGGGAGTGTAATACTAGGAGTGGGATTTTTGCATGAGGAACGAGCTGTGTTTTGTTGCTCTTCTGCAGGATTTTTAGGAGGGAAATATGCAGGTGCAAAATGGTAAAAATAACCTACGGTCTATATCTGGAAAGTTTATAACACCATCTGTGCTTTGGCACAGCTCTCGTCAGCAGAGAAATACCGGGCTGTTTCCCTACTACTAGTGATTTCTTTTACCGAGTTGCCACTTTAAAAAAAAAAAATTACGTGTTCAGTAATATTTACTGAATTATTTACTTTTTTTTTTTTACATGAAATGAATGTATGAAAGATGCATTTTTAGGGCCTGTATTTTTCTCCCACCTAATTTAGGTTCAAATTATTCTTTTACTTTAGCTGAACTTCTGCAAAGACTAAGAAAGGGGGGCAGAGGAAGGGGCAGAGTCTTCACCCTATAGTTGAGGTTCCAGTAGCTGATTCGATCCTTAGGGAGCTCTACGCAGTGCCTGGCGGTAACGAACGGCTCTGGGAACACAGTGGCAGTGATTCCCCCCTGAGCAGGAGTGCCCTCACCCGTTTTAACTTCATTCTTCCATTGCAAAATTAGAGTGGGGATGGGGAAGAAGGCTGTTCACATCTTCGGCTGGCATCCCTGAAGCTCTGTCCCCTTAAGAGCAGTAACAAAGATGACCAAAGTAGCTGTCATTGTCTCACGCTTACAGCAGGTAATATGCACCAAACCTCAGCGATCATCGTGAGGGCAGCTGCTAGGTGTCATACTGGTATTAAACAAGCAGGAACTAAAGCAAATACTAAATGTTTGGTTCGGGTTTGTTTTCTTTATTGTAAATTTCTCATGGTTTCATGTCAGCATCAGTGAGAACACCCAAACAGCTTTTTCCTAATTCTTTTTTTTTTTTTTTTTGGTGTGCTGTGAAAAACCAGAAAAGGCATTTAGGCTTCAGTCACTCCCACTGCTTATGCGCTGAGTGTGATTTGCATCAGAATAAGTATTTTTCCTTTTTATCTATAAATTCATTTAAATAATATTCATCAGTATGCAAGTTGCGGCCTGACTTGTATTAGTGAAAGGATTGCTGATACGTGAAGAGATACCTCAGGTTTTGGTTTATTGTTCAGGCAACAATTATGTGAAGGTACAGCTTGCTAATTATATAGCATACACCTTGTCAGTTCCAAAATCTTTATCATAATGAAGGGCTTTATTAAATTTGTACCTTGAAGAAGTATTATTTGGTCATCAGCAACACTGAAGTATTGGAATAAGAGACTTTTTTAAAAAAAAAAAAATGCAAAAAGAAGGTAGCATCAATTTCAAGATGCAATTGAATCAAGGTTCTCGACGCACAAACTTGCAAACTTTGGAATACATGAATGTAAGCCCCATCTAGGTCTTATATCTCCCAGCTGTCTTAGAAAAATAAGCATCAAAAAAAAAAAGGTAAAACATTTCCTGTATAGATAATGGCAGGTTCTAGAAAAGGGAACCCTTGATTCCAGCAGCTTCTGAATTCACATCGGGTTTGTCCGAGGTGAGTTAAAGCACTTTGTGAGCAAGCGAGGAGATCCGCATGGATCCGCTGGCTTGGTCAGAAAGCAAAAATGATGAAGGTGGGATCCCAAATGACTCAGTTTGACCTGAGGGGCTTGCTATGAGCAAAATGTTTCCTCAGAATGGTTTGGTGGGTTTAATATTCCTACGTCATTAAAGGAAAGGCAAGTTGCTGTCACGCTTAAGTTGCCTGAAGAAAAATGGTGTCTCAGGTTGAGTTTTGAACTTTTGTGAACCTTGAATATGTTGTAGCTGGAAATCCAGATAGTGGGGGGTTTTTTTTTGTTTTTTTGTTGTTTTTTTTTTTTTTAAAGAAATGGGAAATTACTGCCAGCTTGGTTGTCGGCCTTCTGTTTAATCGACTTCTTTTGCTTTCATTTTTAAAATGTAAATAGCTCTTAAATACTCTTTTAAGGAGGCCTTGTTGAGCCAAACTGTCTTTTTACTGATCAGATGAGCGTAGCTTTTGAATCTTTATTTATTCTTTTTGTGGCCCCTTCAAATGTGTTTTGAGCTGACAGACAGAGAAGACGATATCTTTGTGTGCTCTCCCGTGTAGGCACCAATTCTGAAAATGTCTAAGTGTTCTCTTAACACAGCTGGCTGTTGTCTTAAAACAATAGCTTGTCTGTGAGTGAGTAAGCACTACCTTGTGTAAAAGCTACTAAGGACATACCTTAAAGTAGAGAAAATATAAAATCATGTATATATACTTGATACGGAGAGCTCTTGATTTTTACATTTCACTTAATTGAAGTTTGAAGTTGCTGTAGGTTGTACATATGCATATGTTTTGCTACAAAGATTGTTAGCCGTACAAGAAAAACCCCATATACTGTGTTCAGTATTGTGATCGCTAGCTGACTATGACCTGTGAGTCACAGTTAACATGGTTTATATTTATATGTAAAAAAAAGAATATAAGAATGTGGAGTGGAAGCTGCTGAATGCTGTGAAAGCGAGATTGGCTCTCTTTCTACTGTAATCCATGCTCTCAAGTTTGAGCCTTTAAGTGATGCACTCAGTGCTTTTGTACGTACGCTCATCTGTGTCTGAGAGAGGAAGGGCAAACTCGGACTTTACAACCGCTGTGGACTGATTGCTGCTCTTTACCTGAGCTAATCCTGGGAACTCCGCAAACAAGTGCAACCAGGATTGTGGTTCGTACTCCAAGAGATAAAAAAATAAAATGTGTATGGGGTTTTTTGTTTGTTTTTGTTTGTTTGTTTGTTCTTTTTTTTTTTTCTTCCTGCTGAAGACAATAGGGAAACATGTGACAGGACAGATTATCCAGAACAGTTTGTTCTTTCTACTTCTTTATTTCATTTTTCTACAACGTGCTGTAAAAAGCACAAAGTACCATTCCTGCCTCGGAATGCAGAAGGCTGTGAAACTAATGTCGTGAGGAAGCAATGAAACCGGAGGCTGTGGTTCTCCCGGGGATTACAAAGTGAGACCTGAACTTGAAATCCTCACATAAACGAGATGTGCTTTCATGGCACATTTAAACTTCAGGTAGTTTAACCCCCTCCCTACCATGACAGAAGAAATTCCTTGGCTACGCAGTAGAACAGCAAGTAATACAGGATGGTCTTGGCACCAGTCAAATGCTTTGACTTGATACTGATTTTTTTCCTCATCTTATTTAGATGTTGGGACATTGAATTTAAAGAACAATTTCTTTTTAAAAACAACAATATATGCTCACCATTGTTTTGCTGCTAAAGGATTAAATGCTGTATCTGTAACTAACTCTTGCTTTACTTTGCAACAGTCTGATGTAATTTTTGGATGTGTCCCTGGATAACCAGCTGGGAAACAACACCGGTGTTGTAGGATAGAAGCAGTTTCAAATGAGTCAAAAGGCAATCTTTTTTTTTTTCTTCTTTTTTTTTCTTTCTTGCTTTACATGTTTTTTCAGAGGATGAATTTCCCTAAATGATTCATTTTTGACCTTAATGAAGAACCACCCAAATTCCTAGTATCACCATTTCTAGAGACTTTACTCATAAAGGATTGTTGTTCTCATCTCGGATTTGCATGTCCTGGTACAAATTCATTTTTACATTTGCACTGCAAGACGATGTGGGGAAGCAGCTCTGCTGTAATTTGAAGGCATTGCCAGAAAATGGTAGGCTTTTACTGTAGGTCTCACACTTTTAATTTCTGGGTATTTGGAGAGTGACTGGAAGCCAATTTCACAGTCATCTCGCCTCCACTGAACACCTCAATCGCTCCAGAAAATGGAACTAATTAAGGAAAGGTTCAGAATTAGAATGCCATTATTATTAGTAGTATTATGGACCTGCATCTCCATTGTGATTAGCTGTGTCTTCCCTTGAGCGTATGGAGTCGTTTGCTTTGTTTCTGTGCTTCCTCTGGAATGAATGCAGGTGCTTTCTGGTTCAGGGTATGGTATGTGTGACCACATCACGTCGGAACTTTCGCATGATAAAGGTGTGAGCCTCTCTCATCTTTGTCACTGAATTACTTTCAATCAGAAGTTTCTTTTCCTTAGAGACGTTATGCCCCTGTGGCTATTATGAATGCTTGATAGAAATCATAGTTATTTAAAGATATTGTCAACCAGACCATTCCCATTTACCATGCAAGCCTCAGGATAAAATAATTAAGCTTATTTTGAAGCTGTTTTTCATTTAAAGTCATGATTAATTACATAATTCATAACTAAGGTAGTTTGTTGTTTGCTTTGTAGAGTTCAACAGCTATGTTAAGATCTTTCTTGTCCTGCTGTGTTTTTGGGGTTTGGTTTTTGGTTTTTGTTCATTTATTTATTTATTTGTAAAATCAGGTAGGCATTCTTAGACTTCTACTTAAATTTTGTCTTTGCTGCTATTCTGGTCAAGCTGTTTATTTTTGCAAAATAGCTGAATACCTGGTTGATTTATTAGATGTGCTGTCAGCTCAACTACTCATTCTATTAACTAACCATGTCTTCAATTTATTTGACAGTGTCGGTGAAAAGTGGGAAAACGGAATTCCATTCATGTTCATTTCTACAGTACAGAGAGCTGAATCGTGGCTTACGGGACATTTTTGTCCCCTTAATATGAACATGTCATCCTATCATGCAGGTGAGCTTTGAGAATTGAGAGATCTCAGGGCAGTGCTGGTGTACGCGTGCACGTATCTATGTGCGTGCATATATATATATATACACATAGTCTGTTTGGGCAGGTGGTGAATAAAGGCAGGGCTGTGAGTTATTTGATCAAAGAGAGAAGTGCGTGATGTACTAGCAGATGTACTCACTTGTGGGTATAATATCAAAAAAACAACTTAGTGGAACGTAGCTGAAACAAGGAATTCAGGTTTTGCCGAGCCCTACAAGCCGTAATGAAGAGAAAAGCCCAGTTCCTTTCGCTAGATGCAAACTCTGAACTGGCTGCTAGAGCCGTGCTCTGGAAGGATTTAGTGCCGAGCTGCTTATGCTGAACTGAAAAATCTTCTGTAGTTCCCTGGGCTCTTCGAGCATGTCATTAAACATCTCCTTATTGAGAAAATAGCAGCTGAACATGCACTAGAAAATGCTAATTGGGCACTGCATTATCATGGTTTGAGCGGTAGAGAGACATCGATAAAATCCGCCAAACCGAGTGAATTATATTATTAGATTCCACAGTTCAATCAGGGCAATAGGCATCTTTCTTATTAGAAAATTTGGCTAAATCAATGAAACTGAGATTCATAATCCGTTGATTTAACTGCCTGTCTCTAAGGTATATGGAAAGCAACCACTGCTTTAATGTATGCAATCTGATCACGAAAGTATAGAAACATTTATTGAACTAGTAAAGTATGTACTTGAAAAGGGAATGACTTCTGTCTTAAATGGTATCTCGTAACATGAGGATCAATAAAACACTTATGCCGTATGAATCCTAAAGATGATTGTGTATCTCTGAGCTGTTTTCTAGCTGGTTTATGTTCTCAAGTTGGTGCAGACAACTGTACAGAAACACGGAAGACTATCATTTAAGTAAGTTTGTTTCCATCTCAGCATGATAAATGAAATCCCTTACTTGAATACATTTAAAGGGCAAGAAGGTCTTATCCACTATTTTGGAAGAGTGCGAGGTTGAAATGAGGATAAGATTTGATTTAATTTATATTTAATCTGTATTGTATATTGTGTGTGTGTATATATATATATAATTTGTAATGTTTATTTGTTTTGTATATCGCATTAACTTTGGATTTAATTTTGTCAAGAAGCAAGGAAGACAATTATCACACACTTGTTTAGTTTTATACCTGTGTTGGCAGCTGGGAGGCAGAATTCTCTGATGGGACTTGCAATTAGCAGTCTGAAGACGTAGCTCTTCTCAATTCTGCTGGTTATAGCATGTTTTGTGAAATCTCTTGGTAAGTTCCTTCTCTCTGTTTTCTTCTTCCACTTGTTTGGGGTTGGTTTTTAGTTTTTTTTTTTTTCATGATCTTTTCGTGTTTCTGGTCTCGATTGTAGGATTTTTGTGTGTGTGTGTGAGACATCCAGGAGGAATTGAAATATGAATAATTATCAGTTAAATATGAGTTGTTATAAACAGTTGTTCAGCAACTAAGTGTTCATTGTACTGCCTAAAGCTTCTGTCTTTATTAATAATATTTGGAATGGTTTCTCCATTGCATTTTACACTATATTCATGGATCAGAAAGATTTTGAAATGACTAAAGCTTTCCCATACAATTTGTGCACAGTTATGCACTGTTAATCCATGCTACAAAATTGGTGAAATATTCAGTTTATTTTTTACAGCAGTTGAATATAAATAATTTTCACTTGTGAATGGGATTTCTTCTCACTCTACAGATTTATTTTTTTTTATATAGCAAAAAGTTTTTTCTAGACTTCATGTACACTTATCATAATTGTAGTGGAAAAATACAGAATTATCTGGAAAGAATTAACATCAAAAGAAATTAAATAATAACCACAGTTCTTCATATTTTTTCTTTTTTTTTTTCTGTGCAGGAGCTGAACCCTGCAACTTTTAAATATGCATCTAAAGATGTCCATTGCTAATTTTATCAAGTGTAGGATGGGCTGAGAAAATCAACAAGCATTTGGGTTGTACAGTCTTTTTTTTCATGAATATGTTTTGGCTTCTGGGATGATTTACCGAGAGGACATATCAAGATAAGTGTTGCAATATATTTACATTGACAAGAAAACACTGTCAAGAAAATGACTTTTTTTATGTATGTGTCTATATATACAAACACACATATATATACACTTATATCTAAGTATATATACTTAAAAAATACATATGCATGAAAACAGTAAAACGTATGTGCTGCTTTGAATTGATGACATATGTAAGGATTATACGTGTATGCGTATAAGGGGTGTGTGCGTGTCTATGTAAATATATATTGTTTCTGAAAAGCTGCTTCTTACCTCTTATTCTTACCTCAATTCCCAGTATGCCTCTTCCATCTCAGTGTCTTAGTTTCTTGCCTCTTAACTTAATTTTCTATGTATCAGCGAGTTCTGCATCCCCGCAAAACAGTAGGCGAAGCAATGAAGCTCCATAAACACAACTGTTTCCTTTATCCTGATAGTTTAAAAAATTATCTCCTGCAGTAGACTGCCAGATTGAGACTGGGGCCATGCAATTACAGCCTAAAAGAGCCCACTAAATAACCATGAATAAACAATTTTTTGAACGTACTATGTAAATTATGTTTCCTCACCTCGACAAGTCCCTGCTCTGTTACTCTTTTTTTTTTTTAGAAAAGCTATTTTTAACAGGTTTTAACTTCCTTTCATTTGCCACTTCCCGGTAAGTCTATGAAGTACACAAGAACACACATAGGAGGATTTTTCTGGGTTTCTAATTCAGATTTTGACAGGAAGTAAAGACGTATGGTGTGGTTTGACTGCTATTAAGTCTTATTTTCTAGTATTTTTTGGGAAGCAGAGATCACCCAAGATCTTGGTCCCTCACCATCTAAAGCTTAGGAAAAGAGGAAAGGAAGTGCAGATCACGAAGGGAATCAACAAATAGCGCTCTCTTAATGTCTTGGCAAAATGTTCTCTTAATAACACGATTGTTGATAAATTATGAGAATGGTTGGGGGGTGTGTGTGTGTGTGTCATATTTTAGACTTCCTGCTCCAAGGGGAGCTGGAAATTCTCATTTTGAATGAAACAAAAACGTGTTATGCAGTGTGGCTGGGGGCCGGTTTCTTGACCTCCGATCATGTTTGCTACTTTGCTACTGATGCAGGACTGTGGGATATCTTTGCTAAGGTTTTGCCGTCAGTATCTGTAGAGATGTAATCTTCCACTGAGACGGGATTTTGCAAATGACTCTGGAAATAGATTTAAAATTAAAGGTAATATCATTCTGAAAGTTCAAATATTATGAGAGCTGCTCTTTAGATGTGGCCATAAATTCAGTATTCAAACCAGAGTTTCACACTGTTATTGATGTTTCTAGGTGAATGAATATAATAGCAAAAAATAGGGAATTATTCAAATTATTTTAAGATTGCTAAATATTTATCCTAGAGACAAACTGGGCATTAAACTGAAAGCTAAACACTTGAAATGCACTGCTAGATGTTGAAGCAAGTGTTGAAGCAGTTGGTTTGCCCACTTTTGCTATCATCTGCTATTTTAGAATCATCCTGCTCTTTGGAAGAATGGATATGAAGTAAAATAGGAATCAGCCGGATAACTAAGATCCACAGTATTTTGTTATTTGCTATTCAGTGCTTTTGCTGCTTACCGGAGTGGAGATCGACTATACCCCTGATTCAGGTAGGCACAACTTGTTAGTGATAGTGGTGACTGGCACTAGACCTGGATTAAAATTCCTGTGCTAAGGGTCTATAAGTTAAAGATGACCTCTCGAGTCATCTGCTGAAGGAAGTTATTTATTAAAAGCAGGAAAAGAACCATGTTCTTAGAGTCGTTATTTTAAGTAGTAGGAAACTGGGTTGAAATGTTTTTAAAGAACATTCTCACATCACCATTAACCATAACCATCCTCATTAACGCACATTAGCAATACACATTTCTGTTAGTTCAAATTATATTTTAATAGTCCTCTTACCTGAATGAATTTTGAGGTGACAGCTACACTTCCAAAACTGATTATATACTCCGATCTTTTACTTTCACCTACTGCTGTTGTTCTTTTCATCCCAGAACCAGCAATGTGAGTTCTCTTTGGGCAGGATGATCTTCCAGCCGTTCCTCTAATAGTTCCATCTTCTCTACTTGCCTCCTTTCCACTCGTTTCCTGTGTAGTTCTAAATCTCATCCATCCTTTAAAGTTCAGTTTGAGATCCTGAGAACTTTTTCTGCTTCTCTAGATTTGTATCCTCAAAAAGCGCTCTGCCACAGTCTGCTCCTCAGGTTTCCCTACTTCGCTTTCCTTTTTCTGCTCTGTTCTTCCTCTTTTCCATTTGATCCTCCTACCCTTGAGCTGAGCAGCAAATATCCTTATGATATTTACAGGAGAAGTAATATTTGGTTAGTTCTTTGTTTGGTATTTCCATTGGAAATATCACAAGCAGTCATGTTTCCATGATATTTCCATTGACATTAACTTCAGAACGACTTCCTTTAATCGGGCTTAGGGGAGAAGAAGCTTCATATTCATTGCCAGCTTTGTGTGTTTACTTTCTCACTTTTAAAATAATTTGGTAAATGAACAGGGAGGAAAAGATCACAATCAGTTGGCTTGTCTTTATTCAGATTGAAAACTAAAGCAAATGTAACTTCTGCAGCTACGTAATGTTATATACAGGAAGAATATAGTGAGGTGATTTAAATACTTATATATAGAAAAGCTTAAGCTGCTGAAAGAACACATTAAAGAGAAGATGTATGCTAAGGTTTGAAAACTAACAAATCATTTCATGCACCAGGAAATTTTAATTGTTGTCTAGATATGAGATGCCTTGTTTTAAGGCCTGAATTGTAGAGGATAATTATTCAGAGCTTTCTGAATAATTAGATTATTTCTTCTGGGGAAAGCAAAAATCATTAGTTATAATTTAACATTTTAGTCATAGATCTGTATTGTACTAGGAAGGCTTTTTTTTGTTTCTTTGGCTTTGGTGTGGTGGTTTTTTTTTTTTTTTTTTTTAGTAAAACAATGTATGAAATCTGAGTTGTTAGGGGAGCAGAAATGGAAAAGATGTGGTAGAAATCTTCCATGACCCATGCTGTTTTTGATTCAGTTACAGGAAAATGCTGACATGGTTATCCAGCTGTGTGCTGATCAGTGTAGTTCTCCAAGCGTGAGTCTCCTTGAACAGTGCCTGATTTTTGCAGCCTTGTACTCCACGTTTTTTGGACTGGGACTGATAGCTTGGTATTTGTGGACTTTTCTACCTGTGGTCCTTAACCATTCTTCTGAATCAAACCCCATGGTCTAACCACCCATCGCACTTTGCAGAGTCTCTTACAGTCAGGTCATTTCATGATGGCACGTAATAGTACGAATAAGAATGAGAAATAATCTGGGAACTTGTTACAGCTGGTAGTATTTAACTTTATTGATGGTAATCAGCATATATATGCCATAAATTCAACCAATATAAGGTATGTCACGGTGTTCTGAATAAGAATTCTTTTTTATTGTTAAACCACTTGAAATAAAATATCAAATTTAACAATGAGAAAGTTATCTTGCATTAGGACAAAATATTAGCTTTAATTCTGAACAAAAATTAAATAGGTTTTATTGGACAAGAAATGAGAGAAATTAACTTCTGCATTTAAAACGTACAGCTGCACTACGCCTGGAAGAATGGTTTTGTGGAGTTAGTCAGGAGACCTGGGTTCTGCTCTTGGCATTTTCCCAAAATTACTGAATTTCTGTCAGTCATTTAATCTCTATAGTTAAGTAAAATAACTTCACTACTTCACGGGAATATGAAATGAATATTATTTTAATGATTGTGGGGTGCCAGGAGTAATGTTGGCTGTACAAATATTTAGCTAAATCAATGCTTTAGGATGCGCATTTGCGTAAAACCATACTAGACAATTAGTTAGAGCCAGCCATACTGCCTGTTTTAGGCTCTGGGTAATATTTTACCTTAATTTACACCTGGCAGGAGTAATAGGCACAAATGCATTGGAAGTTGGGTGAAATCTCGCCCACTTTAAATGGAAGATGCATCTTATTGTAGCAGGTGCTCAGGCAGATACCAGTGAATCAAAATACTGAACCATATGGTCCCTTTGAAGTTCCTCAGATTCCTCTCATTGCCTTTGACATGTTTTTGATTACTTGTTTAGAAATACTAGTGTCCTGTGATGAACGGCATCTAGCTCACAACATAACCCTGTTTTTACTCCCAGCTTCCTAAAACATGAATTCAATATGATATAGAAAAAAATAGAATAGAAAGCAAGACTGAGGTCTTTTGCAGGAGTTTCTCCCTTCCCTTCCCTTCCCTTCCCTTCCCTTCCCTTCCCTTCCCTTCCCTTCCCTTCCCTTCCCTTCCCTTCCCTTCCCTTCCCTTCCCTTCCCTTCCCTTCCCTTCCCTTCCCTTCCCTTCCCTTCCCTTCCCTTCCCTTCCCTTCCCTTCCCTTCCCTTCCCTTCCCTTCCCTTCCCGCAGCTTTGGAATTTTGCTTTGACTTTTACCTAGTATTTTTGAAGCTCCTTAAAATCCTCAGAAGTCCAACAGTTCATGTGAATACCTAGCCATTGCCACGAACACTTGAAGGAGGCTGCTAAGGAGCAGAAACGCTGTTTTTCCAGAACACAGTTAGGAAAATCTCATTAGGTAGTCGGAAGATGAGGATCTTTATGAAGCCTGGATACTAAGGAGCTGTGAAAGCTTTGGCTGAAGATCCTTATGACTCTGAGATGCTTCTGCCTCTTTAGCAAACTAACTCTGCATCTTTTTATGCAAAACATGGTGTCTTTACATTAACATTCTGCAGTTCTTATATGCTTTTTAATCAATCTTTTAATGAGATGATAATTATGTTCCTATACATTTCATCTGACAGATCTGACTGAAATTGGCTAACAGTTCCAAAAATTCCTTAGGAACCCGCATGCAACCCACAGACCTTCTTTTCTGAGAAAAGTCAGCCATATTATTAGCTCATATTATTTTATGTCTTCTTTTTGCATCTCATTAATTCAGCCAACCTTAATGATGAAATAAGCCCTGATATTGCCTCTTTGAGACATGTTGCAGTGGCTTACCTGCTTCTTTTCTGTTGGCTGTCTTTCAGGCTTGTATTTTTAATGTTGCCATTAGCTAGCATGTTGAATAGTGAGAAGTTATAAATTCTGTGAATCAATTTTCAGGTAATCTATCCTGAGCGCTTCATTGAAAGCATAATATGATTCAGAATCAGAAAAAGCCTGTGAAAGTCATAGGATCATGTTTATTCATCAGAAACAGAAATGTCAGTAGCAGGAGGACTATTTTAAACACTCCACCTCTCTTGACAAAGTTGTGACAACCATCCCAGGTTCATGAAACCTGTGAACTCACAGAACAGCTTAATTAAAGACCAAGAGGATTTGTATTTGAGAGGAAGAAAAAGTAGTGATGGATCCAACTGAAAATCAGAGGTGTGGATAAGCTGAATGTAATGCTTTGACAAGATACACTGAATTTAATCCTTTATCTTTTGGTCAACCCTTGCAGTTGATCACTTTCCCCACCTCGCATGTCTGCACACAGGAGTGAGATTTTCATGTAATAACTCTCTCCTGTTTGATTTCTGTTTAGAACATCTGCAAACAGACAGTGTTGCTGCGGTAGAATCCTGCCCCTGGGATTACCTCTAGTAAAACTGAAGAGATCGAGGTCATCTGAAGAGCTTCCACTCTCTCTCTACCTCAGCTGGAAGGTACTTTGTAAACTAGTATCATATATTTTGAACCTTTGACTGGAAGGATGCCCAGCAAAAACCTTTGAGTGATCGGATTAGTTTACATTAGGATTTCTTTTCACAAAAAAAAAAAAAAAAAAAAAATGGTGCTGGAAGCTATAATTTAGGCATTTGTTTAATCAAAACAGTATTTCAATTTAAAATAATCTTTTGTCAGAAAATGAAGAAATGGCAAAAATAAAATTACAGAAGATGCAGTTTAAGGAGGGGAAGAAAAAAATAATCTAGCAGTGCGCTGTAACGGGATTTCCTTATCAACCACTTCCCAGATGCTGTAACTGTCATTTAGGCCATGCCAGTGGCTGGTCTCAGGCCAACCTAATACAAGTTCGTTCCACTTGTCACCCTTTCAATTTCCCAGCTGGACTCAGTTTTAAAGGGCGTATTGGCATTATCAAAGTAATCTTTAAGATATGTGTTGGTTTTCTTTTAAATCTGTTTTGTTTCTAAATCATATTAGTGCAAAAAATAAGGAAATACTGGAAAGATCAAAGGAATACTATTGTCTTTGTATGGTATCAGATGTCGTGCTCTGAACGGATTCTCTTCTTTCAAGACATGTGAAATGTCTTGTCCAACACGTGATGGTAGGAAGCACTTGTTTAAAGAGTGCTGGAGAATCCCTTTTGCAGTCAGAAACTCAAGTAATATATATCCCTGGTTATTAAAATAATACTCATTCAATTATCTGAAAAATGTCATTGCTTACTAACTTTAGAAGACCCTATTTTTATATTCAAAAATTTACACTCTAAAATAGTGGAAAATAATGAAAATAATTGAAAAGCAACAGCTGTCTAAGAAAATAAAGTTATATAAACAGCCAGGTAACAGAAGATATTCTCTGCTTTTCCATCTATCCTATCTCTTTTATAAATTCTGTCTAAAATTAATTTTATTTGGCTTTTTCTATGACCTTTTTGAAATTGCAGTGTTGGGGCGGCCTTGTTGGTAGTGAGGTTCTGTTCAGATAATATATTTGCTCTTCTTCAGTTCTTACTGAGATAATTAACGGAAATCTGTTGGTTACCCGGAGGCATTATTAGAGGTATTATTCACAAATATCAAGGCTTGCAGTCTAAAAGAGAAACTGAAAATAGTGCCGGAGACAGGAAGTGGCATTTGAAAAGAAATGATGAACAGAGTAGACTCCATGCAGCAATCATCAAGAAAATTGCTACTACCAGAGCAGTGCCGTGAAAGGATGTTCTGTGAACGCAACTAGAAAGGAACGATGTCCTCCATTTGTTCTTCCTGATAAGGTGAATGAGATGATGTTTAAACCAAAGACAGCTGGAGGAGTGGGCGTAATGAGATGGAGGTTACACCAGGGTGAGGAATATAACATTTAATTGCGGTAAAGTAGTCACATAAAAGCCAGCAGTCCAATAAAAGGTGGAAGGGAAGAGAAGCGCCTGCCTCCATTTAAACAAACGCCGATAAAAAGTAAACTCGCTATAGTCTGTGCTCTGTGCGTTACTCTGAAGTGCTGGGACGCGGGTGAAATCACAGCGCAAGGGGTTTGCTCGTCCTCAGACTTTCTTGCCCTTGTAAATATCGAGGAAAAACTTAAATTCCACAGAAATTAATGGAAAACTGGATTTAATTTCTATGGTTATTTGGGGTTCTATATTTTAGTCCATTCTGTATTGGAGTGAATGTTATAAATACAAGTCTTTAATCTTTCCCGCCTCTCTTGTTATTTCCCCTTTCTTTTCCTCTTTTTTCCTCTTGGATCCAAATGATCTGTTCCCATCCTTTATAAAATATCCCATTGTGCTAATTATTTTATAGCCGAAATAGGCTCCCAGTCTAGCTGACTGTGCAGCTACATAAATACTTCCACCTGCACAGTTCAAGCTGGTGAGAAGTAGTTGGAAAGGGAGGAGGATGCTGACCTCTTCAGCTGATGCAGGTGGTATTGCTGCTGAATTTCCAGCCATAAACTCACCCTCCCATAGCTTTCCTTCAGGCATTCCCTTTTTCCCCTTCCCTGGGCATCAATCTCTGATTCTTTCTGAAAACAGAACTTTTCTTGGCGAGAAAACAAATCATTGCTTGCTTTATTTTAACCTTTCTTGTCACTTTCCAGATCATGTAATGGTGTGAAATTCTATTATTTCATCTGTCTGTCCACGTATCAAATTATCTAGCTAAAGGGTGCTATTTTTTCTACTCTGTTGTATCATTATATTTTACCATTAAGTACCCTGAAGTCAGTAGAATTTTGCCAGTAAAATACCAGGGCTGGTGAATATTGGTGATATTTAGTCTCACTTTCACTTGACTAAATCTAAAGGAATTGAATTCCTACAAAACTAATAGGAAATCCGCTGGTTATCTCTACGGTATTGATTAGCATCTAATAAAAAATGTTCAACTCCAATTACTATTACTTTTAAGAGCTTTTTTTTCTTTTTACATTTTCAGTTTTCCTCTCCAAAAAGCATGAGAAATGTGAAATTAAGGTGCCACAAGTCAATTAAGGATTAATAGAATTATAGAGGTGTTTGATAGAAATATTACACAATTATTCATTATTAAATTTACAGGTGCAAATTCTGTTCCCATCAAAGAGGATACTTCAGCTTAATTAATTTTAATTTATGGAGTATGCTGGATGGCACTGCTTGAGCGGGCATATATTTGCTTAGCAGTATTACCTCCTCATGCCGCTCTGGAGGATGGCACTCTGAACGGTTTTACATTGTTGCACACAACTTTTTCACACAATACTGGCAACATTAATTTCAAAGCACTAGTCATATTAATCTGAAGGCACTCTTGGTTTTTTTGAGCAACTGTCTAAATCCACTTTGAAGACAAAAATCAATGTAGCCATTATCATATTTGAGCAACACATTATAAGCATGTGCCAATAGTTACCACAGAGTCAGATTCATATTGCCTTGATTGCATTTGAATACTACGTGTTCTCCTGAGAGCCTGTTTGGATTAGTTTTATGATAATTCTCATATCTTACACCTATGAAAGGTGAAATTCTCTGTAGCTGGGAAGGCTGATGCACCTTGTATTTGCCATAAGACAGCTCCTGTTTACTGAGTTGCACACAAACCACTGTACGGGGAGCAAGCCTTTTTTCAGCCCTGCTGATCATAAATTTCATAGAATATCTTCCCAAAGTAACCATCAGTCCTATGTATCAGGCGGCAGAATCTAATTTTGTCAGCAGCTTTCATGTTGCTGGTCCCTATCACATTACTCAGCACATAAGCTTTCCTTTATGTTCCGGAGCCATATGTGATCCCTCTTGATTTCTCCTTGGGTTTCAGGAGGATTTATTCTAGATGTGGGATAATGTGAGATGAGACTGAACTGAGATATGTTACAGATTATGGAGCAGAAGAGCATTTGAGGGATGTGTGGGTGGGAAAGGAGACACTTGTGTGCTGATTCTGAGCATTACTGTACCACACTTTAGTTTGAGATGTGTGGCAGTGTTGCCTATAGCAGATCATAATATAGACAGAGCATATGGCTCAATAGAAGTGCCTGCTTTCTTGAGAAGTGTTAGGGATTGTGGCTTCCCTGTCTTCAACTCCAGTTTATACGCAGCAGTGTTGCCCTCTGGGCAGAAGTTTGAAGACTGTAGCTGTGATTTTGTGTTGAGGGTCAGAAAGAGAGGAATGGCTCGATCTTTCTCGAGCTGTGCATTTTTATGTGCATGCTGGATGAGTGATTTTATTGTTATTTTAATGTTTATGCTTCCATTTGCTTTCTCATTGCATAAATAGCAGCAGATGAAAAGTCATTGAGTGACTGGAAGAGAAAAATATCTGTCTGGAGTGGACTCATCAGGGCAGAGTCAGAGAAGGTCAGTTCTCTGTCCCACTGATGAGGGCTGTTTAAAAAAGAGAATGCTATGTCTGGTGCAGAATGGACCATGATGAACAGACAGCAGATACAAGGAAAAGATTTTGAGGAGAAGTGTGGCTGTGTGCTTGCCAGTGCTTACACTAACCATCTCCTCTTGGCCCCCACTTGCAGACAGGATAACAGGTCAAATGGATCTTAGGCCATACCATTCCCATGTTTCATGATTTTTTCCTTCCTTGATATGGAATCTTTGCCATATCAACATATATTTATGTGTAGGGGGGTGTGTCTGTGTCCCAAGAGAAGACATGGTTCTGCATCTCTTCATAGTGCCAGTCCCTGTCTCTGTGTTCAGCCTTCTTGTGGACTGCTCTCGGACCATTGCGCTTGACTCTGTGCTGTTCCAAGGTGCGTTATGTAGGTAACGCTGGGAACTTTGGAGAGCGAAGGAAAGGATGCTCAGAAAACATCAGAGCTTTTATAACAAGTGCTAGTTACCTGGTAGCCAAGAACGATATTGGCCGGATGATGCTAAAATAGTGCTCTGTCAGTTCAGTGCGGCAGAAAACAAAGGTTTAAATTTGGCAAGTGTCCTGTTCAATGTACAAAATAAATTTGCATACAAAGTGGAGAGTAGAGTCATCAGAGATTCATTTTGGATACGAGAGAGCAGGAAGAAACTAGGGAAAAGCATTGGGACCTTGTCTTTGAGGAACTACTGGAATAATTACTGGAATAGGTGGATGGTACCAAATCCAGGGCAGTAGATACTGAATCTGAGTTACCTGAATATTTGTAGCTTTATAAAAATATTTGCCTCTTTTGTAGTTGAGGGGTGTACAGCTCTTCCAGATCCTCACATTGATGCTGATACAGAAACACAGAATTTTAGACTTAGCACATTTTCTTCACCAATCCAGCATTTTTCCCAAGTCAAAGGGTTGACTGAAGCAACTCTACTTTGATCTTAATACATTTAGTTTTTAAACTGTTTTTTTTGACTGGTTAGGAAAAAAATACTTATATGATTGCATTAATAATAATGATAGAATAATGAACAACTAATAGTAATAAAGATGAAGTGGTATTATCCAAAGATGTGCATTATTTCAGTACAACGTCTGTTGAATTCACAAGCTTTGCTTTTTGGTTGGCTTGAAGTTTTGCTGGGAGTAAGATACTTCGGGTCTACTTATCCTCCCACCAGACAGCTGACAGCAGCTTGAGCAGATGCTGAAGAGTCTTGTTCAAATACCTTCAGCTGGAAAGAGAGTGCCTTTTCCCTTTCCTCCTTCCCCCAAGCCCTAAGAGAAGTTTGAAAGTCCTAGAAAAGACCACAGAATGCCTAGAGTATTCTGCAGTCTAAAGTGTAGATGGAGACATATAGAAAAGCATCTGTTAGCTGGGAGAGAAGGAATTAAAAAAGGGTAGTACTTCTGTCCTTTGGCCAAAGTTCGTAGTTAGCGTTCTCTTCTGTGCTCACATCCTGTAAAAGTTTTAAGATGTGGTTGTCAGCCCAGATTCTCCCCTTCTTTCTGTCTGTCTGATTTGTCAGACGTTTAGCTCACCAGTTGTAAAAGTAAAAAAATCCAGCTATGAAGGAGAGCCTCACCGTGCTTATCTCACTGAGTATTTTTGTAACTCTGTTGGGATCGTGCTGTGGCAGTTGTTTGAATAATAGCATCAGGACGGCTGAGTCGGTGCCCCAGTTTCTGCCTTTCTCCGCTCCAAACCTAATGAATGATACTAAGCTCACAAAGGAGGGCA
The DNA here is from genome assembly GCF_028858705.1 of Grus americana. Lineage (NCBI taxonomy): Eukaryota > Metazoa > Chordata > Aves > Gruiformes > Gruidae > Grus > Grus americana. The sequence continues at coordinate 24,714,427 of NC_072860.1, forward strand.
GATCTCGGGGCCCAAGGGCGGCGAGTTCGCTGGCTTAGGGGACTGTCATTGTTGCAGTTCGAAATGCTCTCGTATATCATGCTACTGGTAATTTGAAGTAGTGGATTTGCTACTGGCCAGTAGCAAACTGCTTTGGGTGTTGAATAGCGGCTTCTTATCTCCAGATTCACAGATGGGATTGTGGATGTCCCACTTCTGATGGTTAGCATTGAATAGGAAGTTTTGTAAATGATTCTTGGCAGGAGTACTCATTACATTTCTATTGAGATTTATCTCCACAGCTGAGTTTTCCTTTGCTTTTTTTCTCTCTGCCACGCAATTAAATGGGTGACCATCCTATGCAGAGGGAACTGCTTCTATTACAGATGAAAAGAACTGAGAGTGAAGCCAGCCACACACGACACTAGGTTTTAAGCCAGCTTTGTTTCAGTTTTTAGAAGAAATGAAAAAATGCATATCTGTTACATATTCCTGGTCTCTGAGATACCACACACAATATTTTCATAAAATACATGCTCATAAATGTATTGCATTCTTACATCAACCTTTTGGACTGGAAAAATGTTATTTCTCTAATAGGAAAAAATGTTCTCAGTGTCTAACATTAGGTAATGAGAGCATATCTGTTGCTTTGCTGACAGCAGTAAATATTTCCTGTAGTGTTCTTTATTGCCATTTTAATGGCAGTACTCCCAAAGCTGAGTAGACACTGCATGTTGTTGTACAAGAAACTATTCTGAGATACACACTATTGATTGGAGAGCACGGCTGTATTTGACAAGCTGATCGTAATGCGTCTGTGAATTCATATTTTCTTAAACTGTTTTGAAAAAATAAATATTTGGAAATAAATAAGAAAACCTGAATATAATTTAAACTATGTTTCTACTCATAGATGATGTATCCCTAATTTTTTTGCTAAGCAGAAATTTAAAAAATGAGAAATGTGACTCAGGAGAATGTTTTCAAAATCTTAGAGTATTCACTGTGGACTTTCCTGTTTTTTGTGGAGAATGGGGAAGTTTGCAGCCTGTTTTGGAGCACTGAATTTGTGGGTGTGGGATGTTTTTTCTTTTCTTCTCTTCTCTTCCCTCCATTTTTTTTTCTTTTCCTCATTTTTTTTTCTTTAAACTCAAATTGAAGTTCAACAAGTCCTTTCAAGACGCATTGCTTTATTTTGGAAAATTTTCTAAATCAAAAAAAGCCATTGTGCTGCTTTTCCTGTGAGATTTACAGCCACCAAAGTTATCACTACCTGTCTCATATCTTTCCACGACGTATGAAAAGAAGTTTGATGATGTTCTCTTGAGTTTGCTGCAAAGTGTTGGTTAACGATATTGGAATGAGTGTAACTGAAGCAGATGTTATGGCTTTGTCTGATACTACTAAATACTTACAAGTGGTTTTGATAGCCTATGGTATATTTAGCCAAAGGTTATACACATTGCCCATGGAAATCAACTGCTGTAAATAAAAGCAGACTACTAGCTTTTTCTGATCTTTTTTTTCCCCGTATTTATTATCCATTATGAATATGCAGCTTTGTAGTTAAAATATTTAATCTGCGCTGATCAGAAATCTGAACTCAGATGTGACTCATATGTAATTTGCCAATAGGTGGCATGAGTGCATTACCAAGGTTTACAGGTATAAACTGCAAATAACTGCTTATATTTAACTTTCTGAAGATGCAGCAGAAGGCAGCGTGTCTCATGTTAGCAGTCACCAGCTCCCAAACAGTAACAACTGGCTGAAATCTACAGTCTGTGATGCGTGCTGCCAACGATGAATGAAGTATTTTTGTTACAGAATTGAGAAAAAACAACAAAGTTAATGCACAATAGCAATACGAAACAGGAATGAAGTCAGCGCACAATAGCTATGCAAAAAAGGAATGACCTGAAATCAACCGCAACCACCACACAGCAGCGTGACCAAAAAGAAAAAAAAAAGGCATTTTCTTATCAATTAATAAACATTAATTTATGGCTTCTCTTAAACAAACAACAACAAAAAATAAATGAAGTTTATTTTAAATTATGTAAAACTTGAGAAGAAATGTGTCCTGAGCATAGGTAAGAGGAGTTTATTAAGAGGAGCCTCCTCTGTTGGCCCTGAGCAACCCCCACCCTGAAGATCCAGCAATCAAAGCAGCTCGCTGTCCCCTTGTGCCCTGCGCCTCAGTGCAACACTGACCTGAAGCCAGTCGTTTCCAATTGGCACACAGATTTCTAGGTTTGTATGTAGAATTAGGAAAGCACTCATTTGTAACTAATATAAGCAGCATGAAATATTTGCCTTTTCTGTGTGTGGTTCCCCCCCCCCCCCCCCCCCCCGAACTTTCTCAAGTGCTTGCTGGCTGTGATTTATCCAGGTTGGATAACTTTCTAGATATGATTTATGGGTCGAAGAACAGTTATGAGACTGCAAAAATTCTCATTTGAAATTCTTCACCCTGTATTGTACAAGTGGTCAATTAGATGATTATAACTATCCCTCTGCCTTTGAAGCCTTTGAATTGATTTGTGGTATAACAATGTGAGCAAAGTGTCTGGGAAGTGCCCATATAATGATTTTGATCCTTGCCTGGATGCTCCATTTCCTCACAGACCAGGTATTCATCTGGTATTTGTTGATTCGCAATGTGTGAGTGTGATAGGAAATTCTGTGAATTAGAAAAGACGCAGGTATTTCTTAGCCCACTTTTGTCACATTTGCAAACTGATAACCTACAGAATGGCAGCATCCAGTCTTCTAAATGTGTGTGTTCTCTTTTTCCATCTTGGAATCTAAGTATCAGGATAGGATTCAACTTCTCATGGGAGTTTCATACAATACGCCTTAGAGGACAGGCCGTTAGGCGCTATTTAAGATTTGAATTTTATTTTAATCGCACTTTTTTTTTGAGGCAACAAGGTCTAGAGTCCTGCTGCTTTGCATGAAGGTCTTCCTGTCCATTCTCTTTACTCAGAATTGGTATTACTGATCCGGTGATTATAAATTACTCAGTCCATTGGCTACTTGCAGGTTGTTGTAGGGTAGGAGGGCTTGGCATGGATGGGGCTGTTTAGGCTAAGGATTAAGATCTGTGTTAGTCATACAACACACAGAAGCTGGATCTTTGTTTCTAACTGCATTTTCCTATGCCTTTAGGGAGGGACAAGACGCTGCAGCAGAAGGATGTTGCTTAGGTGTTTCCATTCCCTTGTTTCCTTCAAATCGTACAGATCCCAGACTCTAAAAATCACCAAATAATTGGTGTCCACCAGTCTGAAAAGGTGAGTTAGGCATATACTGTCAAGGCTTCACGTTTGTGACTGCTCTATATTGAACTTTTCCCACAAAATGAGTATAACAGCCTAGAAATACAGCGTCTGAAAATATTTCATCAAAGGCTGAATATATGAGAGAAAAGAGACTGAATAGGTTACCGGTAGTACCCGATAGGGTTTTGACAGCCGCATGGGTTTGAGTTGAGAGGTGTATTTCAAAAGCACTAATCCCTAGTCTTTGCTTTTGTGAGACCAAGAGTTTTTCCACTTGCAATCGCTGGACAATGATCTCTCTCGTACGTTCTCAACACTGTCTTATTACGTTGTCTTTGAGAAGAGAATGGCACACCGGTTTAGACACAGATGGCTATGGGTGTTGTCCGTAGGTAGTTTGTGTCCAAATGTTGCTAACATTAGAGTAGACTGAAATAGAAAAAAATGCCCACAAGGAGTTTAGAAATGTTTCCTTAACACAGACAAAATTTCAGTCTCCATGTGACAGAAATAATAGCACTGTAAGGAATACGAATTAGCATCATTCATCTCAGCGAAACGCTGATTTTTGAAGGCTAAGCACTGACTTCAATTTTTTTTCTATATTTTGTCAGTTAAACATGAGGATTTTCAGAGATAGTTTTGAAAAAGGAAATGTTCATGAAGTTTTTAATCAAAAAATAATTAAAACTGATCATTATTCTGGGCTTGTGGTCAGTATTTAGTATTAAAGACTTGCAGCTTTTGCTCTCCTACCCCTAAAAGCCTAGCAGCAGGGGCAAGAGAGCAGAGAAGTAGATGGTTCTGCAGAGCACTGTGTTTTCTCTAATGTACCATGCAAAATGAACATTAATGAGACATTGCTGGTTCAACTAACATTTTGACTTATTGAGATTGATTTTTTCCTTTTTTTTTTTTTTTTTAATCATTCAAATTTCGTCCTTGGAAACTATCTATGACTTGGTTTTATTTCATTTTTAGGTAAAGTGGTTTTAACTATAGGATGCACGGTTTCCACAGCTAGTACCACTGAAGTAAGAGAGCTCTATAATCCATAGAACCTGAAATGTTCTTTTAGTTTTTTGCTCAACATAAAAGCTTATGTCACTTGAGTTCAGCAAGAGTTAGTTAAAGACAGGACATGTCAGGATATATTTTGTAATAATAGCATCTGTTTTTATGGAGCCAAAATGTAATATCTTTGGAGGACTATCTAAATTGGTGGTAAAACTGTGTTCAACTTCCTCCTTTAACCAAAATTCTTTGTTCTTCATCGTGTCCGATGCGGAAAAGTTAAATATGCATCATAAATTGATTCCTTTGGCTACAGAGTAGAATAATTCTGTTGTGTTTATTTCAGTCCTTGTCTCAGATAACAGCTTCTCGTTAGCAAAGAGAAATGGTGCTGTGTGCTGGGGAGGGAGAGATGTTGTTGGTCCCAGCTTCTGCAGGGGCGTAAGATCTGAAAGCAGATGGCTTTGTGCTGCCTAACAGAAGGCTGCGCTCCACTGGGATTTGAGTGATGTGGGGAATTTGTGGGCCAAGCTTGGGTTTTCTTCAATGGGCAAAGCAGATTAATCTCAGTTGCCAGATGCCGAAGAATCTTGGAGGGCTTCCTTCATACCTGCTCGGATGTCCCATCCAAGGGACCATCTGCCTCCAAAAGAGAACTCAAACCTCAGTGTTGACTATGTTGAGGATTATATCTGGCCTTTTACAATATGTAGTGGACAGAAGAAATTTGGGATCTTCTGTTTCCCATGTAGTAAGCACTTAGACTGTCGATCTAGGCATAATGGCAAGCTGGTGTTTTGAATGATATCAGTAAATGGACTTTTATTTGATTTTTCCAACCTTTCCATCAACTTTGCTATTTTCCTTCATAAGAAGTTCATGTAATTTCATAATGTAGAGAATAAAAGGCAATATGTGAAATACTCCATCTCTTAATGATACTGGAACTTTGCGCTGATGCATTTTACTGTACCTCTTGCAATTACTTTAATTTTGCTGTTTGCATGAGCTTGACCCCTACCTGTTGCTAGGTGATGTAGTGTGGATGACTTCAACAGCGGAGTTATGTCCGTTTATACCACCCGAATCCCTGGCCCATGGATCAACCCCGTTCATGCAGTGGAAAAACACTGGCACGAGCCCCGTACTGTAGGTTTGGCCTGCAGACACTAAAGGCAATACTAAGACACTCCCAGAAAAATCAATGCCCGGGAGACAAAACTTAAGTCCCACAATCTTCTGTGCTGGTCACCTTCCTCAGAAGGGATGATGCGAGTTGGTCCAGCACCCACCACAGGGCGCAGGCTGACCTGGACCGCAGTGCCCAGCATCTCCAGGGAGCGCTGGGGCCACGACCGAATGGGAAGCGGCTCCCTGCGAGAAAACAGTGGCATAGCATGACCTGGTGCTTGGGAAAACAAAGCAAAGCAGGGATTTTATTTGTCTAGGCTAAGCCTCCTGCTGCAAATTTATAGGCTTTTTAACTTGCTGTGCTACCTGTCAGTCTGAACAGATGCACAGCCTTCAGGCTCTCGGAGCTTGCCAGCAACTGGCGTCCTGCTGGGAACTGTAGGAGGACTTTCAGTATGAAGCAGGGCAACCTAATAATAGCGCAAGAATACATTGAAACCAATGCTTGCACAAAGAAGTAGAAAAGGGTAACCCGTAGTTCTGCTTTTTTTCAGCCAGCAGAAGGATGTGTGGGGGGAAAACCACAGGCCATTGACTTCAGTGCTTGCTTGGCAGCAGGATGCTGAATACCTTGGCCAGAATAACCAGATGTTTGAGTTTCCCCAAAGCTGGGAGAAGCCCTAGATATGTAAAAATAACCTTTTCTAAGCAGGCATGCTTCTCAGGCTGTTGAAAATTTACTGGGTCTAATTTACTATTTGAGTAAAAACAGAGGGATAGCAAAGTATACCTGTATGAAACATGCATTTTTATTTTCCTTGGTGTTATAACTGTTATTTTCAGAGTTCTTTACCTTAAAGGTTCCTGGGGGTTCAATTCAGCTGCCCAGTGATAAGCCACGTGTTATTTGAATGAGGGACGCTGCATGGGGCTGACGGATACGACGTGGGGCTGTTGATAGACCCTTTATTTCTTTCTGATACTTTAGCGGGAGTCCTACCTCTGTGATACCATAGGACATCTGATGTGGCAATAAAGGTGCCTGTGTCAGCAGCCAAACTGAGCCCTGGTATTCCATAATGAAAGGGTGGCTAGAGCGTAGGAGGCAGCGACACTGGGCTGAGAAGCATCCTTCCGATGCGATGTGCTTGGCAGCTGTAGTAACCAAATAATTATTTTTTGTTCAGGACATGGCTGGGGGGTACGGTTGCTCTAAACTTTCATTTTTTTTGCCAAAAATGACTTCTTTTTAGGAAAAAAAAAAAAAAAAGAGGTAATGTTGAGATGAGAATTGACAAGATGAGAAAAGAGAAATCATTATTAATATAAGCTAAAGAACACTTATAATTTTGGCATTTCAAGGAATAATGGGAATTCTTGATCAGAAATGCCATCTGCCAAGAATTTCCCTTAGCTGGTTATGGTAAATTGAGCAATGGTAAATTGTTCTTTATATTTATTTCTGTTTCTGGAATGAAACCCACAAATTATTCACTTGTAAAGATTATTCATAAATCTCTCAAAGCTGTTCCTGCTCCTTCTCACCTCCTAACGTCCTATGTATTGGGAAAGGACTAGAAAAAGTTTATTTTTCCAGAACTGGGGGAAAAGTCCTGTCTCCTGTGAGGCGGAGTGGGAATGAAAATACAGCTTTGGGCAGAGGAGCATTGAGATCAAGTCCAACAATCCCCCCCCCCATCCATGCTGATGGGTTTCCAGGAGACAAACCGTTTAGGAAAACATCACTAAGAGTGCTCAAAGTTAGTCTTGGACTGCAGTTTTCTCCTTTTGGGAATTTTGGTCAGGAATTGATGAAATTTTTTGAGGAAAATGTCCTAAAAGGCCTATAATGTCAAGAGTGAGAAAGTACGTGCTGACACTGTTTTGAGTTTCAAGACATGCGTGTTCCCATCTTCCCTGGTGGGAGCCAGGTCTTCCTACAGCCTCTAACAGCAGTTTTGTGCTATTAAAGACAACTTTTTTTTTTTTTTTTTTAAAGTTACTAATGCTACTTCCTGCGGCTTTCTCTCAGACCAGAGAATTGGATTTGGTTAAAAATATCCCCCCATATGCTTGTGAGGGGGAAAAACCATCATCTCTTCAGTATTTTCAAGGCCAATTAATTTTTTAATTAACAAAAGTATACTTGAAAATATAAAACATTCATTTATGGAAATTGGTCTGTTTCCAGTTATTGCTGGATTAGTTTGGCAAGTTGTATTTTTAAAAGTAGAAAATGAAATTCTCATGCAGAAAGATAAATTGTTTAACTTCCATGCAAGTCTTTAAACTAATTCTTTTTACTTTAGATTTTGATGTATTTTGTTGTGTTTAGATATGTGCCATATATACTGTTGTGATTAAAAAGTAGAATTAATTTGAAATACAATTTCATTATGGCTTTCAGTGCTTGATTCAAAATAACTGATAATTTCCATCAATTTTTTAGGCATTTTTCCTAAATGGATATTAGTTTGACTCCTGCAAAATAATCAGGCACGATCTCAATAACAGGAATGTGCAAGCACATGCTTGTTGTCTGAAGCTGAAATAATAGAAAAGTCTTTAGTGATGTTTTAGTTCACTTGTAAATTGAACGAATAATGAAAGTGTTTTGCAATTTGCAAACGTTCATGTATTTTTTTCTAGAATTTGCTTTATATATATTGTTACTAGTGTAGAAAAAAATGGTTTAACTTATGCTACCAATATTCATGTCAAAACTAATTGACATTCATAGGCAGATAATTTTATGCTTCTTTGAACATGGTCTGTAGGATCACCCCACGGATATTATATTAATTTCACTTTTTGGAAATTACTTTTTCTATAAAAACTCTTACAGTGACTTCACAGTAGTGATAGTCTTAAAATTTCCAACTTTTTTTTGGTTGCAGAGCAATCATTGAGCTGTGTGAAACAGGTCATGTTACAAAGAAGAAACCAGGAGGTTTCTACTTGAAACAGGTTTTGGGAAAAATGAAGTTGTATTTCATATGAAGAGCATCCTAGTTCTTTTCAGAGGGATTTTGATGCGTTGAATATCTGATGTATTTTCCCCAGTTTGGTTTCTTGGATTTAAACATTTAGACAAAAGGAAAGAGAAAAAGTAGTTCGCATTTAAGTTAAAAAGGGGAAAGAAAAAAATTTAAAAAATCTAGATCCTGAAACAAACGCATAGTCAATAAGACAAAAAAATAAACTGCTAAAATTTGGAAAGATTTCACATTCTATTAATAACCCTTGGATTTATAGATTCCTCTGAAAAGAACTCTGGTACTGTGCTGTTTTTGTAAATGTATGTCACAAAAATCTTATCAACTTATTTTCAGCATGATAGTAAAAAAAAACCCCACCAAAACCTAAACCAAAACACCCAAATCCTGTTGTATTTAATGAAAGATGCTTAAATTGTAGCAGAGTCATTCCTTCACTGCATTTGCAATGTCATATTTATCACATCATCTTTATTGTTTTGTAATTAAGGATTCATTGCGGTTTCCACTGTACATCCAGTTGTTCAGGAGTTCATAATTCAGCCCACTTAATTTGTAACATGCTGAAACTTGGGAAATAAATTGTCTCTCTGTATGCAGTTTTTAGTGGGGTTTTTAATGGCTTCCATTGATTAAGCCTTTTTAAGCTATGGTGGTGAAAAAAACCCCCACAAAGGGCCAGATCTAAGAAGTATGGAGGTGACAAAAGTGTGTTAACTACAAGGAATGGAATTCAAAATCACAACCTGAGCCCCTGGCTGGGACACTGCTTGTCTCTAGAAATGCTTTTTCTTTTTTTTTTTTTTTTTTTTTTCTATTGTTCTATTGTTCTATTATTTTTCTATTTATTATTTTCCTATTATTTTTCTCTTTCTTCTTCTTTCTTCTTCTTCTTCCTTCTTCTTCTTCTTCTTCTTCCTTTTCCTTCTTCCTCATAGCCTTCCCAATCGTTATCTTTGCTCCAGAAAAATGTAGGACTGTGTATCTTTGTGCAGTGGCACCCGGGTCTCTGAAGGACTGGATCTGACCCTGCTTAGACTGGGATGTATCAGCATGAACAGGCCTACGGAGGAAAACTCTGTGAGTAATTTATAATAAAAAGATGCCCGTTCCGGTAAAGGGAAGATCTGGTTTAAATCTCCCTTTGTAGTCTGAGGGATATGAATTTCTCTCTTGCAGTTTTAGAAGAACATTTAATTCTGAGGCTATAGACGACGCTGGTACAAAGATAGGGAAGTTCCCTACGCAGCTGGTGCTGAAACTGCACCGCGTATGGGAGTTGATGAGAGCAGGAAGAGATGGGCGAGCAGGGAGAGCCTGACTTGATAATCTAGTAGTTACGGACACAGCACACAGCTGGCTGGGGAAGTCAAGGGTTTCATAGTTGCCTGCGGTACACCGGTGTATTCTTTTAGGGACTTAATGTGTATAGATAATCTAGACTTATATTTTCATGTGATTGATGTGATTGCCAAATAGCTACCTGCGCAGCCAGGAGCCTTGATGAACTTTCTTTAAGCTCTTGTCATACAAAAAGTTTGGAGCAGAAAGAAGAACATTGCACATCTCCGCCTGCCAAACGTATCCTTGGCAAGCTGTCCCTTGAACAATCCTGACTTGTTTCCATTTAATTAATGAACACTTTCCTGCTTTGTGATTATTGTCCTTGCCTGAAGTTGTTCCCATTATAGAGATGAATAAATAGTTCTCGACATTAGTTTCTACCTGCTTTGTAATTTGTTACACCGTCAGGGACCTGTAACTTGTCCTTGCTTTTAGTCCCTACTAATTCTGCCTCATCTTGTTTCTTTATTTTTCTCTCTTATATGATTTCTGTTTTGTCCTTCACAGTTAACAAAAATTAAAAATCTTATCACTGGCATTCTTTTATTGCTATTACAAATATCTTTCATCTCTCTTCTTTGTCGTGGAATGCATTTCCTTGGTTGAGGCAGGAGGTCTCTTCTCTCCTCATTCCAGTGGCTGTGTCAGGAGCTGCTTGTGCCACATAAACACGTGAAAGGATGAACGTAAATCATCGCAGACATTTCCTGAGTACAGGAAAGGAATCATCTTCTCATTCTCCCATTTTGCTGAGAATTTTAGATCTGTTTGCACCCCCGTTACTTCGCTTTGAATGTTTCCAGTGAAGTTACACTGTAAAGCCTTTGGCAAGTGGAGGTCTCGAGTATGGCGTGAGCAGGCTTTGTGTGTTTCAGACGTACTAGAAAAAAATATCAAAACCAGCGTGTGATTTATGTGACTCTTCAGCACGAGGAATAACAGAGAGAGTGGGGGGACTTCTGCACTGGCTGGAGCGTGTTCCTGGGGATCCTTCAGTGAGCAGTTGCCAACAGCAGCCAGCAGAACCGTGCGGTATTTTCCATTTGTAGATTATCAATAAATGGCTGCTGTATTCAATAGATAAATTATTCACAAAGAAAACAGCAGGTTCTAATCATCTCCAAATTAATGCCTTCCTGGCATTCGGTGTACTGGCTAACACAGAATAATTGCCTTGGCACATGCCACGCTGTCCTAGGAATTTCACAAGTCCCAGGCTATCCTATAATAGCTGTTACCCACAAGGGAATACAAATTCCCCGCCTTTTTGGTAACCGGTGCTTTAAACTGTGCATCAGCATGACTTACTAACGTAACGGGTAGCTTTCTGTCGGCATGCGTTATTGTAGGGGTAACGTATCCTGGGTTTGCCTCTCCAGTTGCGCTACATCGTCCTAAGCAAACCGTCAGCCTGGCGTTCACAGCTGCTCTCAGCGTGTTGCCATAAATGATAGATGAGTACCACATTCTCCGGTTTTGAGTGCAACGCAAGTTCAGTACTTCTGGGCTTGTTTACATGTCCCTTTGAAAACTATCAAGATATTACTGAAGTGGGTGAATTGGTTCAAATAAAAAAAAAAAAAAAAAAAAGAATAAAGACAAGTATTCCCAGCAGGAGCTTTCTTTCACATTTGATTTGAATGTTTGAATATGGATACGTCGGTAGGTTTGTTTTTGTTTATTCTGTGCACATAATTCATTCCTCTTTAGTCTGAATACATTATTTTAGACTAGCAGGGACAGTGAAAGTAGAACTTGTTGGACATTTAAAGCTTCAGTGAGACAAAAACAGGTCATGTTAAGTAAATATGTGTACTGTGTACACTTTCTCTGCAGGGCTGGTTGCAGTTTTCATAATACTGAAATACTGTGAGTAACAGGAAAGCGTAGCTGTGAGTTATCGGAAATTAGAACAACTTTTGTCCAAACATCTTCAAATCATCTGACTGAGCTGAGATTCAAAATCTGCAGATGACTCGTCTTATAACGGAGTTTAAGCCCACACTGGGTCTGGAAAATTACACTGAGGTCTGAATTTTCCATTTTGAGCCCGTCTCCTTTTGGGAACAGGCTTGTTGGTCCTAGCATACACTAACAGATTGCAGTGCTACGGTGGCTGTTTGAAGCCTAATTTATCTTTTTTGAATAAAAATGTCTTTAGAAGAGGGAGACTAGCTGTTCCTTTCTCTTCTGGATACAGCAGTTTTGTCAGTGCAAACAATTTCTGTTCACTCAAATATTAAGGAAATAGTGGTTAAACAAAGTAAAAATTCCTGTTGTTTTGACAGAGACAAAATATTAATATACTTTCAAAAAAGACTTGATCGTAAGAGGGTAATAAAATAAGATTATTAATTCAGCTGTTTCTGTGAGGAAATTGGTTTTTTTTGGGGAGTGGCTTTCATGAGAGGTTGGTCTAATCTCCTCCAAGTTTTGCTTGTGTCAAAAATTAGGTGTGAAGATCCAGTGATTGCTCTGTCACTGTATTCCAGCCTGCATTTCTCCATTGCTTTATGGAATCCATTTTGCCTTGAAATAGTACATGTTTTTAATGTCTAAAATCATATTTCTGATGTTGATGGTTAGAGGATTCCCAGAGGAATGCAGTGTTCTTTGGAAGATGGAAATATATTTAGTTTTTTGTTAGGGGAACTTTGGTATAGCTTCAAAACATATTGATAATAGTTGTTAAAATCTTCACAGTACATAGACAAGATCCTGTGCCTCTTAATAAAGTCTAGTATACAAAGAGAGTAAAGGATGGAAAGTATACTGTTCCTAGTCTAATGTATAGTCTGGTTTGCAAAAATGGTAATGTCTTAACTGAGGAATTGAAAATTCAGTACGATTTTTTTTTTAATCATTTATTTATAAAATTAGGTAATGGATTTTGAGTACAGAGGTTTTAATATAATTTATTGCTTTGATTTCAGAAGTGTTAGAAATGTCTTATTTTTTTCATTCCTAATTTTAATTACTAATTTTAGTTAGTTAATCCTCACTTTAGTAATTATCTGTGTAGAATTTAAACCCATCTTCTTAAGTGTTGCTGTGGTATTTTTGACAATATATGGCATTAAAACATTTCCATAGTCATCTCAGGTGATGTCATGAAATATTGGGATTTGAAATGAAACTGTGACAAGGGAACAAAAACTTTAAGGAAACTGTTCTGTCACCTTTATGTTATTCCTTAGCACTTTTGTTGCAGAGCCATAGGTAAAACTCCAAGCTTGTACATGCAAGGAAAGTGTCTTTTTAACTGAACTTTCTGATGTCCTCTCAGCCTGTATTTTTAATAAATTCTTTCCATGTTATTTCAGTTTATTTCTTATGAACTATTGTATTCTTTTTTTTTTTTGAAGCCCAGAATTTCTTGTTTTTCTTTTTTAAAAAGAAAAAAAGAAAGAGAGAGAGAGAGAAGCACCAAACTGCTGTTTATGTGGAAACTATGCAAAGTGAACAGCAGACAGCTGAACGCTCCATTAATCTCTGCTCTTCTTTTAAATTTATTACTCCTCCCAAAATCAGTGGACTGAGGTCTTTTACCCAGCGTAAGGATCGTTGCATAAATCTAAGCATGATGAGACCTCAAGTTTGGTTTCATGCTACTTTTATAGTCGGAGCTAAAGTCAACTTTTGTTCTGAGAGAGTTCCTGGTCCATAGCGGGGTAAGTGAGAAGACAGGAGCAGTAGATCAAAAAAGTTAAGCTTTTTACAGATCTGCTGGTTTGATAGTTCATTGCAAACTAAATGGAGCCCACCAAGCTTTATTGAGTGCTTCCTACATCAATTCGATATCTCACAGATGAACTGGAACCTCAGAAAGATATCTAATAATAGTTTAAGGATTTCAAAGTGAGAGACAGTCTGCAGCAGCCCTTCACTATTAGTTACCCTTACCATCAAAAATATATAGTTTGGCTCACATTTATGTCGATACAAGTTTTGGTCTATGAGGTTTTCCATTCCTTTTTTTGTTAGCTTTAAGCAATCCGCAGTCAGAAATCTTAACCTTCATGGAATATGAACTTGTGTGGTTCATTAGAAATAAAATAAGGTGCCGATTATTTCTCTTAGTAGCTGTTTTTATTGTAGCCAAATTTTTAAACCACCAAAACAGGCACTGGCAGGAGAGAAATTGTAAGAGTTATACTAATAGCTTATTTGGAGTTTGATGCGACTTGATTGCTTGTCACATGAAAAAAATATTAATTGTCATTACCATCATAACAGGTCTTCAGATTTTGAAGCAAATAAAACACTATCTGACAGACACAAAGCAGAGCTGAATTTCAACAGAATTGCCTGTAACATTTTAGTATATTCATGTATAAATTCTTAGGCCAGTCTTGCCTCTGCTGAGTTTGATGTGTGGAGTCCCACTGACCCCACAGTGAAGGAAAATGAGTTGAGCATTAGAAATCACGTGTCGAGCACACAGGGAAATTCATCTGCTGTTTATACTGTAACATGGACCAAATCATTTACAGGTGATGGGTATTCAAAAAGAGAGACAAATCTGATCTGGAGACATGTTGCTTTTCTTCTAAGATTTATTTTTTTTTATGCATTGGGGAAAAATGACTGAAATGAGCAATAGTATTAACTAGAATTAGTCACAAAGAGTTGCAATTCAAGTTGTGCGATTGGTGTTTTAATCTTGCTGTGCCACTGCGTGAGTTCAGTCAGGCTGTTTCATCACACGGTGAATTTGGCGTGTGCTTCAGTGGAAGGAAGAGTCACCTGTGTGGGACAGTTCATGCATGCATTTTTTTTTTCCTGGAAACTGCCTCTTGATCAGAATTTAAATTTAGAGAACACAAATAATCTGAAGAGGCAGATTAAGAAGGGACGCTGAATGAGACCCAGTTCTTTTTGTCCAAGGTGAAGGTAAAAAGGGGCTCTCCCACTCTCCACTGGTGGAACGTGTGAGGAGCGGTGGGAGCCGAAGCCGGGGTTTGCTGTACCCGGTTCGGGAGATGCGGTAAGTGTCGGAGAACCGAGGAAGTTGGGGGAGCAGACTGCTCGGTGCCTCAGTGCATCCGTGCTTCTTAGGGGCAGAGTTAGTCTGGCTTGGAGTACTTTATCGTGAGTGTCGAAATAACAGCACAGTTTTCTGAAGTCACCCATTTTTAATCAGTGGATATTCTTTAAAAACAATTGTGAAAACAGCGGTGAAAAAGAAGCCAGTTAAATCCTCTGCTGTGACTGATTTTACTGATGCCTAGAACCAACCAGAGCTTTACAGTCTCTCTTATCAGTGAATAATTCATGTCCTATGAGTGAAAAACCCAACAAAACTAAACCAAGATATGCAAATATCTGTCTTAAGACTTTAACAGCTCATCTTTTGGATACAACTATTATAAAGTCATTGGGAGGAAGAAGCTCATACATAAAAATGAATGTTGCCATGCAACAAGTGCTAAAGAAAGAACCACAAGATTTAAGCCTTAATTAATTTTCTGCAGCAGCTGGGAATGTTCAGGAATAAGGAAGTTCAGGAGCACCAGTGTTAATTAAGGCTCATTTGCTACAAATCTGTGGCTTGAGGTTGATGACTTTGATGTCTGAGGTGGTATAAAGTCCAACCGATGCTTTTTCATGATCGTAACATGTAAGGGCGTGCTCTCCCATGAAACTTCCTTAGCATCAAATAAAACATGTACGTAGGCTACAGGCTCCAAGTGTTTGAGTTTGTAGGAGCTTAGTCCTCTCTGAGGTCTCCATCACCCCTGTTCAGTTCTGTGAGACCCACAAAAGCAGATGGCCTGAGGTCCTGTGCAGACTTTGGGCTCCACATGGATGAAACACACCACTGTAAGGGCTGCTGTTCGTCAGAGGGCATAGCTGAAGGGAGATTTGTAAATGCTGATGTCATAGCAGCTAAAAATAATACCCGTGTTGTTTACTGTTTAGGTGACAGAATCCTCTGCTTCTCTGACTTGCGAGAACTAATTTGCCAGGCTGCACTGCATTAGGCAGAGATTGGCATGGTGGCAAAGGAAGAGATTTCAAAAGACACAAATTAAACCTGTTACGTCATATTTTTGTGGTTCGGTTCCCTGTAGATAAAACTTGATGGATCCATTGGGCGAAAGGAAAGCAAAACAGAGCCTGTTGGTGGAAGTCTCAGATATTGTGGTGAGCTGATGGCCAGAAAAGCACGTAAGTATGAACATGAATACCTTTTGTTCAGCTATATGTTCTCAGCTTCTTAAACTCCTACAGTGAGAAGCTGAAGCATGCGTGACCATCACGGTCCTATTGTTTCCCCATAAAATTGATTTAATACATATAAACGGAGATTCTGGATATTGGTGGCATTCTTATTATTGCAATTAGATCACACCTTCCTGTGGCATGTTGTTTTCCTCATTGAAGGAATTAATCTTTGCCTGACAGAATACAAATGATTAAGAAGAGCTGAGTTCTCTCCGAGCTGCTGAAACGACTGCTAATTTTTGAGCACTTTTCAAATGATCCGTGGAAAAGATGAACATAAAGGTTAGCAAAGATATGCTCCATGGCTGCAATGCAAAGGGCAGGTTTCTAGTCTAGCAGATGCTGAAGCAAGTAGAAACATCCCATTTCAGAAGCTGACACAATTATGGATTAGGTAGGATTAGAGAGCATTCAGTTCATTTCTCTCTTTCTCTCTCCTTTGCCAGCTGTTACAAAACCTCCCTGGTTTCAGGTGTCTGGGGGAAGTATCGCTGAACTCGGATGGCAGTGGACAGAGCGTGGCTGAGCCACTGTTGCTTTTGACCTTCACTGCACCTTTAAGCCCTGGAAGTAGTCTGTACCTTTAAATGATTTTTGTGTTTGCTGTCACCAAACATGATGCTTGCTTGCTGAAAAAGGATAGAAACTGTGCTTCCTTATCTTACACAACGGGAAACAATATTAGCCCTGATAACGCACCCACTTACACTGCTATCTTTTTCAGTATCAAATTTTGCCCGTCGTATTTACAGTAACAAAATGTATTACATGCTGCTATGTTGACTGTGACTTTAGAGGAAGTTTGAACAGTAATCGCCAGGGGTACAATTCACTTGGATACGATTCACAACATACAGTTCAGAGATTAATAGATAACATAAAATGAAATTACAGATCAATGTGGCAAAGGATCATTCTAATGTGTTTGTAATCATTTTCTCATCCATTGGCTGTGCTATCTCTCTTACATATTGGCAGGGCTGCTTATCTAGAGGTACTGCAGCAACTCTGAACGTTTTATCACCTCCTTTAAAAGTGGAGTCAATTACAGCTCCAGATTAAAATAGTGATGTACTTCAGGGAGTGAAAATGATATCCTGTTATGTGTTTTCTGAAATTGCTGGTAGGGCCTAGCTGGTGAGTCATAACTCAAAACTTAATGAAATTAATAGAATGGCTTTGCAGCAGATCTCATCTTGGGGCGGGGGAGGACGCAGCTTCCTCCTGCACTGAGAACCTGCGGCAGCAAAACCAGTAACTTCACCTGCAAGAGGAGGAGGGTCTGTGGCGTGTGCGTGTGTGTGTACGTGTATGTGTAGGAGAGAGTCCGAGCTACCTGTGTAATAACACAAAACCCAAGAAATCACAATGAGAAGAGGGTGCGATTATTCTTTTTCCCTTTGTAGAGACAGAGAAGACCAGCGTGCACCTCTCGCGGTTGAGGTTCGTTCTTTCTGCTTTCTTGCAGGTCCCCCTCTGCTGCTTTGCAAAGGAGCTGTTTACCAAGAGGAGCTGCAACTAGTCTTGTGGGGGGTGTGGGCAAAAAGCCCTCAGGTGAGTATGAGCACTGATGACATGGACAGGGCCTAAATTCAAGAACCGCAAGAAGGACGGAGAATCAATCTGCTGGACATCATAGATGTTCAACCTGTAAACTAAACAAAAATTATGGGAAAAATGAGAAGAGCTATACATCTTACTCTGCAAGCCAGTTACTCTCATTAAAACCGAATATTTTTATTGCCTACTGCACAAATATAACTGCTCTACAAAGAGAAGACAGAAGGAAAACATGTTAATGACCTTCAAATATGTAGAAGGTTGTTACAGAGAGGAGGGGAAATCTGGTTTTCATTTCAAGGTAGACTGGGCAAGAGGCACTGAACTCTAACTGCTGTAGAGACATTTTAGATAGATGTTAGGAAGACTTTTCTAGTGGTCAAAGAACATATCTAGAGGGATAGTTTGACTTGGAAATGTGACACTTTTATTCCTTTTTAATTTTCTCTATGTCCTTTTGCATAGCGCTGTGATATACTAAGTAGTCATCCTAAAAATAGGTCCTTCAGCAATTTCACAAAACCCTCTGTATTTAAGGATGGATGTGCTTGGACATCTTTATGTCCCAGCGTAAGCAGATTAAAAAAGAAGATCCTTAACATCAGGTAATGTGTGAAAGGGGGAAAATGGCTGTTGGTTAGGGTCTTTTCAAAATACAGGATTCTGAATGTTTTGTTTTGAATTTCAGGGTTCTCAATACTTTACTGCAAAGTTCTTGATAGACTCTTATCCTTCCTGTCCCTGCATAAGGAAGAAAGACATCTGTGCTCGTTTAAATATACAAAGGTTCATATGCTTTTTTCTCCCTCTGAATCTTGGTTCTTGCTCCTTTAGTTTTTTTCTCCAGGAGTGATTCCAATTCAATCCACATTCAAGTTACATGGTGGCAACTGAAGTTATTGGCCATAGCTTAACATAAAGATAAAAAAGTGTTTTCTTGCAAAGGAGGTCAGAGATAATAAAAGGCAAAATTGAACTGTAAATGCTACTGTAAGAGGACCAGGGTGTGGGATGAGACGGCAAAGTGAAGGATCGATGCAAAATGTAGTTTCACAGCCCCTAAAAATGTAGTCTGAGGTTAGAGGTGTAACTCGTATTTGAAAGTCTGTTACAGTGACAAGAGTTACATAAAATGTTATATTCTAAGGCCTTTCAATGAAGTGCAAGCTCATTTTTAGATCTTGCCAGATTATTCAGATTTCACTTAGCATGACAGTCTCTGAACTAAGATTACCTTCACTTGATCTGTATGACTCAGAAAGAAGACATATAAAAATAGGATTCTAAATTTTGAGAGCCAAGCTAAATTCTGATGAAATTAGGTGGAGGAATACTGCCTGAAGACCTCAATCTGGAATAACGAGAGTGAAGCGGTTTTGCAGAGGCTATGAGATTATAGATTTAAGTAGTTAGTAATGTGCATTCTGCGTTATGTCTTTTTTAAAAAATAAGATTTATATAAATCTTTTATATTCATATATCTTTTATCTCTGTCTCTTTTTTATATATATTTATTACTAAATGTAGTATAGGTATCTAAGTTGCACTTATGTCAAAATGCAAAGCAAGAGAATGAAAAAAGAAAAAAAAAATAAATTGGTTATGAATCTTCTTCGTGAACAGTGTACCAACTACATCAGGAGAAATATATATATCCAGGGATGTATGATTTCTTTAAATCTAGGTGAAAAAGTGTTGCCCTGAATTGTTCATTACTGATGTTTCCATTTTCTCCTTTATGAATTTATTATAAAGGAGAGGTCCTCTTCTTCAGGATAAGGTTTGGGAAAATATAAATAGGAGCTGTCTGTGTCTTTTCCAGAATGGGTTTAAGAACAGTATTAATCATTATGCTCATTGCAAAACTTAAATAAACTTAAATAAATCTAATAACAAAATTTTGGTAAAAGACTTTGTACCTTGGAACTGGGGAGAGTATTTGGCTATATTTGTATTTAGGATTATTAAATCTCAATCAGCTAGAGTCCCCGAAAATCCATCTAAGGTGAGAATCATAGAATCATAGGATGGTTTGGGTTGGAAGGGACCTTAAAGATCATCTCGTTCCAACCCCCCTGCTGCGGGCAGGGACACCCTCCACTAGACCACGTTGCCCACAGCCCCATCCCGTGTCCCAGTGAGACAGAGAAGAGGCTCAGCAGAGCTTTGCCTGTGAACGTGATGTCCAGCGGAGGGAAGGCCATCAGACTGTCAGGGAAGGCGAGAGGCAAACCCACCTTCTGGGTTAAATTTGCTGCCTCTGTTCCTTCTGTCGGCTCCTGGGAGCTGCTGAACTCAGAGGAAGGCATGAAGGGTGGAGTCGGTCAAGGCATGAGATGGGAATTGGAGTTGGATGAAAGGGGCTGAGCTGAACAGGGAGATCCAAACTAGAGACTGGCCTGGGCGGGCAGAATATTGAGATGGATAAAGAATTGGGAAGAGCAGGGAAGGAGTGAAGAGTGTGGCCTGGCCACATGCGAAGTTAAATTGTTTAAAGTTACATGACAGACACGTGCCTGTTTTGAGCTAATTCACCACCCTGCAAAAGTACTAAGTCAGTTCAGAAAGCAGTGCATGTTTTGGGCAAAGTACACTGATTGAATACTTTAGTCCTGGGGCTGTTTCCTGTTTTTTAGACCTGGCAGGTTTTGCTGGCCTGAGCACTTGCTGTTGTGTTTTATTGAGCAGTATAGATATATAATTTAGTTGCATCTCTTTTTGTTGTGTGTTGTGACCCTGCGCTTGTTTTTTCCTTTTTTTTTTTTTTTTCTTTTTTGTTTGTTTTCCCCCAGGATATAACACAGATCAATTTTTGGCATTTGGCTTTCATCAGTATTTCAGTGTCATGAGTATTTCAGCGGAGCTTGAAAAACCAATGGGATCATATATGGTGCAGGGAAATGAGTTGGCAGACTCTCAAGGTAATTAGGCAGCAATGCAGAGACCAGTTTTTCCTTCTAAACTGTTGACTGGTATGGATCTGAGAAAGGGGACTGTTATCTTTGCAATTTATCAAAGAAGCTTTGGCAACCTAATTATTATCAGCCATTGGCTGCTGCTCATGCCATAGCAGGTGTAGGGTAGACAATAAGGCTAAATGGGTTACAGAGGTTTGGCTTCATTCTAGGCTTAGCTTTGCTCCCACAAAATTCAGCAAGAGCTTTGCCATTGGCGTGGAAGGAAGACAAGGACCTTTTATCCTTAGGGGCCTCAGTAGAAGATGCGGAGTACCGTTACCTTCTATTGTTGACATTTGTGCTGCATCCGCTGCGTGGACCCGTATTCACACCTTTGGAGGAGGATCAGGAATCCAGCTTCTTTCTGTGGGAGATGAAGAGATACTATGCAGTTGTTAGGCATTAATTTTAGAAGTTTGACTTTTCAGTATCACCTACCTTCCAACACTCACTTACTAGTTTTCCTGTTTTATTACATGATCCCTTTTGCTTTCATTGCAGTGAAATTAACACTTATCAGCCCAGAACTTCGTTGTACTTATCTTGTATCTACCTGCAGCCCAATTTCTGTCTTGCAATTTATGTCAGAAGTCATTGCTGACTGCTGCGGTCATAGACGTCTGACTGCCATTGCGTTGCAGGATCTCACATCCCGTTGCCTTTTTAAGCTGAGTTCTGACTTTTAAATTGTACTGATAAAACAGAAAGAGCATAAGTCTTACGGCAGTCGAGTACACGGACTGTTTGAGTATACTTTTATGGAGTTATTCTAACTGCAGTGTCTTGTTGGCAAATCTTGACACTTAGGTTTGATGTGTGGCACTAGGATGAACTTTTAGTACACTGCTAGGATCTTATCCTTTAGGCTT
The DNA here is from genome assembly GCF_028858705.1 of Grus americana. Lineage (NCBI taxonomy): Eukaryota > Metazoa > Chordata > Aves > Gruiformes > Gruidae > Grus > Grus americana. The sequence goes on from NC_072860.1 coordinate 24,735,792, forward strand.
GTTTGCAGGAAAAAGCGTCTTGCTGCTATTTGTTGTGATAAGTTGGAAATCTTTAGCACCAGACTGCGTTTTCAGAACTTTTCTACTCTAATACACCTCTGATGGAGAGAAGAAAAATTGGCATCTGCCATGCCAGTCTATGGGAATATGTACCCAAACCCCATCTGAGATTTGATTTGAATCTTTATACACAGGAAAAGCACCTTGCACCAGTTTTTTCCCCTTCTATTACTCACAATTATTAGTATTTCTCAAACGATGATTTACTGTTTGTGTTTCTCAAAGTTCAGGAAAATAAATTCAGGAAAATTTTGTTCCAGAGGAATTTAAAACTGCTTGAGAGAGTCTTAAGATCATGCAAGCATCAAGTTAGCATTTCTGGTGGGAATAAGAGCTATGTAATCTGCCCAGCTTAACACGCTAGGAAACTTGAGCCAGTCTTTATGCACCATGCTTTCTTCTAGGGAATATATAAAAGAACATATGAAGATCTGAGGGTGCTCAGATTTATACGTTGTGCGTACAGCTCCAGACTGAACTGGGACGGTGACTGGAGCCAGAGAGATGGCTCCAGACCTAAAGAGCTTTGCCTTTTCTGAGGTTCAGGTGAGCAGAGCTGGGATGGCAGCTGAGCTGTAAAGCTTTCTGAGCAAGGTGTATACGTACGTACAGGAATGCACGGATGTGGCAGCACTGGTGCATGGAACCTTTTCCCAGTTATGAACTAGGAGCTGGAGCTGAATATGTATTTTTTCAGTGAGATCCCTAAACGGGCATTGTGTGATGGATTAATTCAGGGAAGTCCTGTGGCCTGTGCTCCGCTGGAGGCTAGTAGATCCCAGCTGTTGCTTTTACCTTGTAGTCTATGCGTGGATGATGTCTCTGAGAGTACGAACAAGAGAGAAATATAGATGAATAACTCCAATGTACAAGATCTTGCTATTTTCCCCCAAAATAATTTAACTCATTCCATTTGGAGAATCTCTGCATGATGTCAGAGAGAGTGCAAAGTCTATTGCATGCGACCGAGCTGCTGCTCTTTCTTTTCTTTTTCATAAAATGAATAAACTATACCCATGAGTTTCATTTAACATTATAATTTCTCTTCTCCTTGAAAAACTTTTGATAAGTAGCTTAATAGAAAAACACTGCGGAGTTAGGTTTTGGGGTTTTTTTTTCTTTAAATTTTTTTTAACAGAAGCCTCTATCCCAAAGGAAAGAATTTGTAGTCTGGTAATTCACTTTAGTCTGATGTTTAATTAATTTTGATTTCATTTGCTCAATTTCAGGGAATCTAAAGTGTTTTGCAGGAAGAAATAGATGGAGAAATGAAAACTATTCAGCTTGCTTGTGGTTTTGTTATTCCAATAGACTGATAGTTTGAATGCTTTGCAGGACTAGTGACCTCATAGAGCGAGTCAGCACAGAGTCAGTGCACTTTGGCTGCAGTGAGCTGAAACCCGAATTTTTTCATTAGTGCATGTCATTATTCACTGCCTTTGCCTGAAGCAGAGAAGCAGAAGACAAAATCAAACTAGCAAACCCCCACTTCTTTACACAGAAATACTTAACCTGGCCCCAGACGTTTCCTTTGTAGATCATAATTCCTAAACAGGACGAAAGCAGTAATCAGTAGTCGTTTCCAAGTGACTGCACCAGCCTTCACCTGATTGCTGTTGGAGCGAAAGGAAGAGGAAAGAGCCTCGGTCTCTCCCTGGATCAGCTCCGGGGTTTGGCAAGCACATGGAAAGTGGGAGCCTTAGAAAATGTGTGAACAAAACAGAAGGCGGCTCTCTACCTTCTGAGCGGTCTGCTGTATGCAGAGGCTGAAAGAGAGGAATTTTTCTGCTGTCTCTCTTTTTCCCTTCAGCTGTTTAGCCTGTCAGTCCCATGATACGTACAGACTTCGCAGGCAGGACTTAGCATTAACTGCGATCTGAGCCTGGACCAGGGACCCTTCACCTCACTGAGGGTAAATTGAATTTCTTCCCCTTCCTACAGCTTTATACGTGAACCGGGGTCTTAGATGATAAACTTCAATGATGAGGATAAAAAGCAGATGCTCTTTTGCCAATGCCTCCTTTTAATCTTTTGGGAATGCAGTTTAGTACATGTGAAGATAATGAATTTATCTGTGCTGAACACATATCATCAAAATAGAAAATCTCTAGTTATAACTTGTTTTTAAGCAACAGCAATGAAACAACCCTTCATTTATCTTGACTGTTCCCGTGCTGCTATAAGGGCTGGTAACCTATGGAGAGTTCCACGTCAGAGCAAACCGATGAAAAAGGCTGCATTAACCATTTAAGACATTTAAGAATGTAATTTTACTGTCATTTTCAAGACCTTCTGAAAGGAATACGTTAAATCCATTGATGAACACTACCAAACACTGACCCCCATATCAGAAAAATATGCTTTTAAATGTACCAAAGATTGATAATTCTTCCTGTGCTTTGTATGTCAGAATATCTGAAACTAAAACATAGTGCTCAGAGGAAATATCTCACCAGCTGAGCAACAAACTCAAAATGAAACTACCTGCAGAACTGTTAGTTTTACGTTATTTATTTGAAAGTATGGCTAAATGCCTTACAGGGTAATGCAGTTTAGACATGCGCGTAGCTACTGCTTCAATACCTTGCTTCCACGCACTCTGCATCTCGCTGCACCCAGCCTGATGGGAATTCGGTTTTGTGGGGTAATGATTAGTCACATCTGAGTAGAAGCTGTTCTGAAAATTACGTTCTTTCTTTTTCTCTTTTTTTTTTTTTTTATTTTTTCATAGGCACTTTCTACCTGTGCCCTTGCAGTTGACAGGAGTTGGATGCAGACTTTAATGGGACAAGGGATGGGCTACCGATGGGCAGCTCTGGTCTTTTGAACAGCCTCGTATCCCTATTTGAAGTACTTCAGGGACACCAGGCAGGTTTATCTTCGTTGCAGAGCCATGCCAAATTTTTTTGTAGGGAAAGCAGAGGCAGCTGCTGGAAATACCCTCGATGACCCTCAGTTTTGCAACCAGAATTGTGAATTTCTTTAACTAGTCTGGAGTACCCTGACAGGGCAGGAATCTGAAGCTGTCCTGTACTCCTCGTGCAGGGCTGCTCTGACCTTTTCTAGCAGTCTTTATGCCGTTTCTGTTCTGTCTTTGCTTCTTGATTACAGCTTCCTGTTCCGTGGGGAAGCTGTCGGCCAGAATACAAAGCATTAACGCATTCAGAGTAGAGGGGTTTATGTCAATGAATACCCTGGAAACTCCAAAGCAGAGAGTTTGTTCTCGTGGCAATAACTGCAAGAACTGGAGTGGTGTGAATGAGAATGAGGCGAGTCACTCACACGTGAGCTTAACTTTCCCAGACAAAAGCCTGAAATTAGAACTTTGATCCAAACCCCTTTGAGTCCTCACTGTGAAACGTCTTGGTCTCAGCGGGACGGATGTTTAAGGTGTGATCCCTGGCAGCGGTGCGTACGGTCAGCATACTTACACCATTGTTATTGTATAGGAGGGATTGTACAAACGGGCTGATGTAACGTTAGTGTGGGAATAACAAAAATGTCATTAAGGACTGCAGTAAATGGCTTGTGAATTACAGCAAAAGTTGTGTTTGGCAGAATTATGAACTATGGATGAGCATATACAGGTGGGACCCAGCAATCCATCAGTAAGACATGTTTCCCAATCCCTAATGCCAGGAGGCCTGGCATTATGCAGCTAATAAAATGAGAGAGACAGGGGTACGTGAATGCCCACGTTGCAAAGCGTACTCTGCATGTCTACGATTAATGGCACTTGTGAATTACGGAGTGATGACAAACACCATCACTATCGCAAGGGAGACCAGAGGGTTCGTTCTGGGCAGATAAAATAAATTACGTAGTTGTACACAACTCCTTAGATCTTCTTAGCCAATGGCCTCAGGCAACTAAATGAGCCAGAAACTGAGCTCTCCACAAGCATTTAAATAGCAACTGTTCACATGCATGCACAAGCAATTACTTGGTGTTGAAATAAGAAAAGAAAATTGAATATAAAATCTGTTGGGTAGGGAATAACACTGTATTTGTTTCCTGGCCAGTCAGGGACTTTGCTAAGCACAATTCCAAAGTTCAGATAAAAAAAACAAGTTTGAAAAAGAGAATAAAAATGCCAAGAAATTTCAGATACTTGATTACGTTGTGGCACAGTATAAGCACTAGCTTGCGTATATACATGCCGTCCAAGATGATTGAGTATTGTGTGTTGCAAAAAGTAAAAGAACCATTAATTTACTATCTGTACCTAACTACCCGTAAGAGACCCTGCAATGTTAAGCAGACCAATACCTTAACAAACCTGGAATTAGCGCGTTGGGGTTTCCGCATGCACTGGCTACCTAGGCAGGGCATACAAGTGAATGATGGCGTAATTGGATGAATCACTCAATAATTTGAATAGCAAAAAGCTGCAAGGCACATCCTTGACTGAGGCATTTTCTAAATATAAAAATGGGCTCCATTTCTTAGACAAATAATTTTAAATACCTGATACAACTTCAACAGTATCACTATGATTAGTTTTTAATTTCTTATCGGAGTTTGGTAGAAATGCAAACTTTTAAAAGATCACTGCAAACGTTAACATTTCTAAACAACGTTAGTGGGTTATTTTCCCAATAGGTTGCTTCTAATTCCCTAATTTTTTTTTTCTGCAGTGTCAGAGCACATATGAAATGAAAATTCATTAGAAAGAAACTCTGAGAGTTATAATATTATCAAGTTAAGTAGGTTCAGAATGTTAAATGTGTTGAGGGACTACAAATCTAAAGGAGGGATTTTGAGGGATGGTTATGTCTCTACTCCTTCCTGGGCTACAACTTCTAAATACCTCTAGAGATTTGCATCTTTAAATGGAAACTGTTAATCTCAAGTTGTCCAGCTCCAGATATTTTTTTTTATTTTTTTTTTTAAAATGTACTTAAACACCTCATGGCAATTTCAAATGCAATTAGATCCCATTAAATTCCAGAAAGTTTATATATATAAATAGGTACCTATCTGTAGTGAAAGGTCTTAAAAAGTCTGGTTCTAGTGAAGGGTGGACTGATGTTTCAACAAAGAACAGTCTTTTTTTTTCTTATTTTTTATTTTACTGTGATTTCTTTGTGCAAGCTGAGTAAATGATGTTGGCATCTGGGGGAACTGCAGTGCTGTAGGACGATGAAATCCTTCCCTGACTGGTAACAGGGCGGCCAGGGCTGTCTGCGTGTCGCTGGGAGGTGCTGGGGGCACAGCTGGGCTTTGGCCCCTGGCGTCCTGCGGGTGAAGTCAAAGGCGATTCGTGCCTTCGCTGCAGGAGAAGGCTCTTCCTCCTGCATGGAGGAAAGGTGCAAGGAAGTTCCTCCCTTGTGAAACATCAGCAAGATGCTGAGAAACTGAGATGATGTCATAAGATTATAATGCAAAGTAAGATTTTAGAAGATTGCTTAAAATTCACCAGTTTGTAGGTGGCTCCTTTATTCTCACTGTTTTGTTTTGTGTTTGTTTGGCTGGCTGGCTGGTTGGTTTTTTTAAATTGTGATAATAGATGGTACAAAGTTATCTAAACAAATTCAAATCTGTAACATACTGGATCAGTGCATGGTGTTTGCATTAACTCACGAGTCTCCATGTGCAACTGTTATTGTGAGTTTGTGGGTAGCGCAGTGTGTTCCAAACACAGGCGCACGCAGACACCGTTCTTTCCTTTGGATTTTACTTTTGGTTCTCATCTGCCTGGTTTTTTACTTCATCTAAAATAAGATGACTATGAACAGAAAGTGCATATTTGCTTTCTAGATATAGAAAAGATATTAAAGATTTTTTTCTATTTATTGAAGTTTTCTAAAGTGTTACAGTAAGATTTCCAGATGGTGAAAGCAACATAACTTGTAAGCTGGTTTTTAAAAAAAAAATAATTATTTTTGTATCATGATCTATAAGCTTACAGACTTTGAACTGATACGTAAACCAGCAGGCTCTTACCGTGTTTTAAAGTTGTGAATTTAGCTGGACCAGAGCCTTTTTCTGTAGTAGTGTTGCTATTTGCAGTGTCACCAAACCCCTGTAGAGATGCGCTGGCATATGTGTTAAGTAACCTTTTATTCTTGGGGAATTTTCATTCAGTGGTAAGATTTTTAATAGGGTGCAATTAAAAGTCAATCAATAGTATTCCGTGTGCGTAGTGCTGACTTTCAGAAATGTAAGTAAATATATGGCATATTTTTCTTTGTTAATGTGTGAGCATCTTCAGTTGGAATAGCTACTTTCACTTGCCAGCTACAGGATCAATAAATATGTTTAATGTGTATTTCAGAATGTGCAAACCAGCAGAAAGCTTGCTGTTAAACAGCTTATTTTCAGAGCTACCGTACCCCAGGAACCTGCTGATGTTTACTGAGATTTTTCTATCTGATATTCTGTTACTGAAAAATCCTGGTTTTATAAAGATAGGTATCTTGGGGAAGACATAGGTGATTTGTGTGTTTATTGAATCACTCTGAGCAGCAGCAAGGAAAGGCATTTTAAATAAGAATGAAAATAGCGGATGTATTATCCATGATTATCTTTCATTGCTTCTCTTAACTTGTCCGCTTTTCTTCCATGATAAAAACTGTTTCTGAGTGAGGGGAATTTAAGAGGTATTTCCAATGAAATTTGTTGATATGTGCTCATCTGTCAAAACTGAATTGCTGATTACAGCTGGTTTATTCTGATTTGTTTCTCCAGTCAACCACCTTGAAAGAATATTTCATGCAGTTGACAGATTGGTTATTTTTTAATTAAAAAAAAATAAAACAAAATCAAGTTCTCTTAAATTTCATCAATTCAAATTCTTGAAAAGGAATATTAAAATTATTTCGAAGTGGGGTTTTTGTGTTTTGTTCCCCCCACCCCAATTTATGGGAGATTTTGTGTACCCAATTTTTATCTTAATATTTGTAACATTCCAGTGTTTGTGGGTTGGTAAGGTATTTCATGTTCATCTTCAGTGCACACAGCCATTGTGCTTCTTGGTGTTCAAAGGAAATTAGTAATTTATTGTTAACAAGACAAAATTTATGATCAGAAATGTGTCTATCTTTTTTATTTGGATAAAGATGTTGATGCATGAGCAATTCTGGAGAAAGTCGGCAGCGCTGGGATCTGCACTGAGTGACTGATATCATACGCTTTTGAGGGCTTAAATATCTTCCTCAAGAATTATAGGGCAGCAGGAGGATTGTTGCTAAATTCTTGTATACCTGAAACTTTGTCTAATAAATGGAAGTAGAATAGATGAAGTTCATTAAAACGAGAGGGAATATCTAAATTGAGATTCCACAATGAGATTGATGAAATTTTTTTCCCTATGTTATGGCCTTGGAGCGATTCCTTATATACAATGGTGTGACTGCACTGGAAAACAATTCGATATTGAGGTGCTTAGCCTTTTAATAGTTATAATTTTTGACGCTGATTTATATAGAGCTGCAGCTGGTTTTAAAAATCACCGAACGTACTTGGATGCTGGCGGTGTCCCCCTCACTCGTACACCCTGCCACCATTGCACGAAGGTGCCAGGATGAAACGCAGAGCGACATTTGCAGCCAGTATGTTTCCATTCGCTGACCTTAAAACAATTTAAGCCAGCGGTTTCTGCCATTACGGAATTTAGTGTGCTCTGTTCCTGGGGAGGAACATCACATCCATCGAGCACAACACTATAAAACCCAGTGCACAAGTACACTCATGATAATCTAGAGAATGCTCCAGCATGTTATCCCTTTTATTTTCCTGCCACAAAAATAAAGGGCAAGCCTTAAATCCGACCGAACTATAATGTAAAAGCTGAGCAACTGTCAGTTTTATTTTGGCTGGCTTCCCTGTAGAATTGCTAAGACGCGAAGCAAACCAAAGGGCCACCGCGTGGGAAGTATGTGGAGTTCGAGGGCTCCCTTTATGTCTGCTGCCGTTACCGAAGTCAAAATGCACCTTAATTTCATTCCCCTGCCTTCTCTGCAATGCTGTTTCCGAACTACCGCACATATGCACGGTGTGCTGCTCAGTGTGACCCTGCAAAGGGCAGCAGAGCTTAGGAGCTGTACGCTGAAAGGACAATAATGATCCACCACAGGAAGAAGTGTTACTTTTTAATTATTATTATTTTTTTTTTTTATTTCAGCAGCTCTTAATTCTCTCTTTTTTTTTTTTTTCCAGTTCTTCATTTTCCTCGTCTGGGAGGAGCAGTTCTTTGTGTTATGATCAAAGGGGGAAAGAGGATGTCTGATAATACGAGGACTTCCAGAGTGTGCCAACGTGAGTAGAGGAAAAGAGGGGGAGGAAGGAAAAGTGAGTTTTACAAGTATTTTATTTTCAAGAAATAGGGTTTGTTGCAAGAAAACATTGGTGTACGCTTGAACTGAGAAGCCAAACACTCTGAAATCATGCTGTTCTGCTTTTATACCGTGGGAAAGTGTAATTGTTCTTTCACAGTCATCTAGTTTTTTAAAACTCCAAAGTTTGTCAGAGTAGTTACCTTCGTTTCCATTCCTTTTGCGATGAATTCCATGGTATAAAGGAAATTTAAAAACCCCCAAAACTGTGGAGGATAAATCTCTGGGAAATAATAACTGATTAAAGATGGCAAGTCTTATCCTTGAGAGTAGGAGGTGTTAATGAGACACAGAAGTGATTTTGTTCCTCTCTACCAATGAAGGATTCGTCTCAGCAGAAGAGCTCAAATGATGACATTTATACCATCTGCCATGGAAGCTGGGACTTTCCGCTGTCACTTCCATGATGGAATCACCTAACGGATTTTACCCAGTTTTCAGTAACCCAGACAGGATACAGAGCTGGACTTGGCAGCTCATGCTTACCTTAATAAGAAAAAAATAATAAATGGAAACCTCGAGTGCTTTCTAGCAGTGCAAAGAGACAGCAGGTCACTCCTGAGCTGCAGATTAATTTAGACACGTAGCCAGGACTTCTTTCCTACTTCTTACAAAAAGTTTATTTCTCATCATCTCAGCTTTGAAAGGCCTAAGAAATCGGGACTTAGAATATTTTCTTTTTGTTGTTGTTATCTTTTTATGAAGATAAAAGTATTCCTTTTTGACATGGAGGACAACATTAGGGATTTTAGATTTCCTTTTTTAACTCTCTTTTATCAAAAATATTGAATGTCTTGCTTTATTTTTTTTTTTTTCTCATGTTCAGCAGAGCTTGCAAATGCCTACATCTCTTGGGGCAACAGCAATATTTGTATAAGAAGGGTAGAAAGCTGGATGGAAATTTGTTAACCGTGTGCTGATTTTTAATTTTTTTTTTTATTTTTGTGAAAACAAATCCTATTGTGTGGGTTGCTTCCATAACAGTCTCTTCTCCAGTGTTCCTACAACATATATTAATTAGGGTCCTCACCATGCTCTCACGCTCTGTTAGGTTGTTGATAACTTCTACGGGAGGGGTCTTGCCAAATGACTACAATCAAGCTCCTACCTCTGTACAGCCTAAGACAATTCCTCCCTTCATCCACAGCGATTATGACTATTGAATAGGAAACCAACCGGTTACGCTGAGCTCCTACTGTAAGTGAGATTCAAAAGTAGAGAAATTACATTATATATACCATTAACAGTCTTGATTCTAAGTCTTTTCCTTTCTTTCTTCTTTGGGTTCAGCTTTCTTGCATTTTGTGAGGTCCGCAGTAGCATCTGTACGACGGGGCGATGGCGAAGGGGCTGTTCAGAGGGTGATTGGTGTCGCCTTGCCTGACAACCATCTCACAACAGGGATAGTTTCATTCTGCTGCGATCTAGTGATGTCTGCTCGCTCTGGAGTGCTGTACCCTACCTGTTATGTTATTTTTCTGCTATACCAAAAAAAATGTGGAGGTATTAGAGCTTTTTTTTTTTTTTTTAAAAAGCAGCTCAAACGTTCAAACATCTTCCTCTGAAGTGAGTAAAGCAACCTGGTTAGCAGGTTGCCGTGCAAGGTGCTACAGCTGAACTGGATGGTGGGAAGTTTGTACGGAACGAAGTGCTGGAATTGGCGGTGCCCTTTGAAGCTAACAGCATCCCTGCCTCTGCTTTGGTTCTCCCTGCGAGTGGGAGAAACCATAGTATCCATTTGGGGAAGCATTGCAGAAGCGTTTTCATGCTTGCAAACCCCACTGATCCTTCAGTAACCTCCTCCTCCTCCTCAGCCTTTGCCCCAGTCCTTGTTACTCTACGTTCTCTCACATTAAATTACATGAACTACTTGTGGGAGCTGAGAGACTGCAACCGGCTGGCCCTTCCCTGCCCGTGTCTGTTTGCGTGGTACGTTCAGTTTGCAGGAACTCTTTGCAGAGCTGTATGTCCCAGCCTCAATTAAGCGTTGCTTTGCCTGGCCAGGTTTGGATCAGAGTCCACTCTCTTGTTGCCTATTGAGACATGTCGAATTTGCATCTGGATCAAGAACTATCGAATGGAGGCTGCTCAGATTGTAAATAACAATGAGCTACATGTAGTATATTATTTTAATTAATTAATTGAATTATATTTTAAAAAATGACCAGTATATGCAGAGCATTGGACTAAAACGTATGTTCAAACATAAGTACTAAAAGCTATATTTTGAAATCCATATATTGACTCCTAAGTACATGACCCAGTTTCCTCTGCGTGTGCTGTGCATGGCCTGTGTTTCCGAGTCAGAATTTCATTTAAACTAGAAATAAGAAAAGCTGGTCCTTAATAATTTTAAATTATTTTATTATAAAATACGAAGGAGAAGATAAAAAAATCCTTTTTTCCTTTCTGTACCCATCATCCCCCAGAACTAAATGTATGAAAATTTACCTACTAAGAAAGAATAGGCATCTAAATTAAGAGTAAAGTTTTTTACTTGGTTTCAGGTTGCAATAAAATGTCATACTCTTAGCGGAGGTGTTATGGGTCACTTGCTTAGCTCGGAAAAACATGGTATCTAATTGAATATGTCACTTAGTGTGCTGTAATTGTCTCTCTCCTTGCCACGGAGGGGCCAGGGAGCGGGACGTAATGTAGTAGACTTAGTCACCCCTTGGGTTTAACTGCACAGCTCGAACTTGAGAGATAAGGGATGTCGGTGGGTGGTACGTGCTGTTTCTCTTGGTTATCTCTGTGTAAGTTACATGATAGTCAAATCATTAAGAAAAAAAGGGTATTTCTGAGATTAGTGCCTTTTGGTAAATCATGAAAAATAGCATAGCATTGTTACTGAGGCAAAGTCAATGATTCTTTGCCTTCCAGGACTTTGATATCAGAATAGATAAAAAAGACAGAATGAAAAGGAGCACCTAGATGCTGGGAGTGCAGGCAATCAATCTTTGCATCGTCTGTGTTAGGCCTTTAATGTAGCTCCCCAGTCTCTCTGGGATTTCCCCTGTAGAAATGAGGTGAAATTAGGTGTCTCCAGGAGCAGTCCGCATCGCCTAGAATAGGCTATTATTCCAAATAACCTTTTCAAAACACCCAGTTGCTCTCCATTCGTCGTAAGGAAGCCCAAGGAGACTAGCAGGTGAGCTAAGTTAGGTGCCTAGACTTAAATCAACTCAGTCTCCATAAAACTATGATGATGCAACTCCGCAAACGTGAACAAGGTGTCCTTGAAGATGCCATGTGCCCAGAAGACTAACAAGATGTAAAACAGGCCATATTCAAGGTTTCTCTCTCGTCTGCATGTCAAAGATCAGCCAGATGTAGTGACACAGACTGCTTCAAGGACCTTGAAGTCCAGCTATTTTATTGCTCTTTCTTCCATGCGTAATAGCAGAATCATGGACTCTAGCTAAATTTTATGATCTGCTTTTAAAATGTAACTTTGAAATTCATGCTGGTTTCTGTTGCAGTACTGAAATACACCCTTTCTTTAATGCTTTATAGTTAAAAAGTAGTTATATTTATTCCTAGAGATGGTATTATTTGGAAAGAAAATGAATACTTTTTTTTAATATCAGTCTGCAAAATTCTTTTGGAATGACAGGTAGTACTTAAAAGGACAGGGTTTTTTTCCCCCCTTTTTTCTAGCGCAATGAAAAAATCAGAATTACACTCAGATTCTAAAGAAACTGAAACCAAATATTATAAAAGCTGAAAAACATGATCAACAGACAAAACAAAACCTGTTTAGTAAAAGACCCCCAAAGTACGTAAAAAATGAAATCCTCCTCCTATTGATGTTAAACAAATATAGGTCATCGTTTCAACTATTATTTTGTAAAGCTTTGATGCAGTGAGGTTGGGTTGCTTTTTGAGAAGAAAAGAAGTGACTATTCCACTCCAGTGGTAAGAAACAACAGATATAGGTAGGATATCGTTTTTTCATGCAGAATAACATGTTTTTGAAAAACATACCACTGGTGTAGATGTAAAGAGAGGAGGGAAACATCTTAAGCATGCCATAAACTCAACATACTGTCAATCCGATAAGCTGCAGCAGTTTTGCTGTTCATTTTTATTAAATGCACTTTATTAGGATCTTCATGCTTCAGAGATATGTAAAGCATATCATATTCGTAGTTTCAGTCTTCTAATTGACTCTGATATTTTTTTTCCTCGAGAAGTCTTCATTAAAGGGAAATGATTTTGCAGTCGATACCTTATGATTCGTTATAATGCAAGTAACATTTAGCACATCTTGTAGACTGTCTGAAGAATTCCCACAAGCTTCCTAGCAAATGTCATCTTACTTCTGAATTGAGTGAAGCACTGCCTTCCTTTTGCTTTCCTGCAATTTGTCATGCTTCATACTTGGCTAAATCTGCCAATTTTCATTGTCCTCACTGACAACAGCTGTCAGCATGCCATTTATGTCTTCAAAACTCTTGGTGGCAGCATCCTCTAAGTTACAGGATTGAAATGCAACCTGAGCAACTTTGAGATTTAGATCCTTCTGACTTGCTGTATCATGCTCAGAAATAGCACCACAAAATCCCTTAATTGCCCTAGAAAGGAAGAACACAGCTGGATGTTACAAAGTGGCCAACAGGTCCAATAAAGTCATCATTATTTCCTACACCGCTTTGAAGAACTCGTGTTGACAGTGACGGAATTAAAATCATTCGGAGAAGCAGACGTGTAATGAATCTAATCACTGTGAAAAGACAGGGTGCAGGCCAGCTAAGTAATTTTCTTCTTTTGTTAGCCACAGAGCTGAGTAGATGCTTTCCTTTGTACGTTCTCATTTATTGCGAACTCATGACTGCTTTTGAGTTCTTCCCAAAACTAAGAGCTGGGAATCTATAAGATACAAATTGTGGACAATTCCCAGTTTTAAGAACAGGGTTGGGGATAATTTGTAATCTGCCATGAGAGAAGTTCCACTCTTTTATGATTAACCTTTCAACTGGGGAGTTGGGTTTGGTTTTGGTGGCACGGGTTTTTAATTTCAGGAGATTAAGAAATTCCTTCTGAATTGCAGCCGCTCATTGAGTTTGCATCTGCCGTAGATATGGATATATTGTAATTCAGTCACCATTTATCCAGGCTCACAGCCACCGTGCTAAAGAGTTGGATAAGTTATTGCCATCGTCCTCGTCTGTTGTTTGTTAGGTGAGAGAACTCCAGGGAGGGTTTTAGTTTCTCAAAGCTATCTCAGTCAGAATTTTCTTTTAAAACAATTTAAAATGTTGATTATTCTGGTCATTAATTTTATAAAACCCAAAATATTTGACTTAGTAATTAGGAGAAGTAGTTCCAGTTTGAGGCATATTTCTAGTACTCATTATTTATTATTATTGTTACTGTTTACTGTCGTTTTATGGATATGATAATTTTCATTTAGATTTTTCAGTTCTATGAATTCAGAAGACACTGAAAAATTATTTTTCTATATTTTAAAATGAAAACATTTCTAAACATTATGATATTTAATATTGTAAATAAGAAAACAAAGGTCCTTGAAATCTATTAAAGTAAAAAAAACCCGAACCAATTACATTGAAGATTAATGTCAAATAATGCTTATTATTTGAAATAGCCGAAAAATAACTGCTGTCTTTCCCTGCCTAAACTTGAATATTCACATTCAAGGAGGATGATATAGTGGTTCAAGTGCTGCATTGGATATTTGGGATGCTTTTAGCTTTTGCAGAAAAACCAACCGAGTCTGTGAACTCATCCACCTGACAGCTGCTAAGGAGCTGGTGAGGGTTCAGTGACGGTATAAACCGTTTGCTGGCAATCCTTCTTCTTGCTGAGATGCTTTGGGTCTTCTCCTGTGCTAAGGAAAACGTGGCTGGCTCTTGGTAGCTCTAGAGAGAGTCATGAACAGTCTATGACCTTTTTAACCTAAATTCCCCTGGGTGTTTTTGAGGAAGAGGAAGGAAAGGAGGGGGATGTGTATTAACGTGCATTACTGGGTTTACGACTCCGGATGTTCTAGTCCTCCGTAGTTGATTGTGATTACTTATTAGATGCTTCGTGCAGAAGGGTTTTACTGTGTCTGACTGTTATGGCGGCACTATACACTCAGCTTGTACTTAGCAACTTAAAAAAAAAATAAAAAAATCAAGTGACTATAGTCTGAATCAGTAAGCCCCCCATCGGTTAGACTGGGTGTCTGGAGATAACAGCCCTGGAGCTATTAGCTTAGCCTGCCGGTGAGTTTGCTGCAGGGTAGTGTTTTAGCAGCACTTTTCCTGGATGAAGAGTTTATAGTGCTGTTGGGCTCAAGTTGCTTTGGGCTGCAGGTGCACTTCCACCCTTAGGCAATCTAGCTTGTTGTTCAACTTTCTTTTCTACTGAAAGGTATTTGGAGGACTGTTTTTTTTGCCAGTGTAGCTGTGGAGGGTGGAATGGTCACCAGAAGTGGTCAGGCATGGTGTGAGGAGTCTGTGGCTCTCGGGAATGGTTTGCCCTAGCAAGCGGTGTTGAGCTGTATTGATAGATGATGATTTTGCACTGAGCAGGGAAGGTAATTTTGCTCAGGTAGGGTGGTAGAGTGATACAGAAGCTTCCATAATAGTTTGCCCATAACTTTTTAGAGTTGTCAATCTGGATGTTTTCTACTAATTTTGAGTACAGTCTATCTTGGCAACACCGTTATAGAATAGTTTAACAGTTGGTCTTACTGTGGTTAGGTCTTAGAGAGCAACAGAACAGATCTAAAATAACTATCTCTCTACTAACACCTTTCTGCAATGCTTTCCGGCTGTGACATCTGTATGAATACCCAGTAGCACTCCCTTACACGTCCATAGACATGGCTACATTTCAGCGACGGCCACCTGAGTTAACTTTTAACTGATCACCCAGATTTAGCTTGGCTCAAAAAGTTCTGTAAGAGCTGCTGGCTAGTTGCTTATTTACTTAGTTTTCAGGCAGGTTTGGAGCTCTGCTGTTGAAAGTACCCGAGACAGCAAATTCAGCAGTGCTCAGGTGCTTCCATCCAAGCTGCAGCCTCTGTGTTGTAGTAGCCAGATCCTGAAGTGCTGGTGATCGGAGAGGTGCACCTGGTGATAAATTGAACTGTCTTCTGGCTGGTGTTTGGGTAAGAACAGAACCACACCATCACTGGAAATGGTCTTTAATTTTTTTAAATTTCATTTATTCACCAATGCAGCCACGAAAGCGATGTGTTTTATCTGTAGGCAATGTCTGTTATCTGCAGACGATGTGGTTTTCTCTCGCCTCAGAAAAGTATCATTAGCTCATGCTACAGCAGCTTGCGCTTTTGTTTTTTGATACTTCCAGTTATCAGCCAAAAAAAGAAGACTAGCATGCATAATGTAGTGGAACACATGAAGGCCAAACACGAAGTTACCCCAAATCACAATGTATCCTATGTAGCCTTCCCTCACTGCTGTTAAAAGGAGAGATAATACCTTCCTCGTCTCGGGGACTGAGGTAACGGGCCTATCACCTTGGCGTCTGTGTCCTGCTGTGCGTCCCAGGGTATACTAATCTCTGCATTTAGCTCTCCTCTCACATGCATTTATGAAAGAGCACAGATGGGTAAGAGTTTTTATCCACATTTCTTGGTGGTTTAGTGTAGTTGCACTGGGAGGAGTAATTATTTCTATCAGCAAGATTGTGACAGCCACCACATATTATGGAAATTTTCTTCATTGAAACTTCAACATTTTTTTCCTTTTGTTTGATTCTCATAGCAACACAAAGGATAGTTTAGAAATATAATTGCAATCTCTAGAAGAAATATAACCAGGCTGACTATGAAGCTGAATCACATTAGAGCACTGGGAATAGAGCCACCTATGAAAGAAAATGAGCAGAAAGAAAATCACAGCTTGAGCAGTTGTCATTTGTCAAGAAAGGGGAATCTGCGCTGAACCACCAACAACCGGCCACCCAGGAGAAAAGTTGTTTTGACAGTGATGGCTTGTAGCCTGCCAGTGTTGGAAAACTCATGAGGTAGTTCTTTAACAGCAACGATTACTTCATTATCGAGCACATGGCGCATAGTTACGCTGCTTAACTGCATTTCTCTAGCACGTTTTATCTCGTACGGGATTGGGTTAACCGGTTGTGCGGAGTGCTAATACAATTGAGCTCTCAGTTAAGACCTTGAACAACCAGCATAACCTTTCCTAAACTCAAGGGTTCGACTTGTAAAACATCTGTGCTTTGCTGCCAAACAATAAACCTGGCTGCTTGTGAGGAATTGCAAATGAGGTATTGATACACTTATAATGTTCTCCAGAAAATCTTTGTAAGAGTTCGAGTTACTTTCTTTAATGAATGCATTAATTCACGACACAAATCTTTCAATGCCTCATCCTTTCTCAACATTGTGCTCGCTGAATCACAATTATGTATATTACACTTTCAGATATTTTTATATTATCCTTTTTTGGCCTTGCATACATGCAATCTGTAGTAACATATAATAACTGCTTGCAGAAAGTATTAATAGTAATTTGTATTTCTATATCTAGTAATAATAGTGTTGTAATTTTTTTTCTTTTTTTAGTTGAACCTCATAAAAGTCTGGTGAGAAATCCTAATTAGTATTTTACTGGATTAAGACACACACAAGTTCACTTTTGAATCCTGTTCTTCACATACGCTTTATAAATCTAAAACTTTTATATTGACTAACCCTCACTGACCCAACAGTCCCTGTCAGCGTCTCTTTCTTGCCTCTGTGTTGTGAAGAAATCTAAAAGTCATATAAGGGTATTTTGAAAATATGAGATAAATGTAAACCTACAGCAATATGGGATAGAAAAATATGTGTGCGTTCATATTCCAGTATTGCTGCAGTACAAAAATATTAGTCCAAGACACCCCAGAAATAAATGTAGATCATCTTAACTGCAACTGAGAGCCTTACATTTAAAAACAAAGCATATTTTAGATTGGAAAGAGACAAATGTAACCTTCTGGCATTTGAGACTGGGATAATTATCTTTTATTAGTATTTAATTGTAGTGCGTGAGCATAGAGATATTACCTAGAACTAATTACTGGGTAAAACCAGAGGTATGATTTGTTGAATGCTTTTTATATCTAAAGATTCAAAATAATTGGCTTATCTATGAAAATATGCATTTGCCTATGGAGTAGAATTTAAATGTTTACTTCTTAATTTTAGTAAGGACTAGTTTAAACATTATTTAAACATTGGTAGATATTTTCTTACAAAATCTTGAGTGCATCATCAAATCCTTAACGTGGAAAAAGCTACGCTGAAAGGGTGGGCTCTGTATTTATGTCCACGTAGGGAATAACAAGAAGGTTTCCAAATTAATAATGTCCTTACTGGGTTTGATCATCCTGAAATCATTTAGGCCATGAGACAGAGCTGGTGAAGAGCACTTTTACAGTGTTAAAGTAGACTTAACCACTTTCTTTAAGAACTCTCTAATGTCAAGATGGAAGGAGTGAATTTTTTTCCCCTAGACACAGAGTGAATGTTTCAACCCTGATAATTGATGGAGAACTTCATCAAAAGGGACAGTTCCTGTGGTGCTGTCCCATGCTAATCCCAGCTGCTGCTATTTCTGCCAGTGCTGGTTCATCCTCACTGTTTTTGTGATTGCTACAGGGACGGTGTGTCTGTAAGTGGGAAAGGTGGGCAAATTTCTTGTGAGAGGTAGGGAGGTGCTCTCATAGCAGCTCCTAGACTTGTGGATCATGTACGGGAGTCTGAGAGCATTGGGAAGAGATGGTATTACAGGGTTAAGCATATGTGTTATGTATGATAATCATACATGTTATGTACGCCAAGAAGCAAGAGCAGAGATGCAGGGTTTGTGGGGAGAGGTAGTAATTTTTTAATTAGAATGGCTGACATGATGGAAAAATTGATGAGCTTTTGAGCTTCATGTTCCTTTATCTGGTCCTGAGAGCAGATTGATTCTTTTCCATCAATATATTTTTTTCTAAAAGAAAAAATACTGCCTCTTCTGATCATTTTAAATGTGATTTTTAAATTTTTTTTTTTTAAGCTCAAAGTGCTTTATTTTGTGAGACCTAAACTGGGAAAATAGCAAAATTTATTTCTCTGTGTGATGGTAGAGCTTGATTTATTTAGAGTGAATTATAACAATCTGAAATTCTGTACCTGATCTGAAATGGTATCATATACCATAGCTTATCTAATTTTCAAACTGTACATTAACAGTTAATTAATCGCGGTATCATGTAATTACTTTAGGAGTTGTCATATCTCCATGAAGTGCTGAGGCCTCGCCGTAGACAAATTTGATGATAACTCCTGTTGTGATCATCCGTTTTCTTGTCTTTGCCGCTGTCTAGATGGAAAGTGTAGAAGCAGGGAAGAGAGGGAGGAGCGCTGGTGGAAAGAGGTGACAGTGACACTTCTCTATGAAACAGTCGCCATTTGTGTCAGACACTCAACGCCGCGTGCTCGAGCTGCAGTCGCCTCTGACCTCCCCATACGTCAAAGCAAGCAGCTCATGTTCGACTCTTTCTTGGTAAAGTGTGTGTCCTTCACTGGACTTGGGATGCTCGGTTCTGTGTAAGGACTTCTGCGCTGTCTTAGGTATCCTGGGTCCGACTTCTTTTTTTTCCTTTTGAGGCAGAGGTTGGAGGAGGGAGGGGGGTGAGTGGCCGCATCTCTGAACTCCATTACAAATGGCGCAAATTGTTGGCTTAGGTCCTTCTCTTGCCATTGTCGCATGTGTTGGTGAGTAGTTAAATCACAGATTTGGGTGCCATCTGGGGACTTGGAATCATATCCTTTTCAGTGAACCGAGTCAAAACTGGTTTTAAGATACTGTTCACTCGGGCAGAAGTCACCACGCTGTTGTCGTCACTCGTACCTTTAAGGCTGTTTCAGCCATTATTATTATTGATATTTTTTAATTAAAATGTTTTATATTAAGAAATACTTAAGGATTTTCATCTAGAGGATGAGTAGGTAGCATTTCAGAGCTCTTAATTGCTCTCAGCTGCATTATGTGCAAGTGAAGCAGAGCTTGACTGAACTGAGCTGGCAGTAGTCAAGAAAAGTGATGTGATGCCCAGAACACCGTGATGTTGACCAAGATATGAATTTCTGCAGCAGGTGACTGGGAGGAAATGAGTTTCAGGGAACAAAGTAAATTTCTTAAACTGATTGGAAATACTGATCTGAAAGACACCTTTAAAGATGCCTACGTGACATTAAACCAAAGCAGCGTTTTACTGTTAAGTCCCTGAAGTCCTCTGAAAGAAAATCTGCCTGAAAATCTATGGAAATTGGCAGGATATGACCAGAAATAAAATATATCAATTTGATATTGCAGTGTAAATGACATTGATTTGCAGAATTCTGACACTGACAAAACACAAAAACGAGAAGGAAAAATGAAAAATTACTTTTAAGAACCAAATTTTCTCGTATTTACTTGTGATCACCTGTGACGAAGAAAATGAGCGTTTTCATTTCTGGGAGTTATTCTAGACAGAGGTAAAGTAGTGGAAAATGTGTGTTTGAATGAGGTATCAGTGCTTTCGCTACTGGCACTTCGTTATTGCAGCCACTCATTACAGGCCAATAAACTAGGAGCACAGGGAAATCTAAGCAGAGAGGAGTGGCAAGTCAATAACAGGTAGCAGTTATTGTTCAAATGATTTAAGGCAAAAAACTCTGTTATGGAGTGTTTCGTGGGCAGAACTTGGTGAGTATCTTGCATCACACAGTTTATATTTTAAACATCTAGCAGAACTACTATGCTACTATACAGAAAGTAGAAAACTACCACTGTGCAAAAGTGGAAAATACCTGCTATTGTGCTGATGGAGCTGTCAGGGGACGCTTGCTGGAAAAATTAGCTGTGAACTTGGTTCAGTTGAGATCGGCGAAGTTATGCTGACATAAGCTGGAGAAAGAGAGTTGTGAATTCAGTCTCAGATATTTCAGTAGAAAATCTTAGGGATTGTGAGAGAGGTGTGCTTTCAGGTAAGAATTTAATATTTTATACAGTGATTTTTAATATTGGTGTGGCCACTCGCAAAAATATCATAAAAGTTATGCTAGAGAATTCCGCTTGCATCTGCTTTCTTATTTTAACCTCTTGAGCATTTAATTATTTCTTGTAAAATTACTTTGATAGCTACTCTTACACCAGAATAAGCTTCAGTTGATGGCTGCTTAGGACCGAGAGGTTAAGACCTGTCAAGCAGTAAGTGATACAGACTCCAGTCTCTTTGGGGTAGGAAAGGAACTGAATATAGGTACTCTTGTGCCTCCAACTAACCTAACTATTGAGCAGCCAAGCAAATGGAAGATGACATTTACTCCCCCAGCTTCTTTTTTTTTTTTTTTTCTTTTTGCTAGCTGAGGAAAAGAAATCCTAGTCAATTAGGATGTTATGAGATCTTTACGCTAGGGACCTCGGTGGGTACGATGAGTTAGGGACCTTGATTGATAAGGCAAGGGAATTGCGGGGTTTGGTTTTGGTTGGGTTTGGTTTTCTGGTTTATGTTTGTGGACTTTTTTTTTTTTTCTTTCTTCAACCCTGTTGCCTGTGTCCTTTCATTAATTTCTCCAAGTCAGACCAGAATTCAGTATATTTAAAATTTCACTTTTTGAAATATGAGTATCATTAAAAGTCACTTTTAAAATTAAGGCAACCTCTTTTGAAAAATTTACCCTGGGACAAGTGTCAGGAAGAATTAAGCTTTGCAGGCAAAGTGTGCTGAAATGCACAGTCATTTTGGGAAACACTTTTCTTTGGTAGCACAGAAAATGCAGACACAGAGATAACAGTTGATTGCTTTTCACTGAGGAATAAAGTTTAGTTTTTCAAATTCCTTGGTCGCTGCTAGCTTCATTAAAGATTTTTTTTAGTGAGCAAATGCAGCTAACAGTGCTATGATTCTTAGTTAAGTGGAAGTTATTAAAACAGTTGTCTTGAAGTTTTTGTAAAAAACAAAAGATGTAAATAATTGAGGTTTTATATAAGTTAGGAGTAGTAAGTGTAGGAAAATATTCTATCTTAATAATAGGCTTAACAAGGGAAGGCAATAAATCATTTCTAATTACTAGTCTTGTCGATTATATGTTTCCTCATTCTAATCTTCCAAATTGCATCCTAAGCTCAGACTTCTTTGTAAATGAGATTGCTTTTCTTCTTCTTCCGTTTTGTAGGATGTGTCACACTGCAGAAAGACATGCATGTCCATCAAAATCACTTTCCTGCTTTTGGATCGCGATCAACATTTTGTTGAAAAAGATGGAGGACTTTCTACAGCCATCTGGAATATTGCTGTTGTACGGCTGGCTTCAGTTCTTTTAGGGAAAAAAAAAAAAAAGGATAAAATGGATTCTTGGTGAGGTCAGTCTACCAGATTAAATGTTAATTATTTTTGTGTGTCTGTCATTCAGTTTCCATATTTAAAAAGAGGATTATTGAAAAGTTAAATCTCTGAGGATGGTGCAGAAAAACCTGAGGTAGAGTTGCTGAAAGGTGCGTCTCCTTCCATCATTTTAGGAGAGCACCTAGTACACAAAACGAAATAAATAACGGTAACTTTCTTTTCCTGAAAATCAAATCGGATCTTTTATTTTTCACTAACCTTAGGGGCTAGTGAACAAGTAGTGGAGGAGAGCTTGAGATCTCTGTCTTACTCCTTCCAGCGTGTGCTCCACAATGCTTACCTTGCTGATCTGTCTGAACACAGTGGGGAAGAGGGATAAAAATACCCAGTGATCCAACATATTGGGAAACTCTACGGCTCAGAAGTAGGATACGTAGCCAAAATCAAGTGGTCTTATGATTCAGCTTCTTGTCTAACTGCTATGTTATCACTTAAACACAGCATACTGATTAAAAAAAAGAAAAAAACCCCGAACGTTTAAGGCAGTACTGTGCTTAGGAACAATATTTCTGAGTCACACAGCTTGCTTAGTGCTTCTCTGAGCACCTATACCCAGGAGTTTACATAAAAGCAGGCTTTAGTTTTGAGCGCATGCAATGTGATACCTTTAAATTTCTCCAAGTTGTTTACTGCAAAATTGGCAGAAAGTTTGGCCCAGTAGTACATATAGTTACAAGAAGAAACAAAAGCCCTGTTTTTTTGCAACCCTAGCCCCTGCAGGCAGTCACTTGCTGACATAAGTAGTCTCAATGAAGTAATTTTTTTTTTTTTTTTAAATTGTTTAAAGTGATTTTAGCTCTGGCGAGAGCAAGGCGACAGCAGTTAGGTAAGAGTGTTCTCCCCGCCGTCACAGGCTCGAGCTGTCCGTCGCTGTGCGTGGGAGCGCGGGGCTGCGGCTCCCACCCTGACCTTGCCAATCTTGACAGGAGTTGCAGGACTGTGGACACCTGGTCCTTAGGAGCCGCACTTGGACCATAAGCTGCTTTCACATGAGTCATTGTGCAGCCATCAGAGTGGTAATGACTTCTGGTTTTAATTATGTGTTTTAAAATCGCGGGGTTGTTCTCTGCAGCTGTTAGCACTTGCTAGCTTTTGATAGTTTTGGTTTCAGACGGTCCGTCGGTAGTGTGTTGTCACAAGATGAGGACCTCACCGATGTCTGCAGGAGGCTGCTGTTGGCAGTTTTTCTGACTCAATAACACTAGTTTAGTGTAATGAGAACCGAATTGCCATCACTTTTGCACTGAGCTTAAATTTTTAATTTTTTTTGTCTGCTATTGTTCATGAAAGTCATGTACCTGCGTGCAGCTCCAGAAAATGAGTCTGGAAAACCCGTAACAGCTGCACTATAGTACCCTGTAGCTGTACTCTGTACTCTGTTTATGGGAACCCAATATATATTTGCTACAGTACCATGCCACATATTCCTTTAAAAGGTGATTCTTTTGGGGTTAATGCAGCGGCTCTGGTGTGTTGTGCAACCATGTGGGTATTGGGGATGAAGTTTGGTGGTCGGTCTCTGCTCCTTTCAGCTGGCAAGAGATGGAAGCACTAGAGAGGCAGCACACCAGACACCGGGGGAAAGAGCAACTTGCTCGCAGTTGATGATACCTCTGGCCAGCACCCAGAACGGTACTGATGAGCTCTGCAAGAGCTGTCTCCAGCCCTCCCCAGCTGTGGAGATGGCTGTTGTGTCCGGCCTTAAGGGAAGGAAAAAGTAAAGAGTGGAAAATTAGAATGTCATGGAGGATAATTGATCCTGAACTAGTTTTAATTTAATTTTTTTTAATTAAGGGTTTAGGGTAGCACAAGAAGACGACGGTAAGCAAGTAACAATGCCTCATGACTTGCAGGTGATTTAGGGAATATACTTTTCAAACTATGAAATTATGGGTAGAATACACATTGATTTATTATTTCTGTGCAATAGATTGAGTCTATCTGTGGTGTAGTGGCTTAACAGATATTCAAATCAGACATTTGGAGGGGTTTATTTTATTGATTTCACTTAATTTATGTTTTTAAATCAGAAATGGGATCAGGTTTCTGGGGAAAAAATGATTTTGAGAAGGTTCTTGTAAAGAGGTTTAATGAAGCTAAAGCTATGATGGGAGAAGCTGGGAACCATAGCATACAGTGTGTTAGGAAAATCAGAAAATCTCTTTCCTTTTCATATTTAAAAGAACTGTTACGCACATCTTTGGCTCTGACTTTGTTCACACAATTGCCTTAATGCAGCTCGTAATTGTGCTGAAAGAATTTGCAGCAACGTTTCTAAAGCATTTTCTCATTGATATGATGCGAGTCTCCAGTCATGCCAATAAAACCCAAAATAATCAGTTGAAATATTTGCCATTTTCCCTCCGAGCTACTGTGACTAGATGTCTTTTAACAGCCTAATGTAAATATCACAGGTAAAGCCTACAGTCTGGGCAGGTATAGATAGTATGAGGACACTGGGGATTTAACATTGTCTCCATTTACGTTATTCTATGCTCAATATTCAAAACATTGTTTTGGAAGGAATTTTAACCTTTGGCTTAGTATGATATTATGGAATTACATCAGTTGACCAGGAATAATTTTGAAGCAGTGACCATTTGTTTTAGACGTCTCACCCATTACTCTAAGTCTCATTATCTTGTAACCAAAAAGTATGTTTTAAAGAACAGCGGTACGTTACAATAAGGCATTCTTAAGAACACGGGCCTACAAACAACTTGCCATAAAGTGAGGAAAGGTGGAAATTTACTGACCGAGCATATCGATTGCTTCGCTTTAAGAGCCTCTGGGCAGAATCTTGCCCCTTGTACTGTCGGAGCAGTAACCTACACTTCTTTCATTGTGTTGAGGGTATGTAAGGGCATGAGTCAAGTGGAATAGTTGGGATTAGTTCTCACGGTGACTTACTTTCTGGGAACTCTGCTGTTTGCTTGTTCTCGGTGGCACTTTCTCTTCCACAAAGTTTTGGGAGTGTCTGACCTGAAACACATGTGAACAGTAGTCCAAAAGTAATAATTCTTCCTATACAAAGACCCATGCAGTAACATGGAGTAGGTGTTTAAAGCAGGTATCCTTGGACAGCCCTTCTAATGACTATGTAAAGTTGCGTTTCTTCAACTCACGTGAGTGTTTGTGACTGGAGTTCATGTTCTTTTAGGGAACGGAGAAGGAAATAGGTTGTGAAAAGTCAGTGGTCCTGACACGACTTGTGGTGAAAACTAGGTGGCAATGGAAGTTTGTTGGACCTGGTGTGCTATGGCAGTGCAAACAGTTTCCCTACCACAAGAAATCTTGAGGCAAACTATGCTGAAAGTAAATTCTGAAGGTAACTGCTGTCTGGAGCCAGAGACTCTTTGCTCTGAAAATGTGTAAAACTTCCCGAGAATGGGTGTACAACAATGGAAAGAAATGCATCTCGTTTTACAAACTTTTTTTGGCTGAGCAGCTGGAGTTTTCCTGGGTTATCTTGTTCCCGTGTGCGTAGTCTCAGAAAGGTGTAACAATTTGTGTGCTCCTGTCTGTGCTATGAAGCTCTGGGCAAAATGCCTCCAGCGCTCCCCTGGGACAGTGGTACTCCATGTGCTGCCCTAAAGGCCCATGAATTATTTGCTCACCTATTTTGAATAATCACAGCTTCAGCAAATGGGACTCTGTATAAAGCTGATGACATTGAAGTATTTCATATAACCTAATAGTTTCATTCTTTGATTGTCTCAACATTTTGAATTAAAATTGTCTTTATTTAACTACCATTTAAAAGTTGTCTTAGTGTGGGAACATGAGAAAGAACATCTTTGCGGATATTTGTCAGTAAAATTCACACTAAAAGACTGATCAGAGCACAATCTGAGAAAGTAAAACTAGGTTTTGAGGGAGGGTTCCTTTCCTTTTTTAATCAGGGCAAGTTAAGTGCTAGGACTTGCAAGTCTAAAAACAAATTAAGCAAATCACAGGAGTAAGAAAATGCAATGTGAAATTGCTGTCAGCACAACATACATGTTATTCACATAAATCTCTAGCACTCCTTTCAGTGCTCAGTAAAAAAAAAAAAAAAAAAAAAAAAGAGTCGTAATGAGAATATAATAATCAACTAAGGCATCAGCTTCATAATACACCAGATACATGACTTTTTTGTTTCACATGGTATTTAGTACTGATCAGAATAACACAGATAGAACTCAACATAATAACTAGATCTCTTCTCTTTAGTGTCCTGGACTCTTACATTTGGCAGAACAATTTCACCACAAATGGTATTTTAACTCTGGCTGATTCCCATTTTAATTGAAGTCTAAATTTTCTAACTAAGCCATCATTATAGCAAGTTCACTGAAGTGCATTTCCATTATGTGAATTGCAGCATTCTGGGGGTGCCCGGCTCAATGGAGAATGATAAAATCAATGTCCAAACTCTTGTTTTATTACCTTGAAGAGGGGGAAAGATTCACAAATAAAGCAAACTTGATAACATGGCCTAAGTAATAGAATCATATCATGGAAAAAGGAGGGGAGGGGAGGTTCCTTGAGACTGTTTAGCTTGCCTTTTACGTAGAACTGGATGAAGAGGGAGAACTGTTACAAAAGTGGAGTAAGTTGACACAACTGGCCTTTGTAACAGAGGCCACAATGGATTTAAGATCTCTGAACTGTCAACTGTATCATGGAATTTTTGGAAGGTGTCCAGTTATTATTTATCCAAATTCATCCTAAAGACTTCATCTACTATTGGTGAATATTTTCTGGTGTGTCCAAGTGTTTTTCATTTATGACTAAGTTTTGATTGTTTGATCATTAACAACAGATTGTGTCCACACAGGTGTCTCCTTAATAGGCCAGATACTTGACTGGAGAATTCAGGTAATATACAATTTAAAAGTATCCTGGGTATGGAGAGAGATGAGCTGTTCTTTGCTTTTTTTCACTTTTAATGCCTTGGCTTCACGTCTGCCCTTGTCTGTATTTTCTGCACACTGTTATACTTTTAATGGGTACAAAGTTGTAGATCTCAGACTGACATTTCCTCAGCTAGATGATGTTACTTGCTCAACTTCACACCATTTCTACTGATCTTTTTCTTCAAGAGAAAAAGGGAAACACCATTTGATATTGCATTTGAACTCAGACTTTGACCTAGAGCTCTGGAGAAGCAAGGACTCTTATCTGCCTGAGTAAAGAGCTGATATCATCAGGGAGCGAAAAAGATTTACTCTCGTTACCTTTTATTCTTTCCCTCTTTTCTTTTATCTGTGTTTGCATTGGTATCATTAATGTGGAACAGAAGTTTCTATAATCTCCATTTTTCTCATGGGGATAATGCAGGGGGAGCTTTCAAGAATTTAGATTGCGTTATTGCAAGGCACTATAGCATCCAGGGGCACACACACGATGCTGGTACAGGGGTACGGGTGATGTTGCCATAGCTCTATAGGTTGAACTAGGTAGTTCTGCAAACACTTGTCTGATGCTATAACTGCTTGACAAAGAAAGTGGTGATGGCTTTATTACAACCTGTTACATGTAACCTGTCAGTTGTATAATGCTGCTGTACTGTCTTGTTTAGGCTGTACTCGCTTTCTGGTGCAAATCAATTCTAGAAATTCTTGTTAACAAATTCATCCCTCCTGATATACTTGAAGGTCTTTTGATGACCTCTTATGCTGCATTGTATGTTGGAGACACTCTGGAACTTGCCTGTGCGGACTAAGCTTGTTACAGCCCTGAAATCCAAACAGTGACTTCAACCCCAATTACTTCTTAGGTTGAATGTCTGTTATTCCAGAATGTGGGTTCTGGTTAGGCACTTTGAGTCTTGCATATAAATTGCATATATGGCCATCTGTGTGGTGGTAACAGATAACGGCGGAGTGTCTTGTGTTCCTCATGTGCCCAGATTATAGCCTTCGTGGCAAATTTGCTCTTTTGCACGTTAATATAACTCCAGAGTTTTAAACACTGTAATTTCGTTATTACCATTAGACTAACGAAGTATAACTTCAGATCTTACTTTTTGCGAATGAGAAATTTCACTTGCAGTGGCACTCACCTCTCTGTCCTAACCGAAGCAATTACATTGAGTTATACTTCATATGTATAGCCACTCAATTACTTCCAGAAGGCAGCTGCAAAAGTCATCGTCTTATGCCAGAGTAATCTATATAATGCAGCTCTACTGTATATATTAGCTCTTGCTCTTTTCTGTAGCAATACCAGCTCTATCAGCCTCTTTACTTTGGGTTTCTCTGCCTAAAGCTTCTCAAAACTGTAAAGCTTCGAGAAGAAGGGCTCACTAATTGGGTGTATTGTAAGTGGAGAAAAAATCTCATTAAAATCGAGGAGTTATTTGTGGATGTTGAAAAAGAAAATAAACCTTTGTAGCTGGAGTTCACTGCATCATTATTTTAATTTATATGTGGCTTGGACTCACATACAAAGGGCAGTCTGGGTCATGCCTACAGGAACTTAATGGTAGCTGTTGCTGTTTAATCAAGAAAGGAGAAGATGCACTGACAGTGGACACACACACACACACACACATATATATATATTTGCTGTGTCAGAGAGCTGGTTACAAGATCCAGAATTCCCCAAGGGTCTTGGCATAGACATTTTTTTTAATACGTGAGGAAAGTTGGTCAGTTTGAGATAATTTTTTTATTACTGAAGTATCACAGGCATCCAGATGGAGTTTAAGAAAACATATTAGCACATGTGTATGTTGGAGCACGAAAGGAGTGAAATTGGGAATAATTCCAGACCAAGTATCTTTCAATACCTGTGTTCAACTCTTCTGTGACCTTATAGTTTGAGTGTGAATATTTTCCTATGCAAAGGGTGAAAATCAAATATGACTAAAGGTTGAATAAGACTTCAGATAGGTTTAGAAAAAAGATAAATAGGAGAATAACTACGAATCAACTGTAAATCTTTGAATTATAGTGCTCCTAGATTTCTTTACCTTTCTCTGCAGGTCTCTTGGATTCCCATTCCCTTTTTTCTCATACAAAAATACATATTTGAGTTATACTTATTAGGTGAGTTGACTCACATTCCAAAGACCTTTCTGTGGTGGCTCCTGAGAGAAGTTAAGTGCGAATATCAGCTTTATCACAAAGAACTTGCAGGAGAGCAGCACTTTTTTCCAGAACAAAATTGTATTAGTTTCAGGAAGGTGGCTACTTTTGATACCATGAGGATTCAGTGAGGAAACATTTTTCAAGAGGTAAGTGTACATTTAATATGTGCGTTCGGAGTGTCTTCAGATATTGTTTTAAAAATGAAAATCCCAACAGCGCAATATGATTCTATATTTCCCCCTTGTACTCCGTTTTACAGGGTGTGCTCAGCCACTCACAACAAGCGCAGAGGTCATGTCATTAGCCTGTCATTTCGTGGCCGGGAGACACAAAAGTGGTTTAAGGATGTGATCTTTGTGGGTGGGAAATTATGTCCTTGGTTCTGCTCTGAGGAAACTCGTTTTTACTGGACAAATGAGACAGAGCAGTGCGTGTGATTTTAACTGAAGGTTGTTCTAGTTATTTTTCCTTAATTTTGTTGGGTTTTGTTTGCTTGATTTTTTTCAGTGGGAATGCAATTGATTTGGTAGAAAATGTTGCACTAATATCTAG
Organism: Grus americana; assembly: GCF_028858705.1. NCBI lineage: Eukaryota > Metazoa > Chordata > Aves > Gruiformes > Gruidae > Grus > Grus americana. The sequence goes on from NC_072860.1 coordinate 24,765,238, forward strand.
ATATATTTTGTAGGAAAATAAATGCCAAAATAAAATTAGGGATTACTTAGCTCTTGAACCTAGTTCACATAATATTCTAAATAGTAGTTCTACCACTGAAATAGAGACTGTAATTAACTAAACTCTGCAATTAAACGTAACTAAAAGGAAGAAACCTCCACCAGACGGCAAACCTCATTTACATGTTTCATAAATAATAATAATAATAATAATAATAATAATAATATATATTTATTATAGAACTGATTGTTATCCTTGCATTAAGAAATACTTTGGTCTGCAGTATACCAAGGAAGAAGTAAAGAAATAAAGACTACTCTCAGGGTTCGAGGACAAGACTCTTCTCTCCATGAGATTTGAACTTCTTTAGAAGAGAGATTAGGAAGGTTTTACTTGTCTTACCCCTCTACGGATAACTTAGAGGTTTCTTGAAAAACAATTACCTGATGTTCTGTACAGCCTACTGTGACCCTTTGTTTCTTTTTGTTGACTAGTACTGAAGTGTGATCATAAGTTCTTTAGACGTGATATGAAGAGCATTGAAGTCAAGAAGATCCCGGATCAGAACCTTACTAAAAACAATCACTAGAGCATCCATCAATCAATGGTCCAAATGCTACTCTTAATGATAGTGACACTGCATTGTTACTTAGTGCTTATATTACCATATATTTCTTTTCAGAAGAGCAAGAAGAGATACTTCTCAGTGAAGTTACTTATCATTGAAAACTCCTGTAATGTTGTGTTCTGTTCTTTCTCTTTACACCACCTACCTTCGGTCTAAAAGATGGAAATATATTCATCCAGTATAGCTGAGCACAGCTCCAGAGATTTTAAGAGTATCTTGTCTAACAAAAGCTGATGAGAGAGAAAACTTTTGTTTGCATTGTTTAAGGCCAGAAGAGAGTACGGAGCCTGACCTTCTGTAAATGTCAAACCTTAACAGCTCCTGAATTGTTCTTTGCTTCTAACAGAAAACAGGCGGTCGTTCCTGTTGCTGTTAGAATTGTTATGACTGCTGATGGGTTGTCCCAATAATTCATTAACTTAGTTATATGCACTTCCAGACTAATTTGCTATCTTCAGCCTCCATCTAATTTTTCTATTGTATGACAAAATTATGTTGTTAATATTTTGTTCTCAAAATTCCTGTAGCGTTCTATGCAGATGCCACTGTAGAAATAGTGGAAGTTTGTGAATAAAATGGTAGACATTCACATACTACAACCTTTTCAGAAATTTGAAAATGGATACACGTAATTCATGTGCATTAAACAATTACATAATTTTGACAAATATAATTTGTGATCATACAGGCCGGAACACAAAGCCAGCAGATATTTAAATGCAATTAATCCTTCAAATAACTTTTGACAAGTAGATTAAAAAATTTGCAGTCTGATTCTGTATTAGGTCTTTCCAATTATTCATTGATGTAAACATCACAGCACCTGTAGCGTAAGCGGTACCCGCTGGTCATGCAGTGTGTATGAGCGTATGCTGTACCACCTGTGTGGTCCATTGCATTTCCAAACTAGCAGAGGTGGTGGGTTCCTGACTCTCAATTATATGCCCAGCAGTTTGTAACTCTGAAAATAGGACATGATTCTGAAAGATGGAGTAACAGAGAGAACAATATTGAAAATGTACATGGATGAATTGTTCTTTCTGAGGGCAGTCATGAAACACTTGGTAATATTCAACCAGTCAGACCGCACCACTGATTTAACCATCCATAAGCTGTAATTAAGCTACACAAGCTGACAGGCAGTGCATTTCTATAAGTTTATTGCACATCTCAGATGCCTTTGAGATAATCAGGCTTTCAGACTGCTCTCTCGTTTTACTCTGAGCCCATAGATTCAGAATCGATTTGACTTTCAGCAGTTCCTTACCTCTGCCAGGTGCAATTATATTTCCATTCTTTGCAAACAAAAGAAAACCCCAAAGTATTTAAGGTTTCTTTTTTGGTCTCAGAATCAAACTGGTTTATGCGGCAGCAAAAGAAACAGTCTTGAAAGCCACTGCATGAATCTGTGACATTCAAGGAAAGGAAGTTAAATACGGCTGGTGTTATACATTTCCCAGACTTTCAATATAAAGATGTGTTTTCGAGGAGGAATACTGCTGACATACACTCCAACTCATGCATTTCTTTTCTTCTCTCTCTCTTTTTTTTTTTTTTTTTTTTTTTCAATATAGAGCCCTTCATCGAGAGCATCGTATAATGCTTTATAGGAAGTGTGAATTACAAGCTGTGGATAGTAGCTTGACTACTGCATTAAAGAAGCTTTGAAGTTGAGAGCTGGAATTTAGGGAGGACATAAAAAAGGGGAATGGGCTGGCAGTGTAGCAGCTCAGGCGTGGGTAAATCCTTTCCTGGTAGGGTCAAGCTGGGATCTGTGCTGGCGATATTCCCCTTGTGATGGAAGATCTGGGAGAGAAACAAGAATCTGGAGTCGTGGCGATCCCCTGCTTTTTTGCCACCTGAGTGAGGTAAGTGTGGAGGGAACGGGTGCATCCGGAAGCAGGAGTGGAGCAGAGTGAGTGCTGTAACCACAAGGAAGGTTTCAAAGCACTTTGAAGCTGTAACTCTCCTGGACCTAAGCATGGTATAGCAGAAATGATGGGAAAGTCGATGGTGATGGAAAATTGTCTTTTCAAACACTTGGAAATTAGAGTGGGAGACAGGTAGATTTTGGAAAAAGCTAACAAAAAAAAAAAAAGCCTAGGGCTTTTAGAAGACTTCAAAGTCTCTTGCAGGTTACTTCTGAGTTATGGAAAAGACAAACAATTTTGAGAATGTTTCTTTAAGTTTACTTCTTCACCAGATAAAGAACATGTTACCGTACATACTGATTTTAGGACTGCTCTGATCAGAGACTGAAAACCATCATAGAACATTTTGTATTCCCGAAATCATCTTATAAGGGACCAAGACTTATTTTCACTTCTTAAATTACTGTGCCTTGTATGCAAGACTAAATAATGCAGCTGGCTTAAGGAGGAACTCCAAAAATGTGGATGTACATTAACAAGTTCTAGATGAACCTGTTACTTTTACAGGGTGCTGGGTATGGTGTTATTACTGTCCCAGATCTGTGGCTTTTTCAGTATGAAGTGGAATAAATGTCTTATATTTTCACATATTTTTCTTCTATAATTATTTTGCTTTGAAGACTAAGAATTAATGTAGCTAAAGGAAAAAAAAAAAAAAAACCAAACCAGTCAGCTAGTAATGCTTTGCTTTTCTAGTTAAATGAATTTTCATAGAGCACAAGCTTGCAAGGTGAATAGTAAAATTTCTTAAGAAAATCTGAACAGCTAACAAGCATAAGAGAGCATTTAGATGGTTATTTGGAGTTATATTTATCAGAAGGAAAGAAGTTTCCCATTTAATATATTGACAGGGACAGTAAGCAGACCAAAGGTCCGAACACAGAATCAACAAATAGAGGCCTCAATGATGTCTGCAACATAAATGCTAGAAGGGACAATCTGTTTAGTTATGCTTTTGAGCACACTTTAAATCTAATTTTAGTGCACAATAAAAATGAATGCTCTGCTTTCCAAATGCATCTGCTGAGCTTGAGTTTCCATACCAGATGGCTTTATATTATGTTAAAACTCAACATACAGTATGATAGCATTCATCGGATCTGCTGAAAGTGACCTTGCATTTTCTGTATGAGCACAAAATATGACATTTATTAATTTTGACATGCAAAAATGTTGGTCTTCCTACTTTGTTGTCATATTCTGTTTTACCTGAATTTAAGGGTTAGTTGGTTTTTTATGGTCAGAAGCGTGTGGTGTTTCTTCTTTAAAGATTGATTCAGAGACAAGCCATAAGAAAATTGCATATAAACCTTGTACAATATATACAACGTATATATTACTAAATACTGTGCACATCCAGGCCTCCAATTATGTCTCCGAACTTTGAATTTTTGAATTTGCATCTGGCTGATGTTCATCTGTTCCTGAGCTTCCTCCACCCTTGTGCTATGTCATTGCCTCCACGCAAGCTCTGACTGAAGGTGTTGCCATGCTGACGTTAAACCGGTGCAGCAATGCTTTTGGATGGGAATCAGCTGGTCTCCCTGGAGCTCTGGTGGCTTGACCTCAGTTTTTTCTGCAAAGACTCTGTGGACAGAGCAGTGCCTAAAATTAAGCTGTGAGTAAAGCCTGGACTCTACCTTACAGGTGAAACCTTCGTGAAAAATGAAATGTCACCCTGTCATTGACATTTGTATGATTTGTGCCACTTCCTACACTGAAAAATCTGCAGTCCTGCAGAGCCGTAGCTGTGCAAGGTGTGAGCAACATGCTCCCTTTTTGATTGTTTTTCTGGCATCTGCCTCAGAATGGCAAATGACTGTTCAAGCTGCATGGCAGCTGTGAATCTCTAATTATATATTTATTTTCATAGCCCTGTCCTCAGAAGCTTGGCCCTGTTTTAAAAGCAGGGTCATAAAAGTTATAAGCATGGTAACCTGCTAAGGTCAAGGGATGCTTCTGAGCACATGTGAATGTAGACCTGGTTGTCTTTGCATTCCTTTGTGGCTACCAGGTGCTGATAGCAATTCATTTTACCTGACCTTTAGGCATTAAGTCTGCAGCGCCAGGATGAAGTGCTGCTCTGGTTTCCCTTTGATTCTGCTATCACTTGAACCGTATTTGTCTCCTACAGGTCATACAGACTACCTATTTCTTGATGATTTTACTGATTTGCACTTACTTAATCAGGCTGTTTATTAATCTGAAAATTTGGTTGCTACTTTTTTTGTCTCAGTTATCAACAATCATTGGTATGTTAATCCTCACAGCATTTCTGAAAGGTGGAAGAAATGTATAATACTTTATACCAAGGCTCGAGAGATAAAAACCCCTCACTTGTCACCAAGCGCACAGGAATCTGTTTGGGACAGAGTGCTCAAAGTCTAGGACAGTTTCCTAACTACTGAATCATCCGTTTTCCTTCTAGCAGCAGAATATTATTTTGTACATTAATATAAGGTATATAAACTATGTACATTTTAATCTTATTTGTTTAGTGTGACTCAAAACTTGTTCTCTCATTATTTTTCAAGTGTTTTCCACTGTTAAGTCAATGTTTACTCCTAATTAAAGCTGTGATTATAGTTGAGCTACTGAAATTATTCTCTTAGCTTAATAATAGGTATATTTTAGAAAGAGAAGTAATGTACAAAAAAATTGGGGAACGACTATATGCAGTGACTCATTAAAAGTTGTTTTATATCTCTGCACACCAGATTTCATTAAAAATTTGGACCCAAAAGATTAATTTCCTCAATGTCCTTTTGAAAGCCCCTGTGACAGCGTTTGCTTCTGACTTTCCCTGTTGAACTTAGTCACTGAATTAGTGAAGACGTAGCAGGCTGTCTCTGTGAGCACCTCGTACCTTCCTGACACGAAGCACAAGTGAAACAGAGACAGTAGTGATTGAGACTGGCAGTTTGTTGGCTGGTTTTTGGTCATGTTTCACTGAAGTAAACATCATTTGATAGCTTCTAACACTTTTAGCCAGGAACTTTTCTGTTAGTTTTGGCAGCAACTTGTCTTTTTCATTTTACTCTGGTACCTTATCTAGGTTATGTCACTGTTACTTATTTAGTAACTTAAAATTCACCTAGAGACACGCACGATATTCTGAACTGCTAACGCGCCCTGCTATGCCTTAATCTAAAGGTTGATAGGCTTAGTCATGGTCATGTCCAAAGAGATGGACATCTCTAGAGGTTCCATTTTCTTTTCCTTGTTTTCCTTGGTCAACTGCTTAAAAATATTGAAAGATGCTTGAAGTTTTCTTTGTAAGCAATCTTCACCTTCCTACAGGCTACTTGTTAAAGCGCAGATGGAATAGTAAGAATCCCAACGGCAGGAACTGTAGAAAATCTTGTTCATTGAGTGAAAAATGTTGAGCACCCCTAGAATAAGATGTTAGTCACTATATTGTAATTGTATTCTATATTGTATATATTGTATTTGGACTAATTCAAAAGTTTCTTGGATGTATTTTCTCTCCTTTCCATTGCATGCATAAATTTTGTCAAAAAAAAAAATCTTGTCTACACAGCATTCTCATAGAACAGGGAAAGTTGAATGATGCTCGATAACAAGCACAAATATTTTTAGACTTCAAAACCAAAGAAACTGCAATTTCTTAAATGACAGCAGTGACCATGTTCAATTTTAGGCTAGACTTGTTGGTTTTTAAGAGAACTATTAAGTGCAAGTACATTTTTGTAACAATAATGGCAAAAAGAAAGACAAGTTTACAAGAAAAATGGTTTGACTGAGTTGCAGCCTTATTCATTAATACATCAGGATGGATGTTGATAGACACTGAGGATGAGAGGCACAAGGAAGAGGGAGGTCCTCTCTGTATCGGGTTTTAGGAACCCCAGGCCCTTTCATTCACCACCTTCAAGGGCTGCTTTCCGTTCAGGTACGCTGTTTCCCAGGGTGCCTGGCCAGAGAAATGCGGGTGTGTAAGTGTTTTGCATGCTCAGGAAGGTGGGTGTATTTCTGAGGCTCAAATTCACAGCTATTTCTGTAACTGGTAAAAATGGTTAAATTTTTGAATTAAAGAATTATTCACCTTTTTCAATGGTATTTTCAGTTTTGGAAGTGGAAAACTTGCAGTATTCTAACTCCTGTTTGCCTGGCTATCCCATTTCAAGTGAATCATTTCATCGATTCGCTGGTGCGTGGGAGATCCATCTACTGTCACTCCAGCTGTTCCTCTGTGGTGAAATTAAATGCAATAGTTCGATGTTTTCTACAGCTACATTTCATTTGGTTATTTTAGGTCAGTCTCTCTAGACTAATGCAGTATGTGAGAGGGAATTCTTCTTTTTGTTAGTTTGCAGCACCTGGCCGCTATTCTGGGTTTGATCTCAGACACGAAAGCTTTTGTGATTTCAATGGAGAAAGAAGGCATGGGGGATGCAATCATTGCTCACCTCCCTCGCTCCAGTGAATGGGAGAGAGTGAAGCTGAGGTGCTGTGTCCTCTGCTGATACAGCACAGTCATACAAAAGTGATGTCAGAGATGGCTCAGAGCGCCTCATCAGTGTAATCAAAATTGAATTTTGGTGCCATGTGACGGAGGGGATATGGCCAGGCTATTTCAGCCTCAGGAAGGGGGGAAGCTGGGGGAGGATGGATCTGCAATGGGAAGAGCTTCCTGCTGGCTGCAGTTGCCTGGGTAGATGGGAGGTGTAGCAGCAACGATTGGTGGTGTAGAGACAAACTGCTTCTCCAGCAGTAACGATTGCCTGAGGCTATAATTGTTTTCAGTGACAGCCTCTGTGGTCTTCTGGGGCACCGGCGTGGGCAAAGTCACCAACAGAGCCATTACAACTTTGCAGCTCCCTGGAAATTGCAGTCTAGGGCTGTGCTGGGCCCTGCTTGGCCGAGTTGTCGCTCCGGGATCTCTGAAAGACTCCTGGCTGGCAATGCAAACTTTCCCTGAGGTGTCAGTAGGAACTAGTCAGTCTTTTATACTGATTCCAGCAGACAGAGAAACCGGAGAAAAAGGTATACAATTTTGCTCTTAATTGACATTTGTCTTCATCCGCTACTGGCAGCCTTAAATGAGCTTCTTGTGTAGGCATTCAGGTTTGTATCCAAAAGACTTCTGTTAGATGCCCTCTGGAGATCTTGTACTGATTCAGGATCAGTTTAATTTATTCAATGGATTTTTGTTTGTATGACACAGAAAACAATTTTACTCTCTTATTTTTAAAATTAGACTTAGTGGTTTTGACTTCTTTGTATGTTCTGATGTTGTTATTGAATTACTGTTTTACCATACTTTGTCCGGTATTTATGAAAGATTGTGTATCATTGAATACACAATAGTAATAATAAGTAATACAGTTTCTGAGAATTTTCATGCATGGCTGTGAAACATAAAAAGTCATCTTATTATTGATGTGTTACTATTAATATTGATGTCATAACACAGTGTTGCATCAATTGTAATAAATTGCTCAGATAAGGAAAGTAAACAGAAGATGTTCCCAGTAAAGTAATTCAAACCTTACATACAGAACAGCAGTGGCAAAGTCAAGCAAGGAGACTTTACAATGACATTTTACTGAATAACTAAAATTTTATTGACTTATGTTCCACATGATGGAGCATTAAGCAGTCCCCCACACCCTAATTCCTTTCTCAATGGCAGCAAGAATGACCTGCAATTCCCATCAAATCATGTTTCCTTTGTGCTGTATCTTTCACTCTATATGTTGCTTTTTGATATTACCAATTTTTTTCCCTTCCTTAAACCCATCTCTAGAGTTAAGCATATTCTTTAGAAAAGTTTAGAAGAGTTTTTTAATGTGTTTTGAGAGACAAAACTTTTCACAAGATTTGCCTCTGGTTCATTCTTCTTTGGAAATGCATATTTGCTATATAACACTTCATGTTGATAATAAAAGGAGTCCTACCTATCTGTAGAAATTTTTACCACAGACCAGACACTGGAAAGCCTGGACTCATTTCCCCAAACCACAGTTGAGCTGAAAGATGACAATATGCTGGGTCATTTGACCACACCAGCACTTTGAAAAGAAAACTGCTGATATGAGGGCTCAGAACTTGTGTTTAAGGGAATATATTCCAGGTTCTTTACGGTTCTTATACAACCTATCCCACAGTAGCATAATACACTATCCAAACTGGTACTTAAGTACACACAGGTCAATGCAGACAGAATCCTATGTTTTTAAGTTTAGGTTGCTCTCAAGCATGCTCTGGAAATTGCAGCAAAAGCAGGGATAAAATGCTGTTGCCCTGAGCAAGTGCTCTACTTGTTAGGCCCAAAAAGGGTCGTGGTTTTCCTGCTACTGGCTTAATTTAAGGGGAAATATTTGATTATGCAACCAGTTGTGTGCTCAAACATCCTGCTCTGGTAATCCATATGAAAATACAGTATGAATATCTGAAAAACTGGGATTTAGGCCTGCAAATAACTCTTCCTGCCTTGGTGATGTAAGGCCGTAATCTAAGGAGTTGTTTGGAGTTGGAAACTGTCTCGCTATTGGTTTTGTTTTTGTTTTTTTTTTTTTTTCCCAGACAGATGTATTGAGAGGACTTTTCTCACAAGGCTGTACAGATGACAGCAGTTCTCACACTGATCCTGGAATTGAGGAGGTACAGTCCTGTCCTGAGTCATCCAGACTCATGGCCAGTTATAACTACACCGAGGACCTGCATTTAATTTTATTTACTTCTTCTTATATGTAAGCTAAAGCAGTCATCTTAATATTTTCAAGGTGAAACCTGATAAGTTTGGTCTAGAAAGGTAAAAAAATCTTAATTATGGTGTTGGAAAGAAGTTTGCAAAAATAAGGAAAACATCTTTGCTTCTACCCGACATGGATTCTTTTCTTGTGTATCAGAATTCAGCGTGTCTTAACCCTGGGACTGTAAGAATAAGTCATGCAGCCACATTTTGCCTCCCAGATCCCCAAGAAATAAGCTGCAAGGCAATGATTATGAACTTCTGTACTCTGATGTCAGCTTGAGGCCCTGTAGAATAATAGCCTTCTGAGCTACTTCTTCCTTTGTGGAACTTTGCCTCTTGTTTGGGCTTCTGGATTTGTATCCATACTTTCATCTTCCAGTTCCTTCCTCCAGCATGTTTGGTAATACATCACTTCATGTTCATTTTTGCATCCCTAACTGCTGTAGAAATGACATCTGTCACTAGAACACAGACACTGAGGAAGCCAGATGTGCTTATGGGGCTCAGATGCTCAACCAAAGGAGTCATAAATTATAATCCTGATCAGACTGTCAGTGTTCCCAATTTATTAGTCTGGATATCGCTCATGGGATGGTGGTCAGTAACTTTATTACAGTGTTTAATCAAGCCTTGTGTTGTGTGTGCTATCCTTTTGCTAGGTCAAAACTTTTTCCCCTAGTACTCTTAAATCTCTTTATTCTTATGTGGTCCTTTTTCTCTCTTCTTACCGTGAAGTTTTGCACTTATTGTTCTCCTTTCTGTTTCCTCTCACTTCAAAGGCTTTCTTGTCCTTTTTTGCCTTCAATGTCCATTTTTAAACTTGACATCTGACTTTTGAGGATACTGTGAGTGACTCTTGCAGGGGTTTTTTCTTTAACACCTAGCAACTCTATACTGCAGTTGCTGGAAGCACTGCTGGTCTAGCCACCTTGCTTTGGACTGTTGTAATACCTCCCCTGGCAAAAATGTCAAAAGACACAACAGGGGATCCTTTCAAAGAGTCACTTCTATGGTGAGAACTGGATACATGAAATATGAACAAGCTTGAGATTTCCTTGCATGAATTGTTCCTTCTGAATTAGAGATTTCATCCTTATTAGGTTGTTTAAAAAGGACAAAGATTATACTTTTTTTTCCCCCCACAGATTGTATTTATGAGTGAAGTCTAGTTAAAATCCCATTTTCTTCCTGTTGCTGAAAATAATGTTTCTAGCACTTATAAAGTAGTTTAGAGGTTAGACAAAGTGGAAGTTATTGAGTAAACTTTATTGCCTCAGGATAGAAATGATAATTTTTTCTCCTGAGTCACCTTATTTTTGAGTAGCCATTCTGTTCACTTAGATTGTGATGTTTTCAAGGACATTTGCAAGAAGCAGCATGTACTCTTGAAGACACAATTCACTTCAGATGTTCTTGTATTACAACATGCAACAGCAAATGCCCAGACTTCTCTTACAGTTGGTCCCCTGCAAGCACCCTGGCCTTAACACATCCTACCTTGTACCTGAGTGCTTGCCAGAGATTTTCCATGCACAGTACATGCAGAGAATATATTTGTAAACTGTATGTACACTGCAAAAACTAGATACTGTTCCAGTGGAAGATGCAACTTTTAATCATTTACTGGATGAATTCCATGTTTTGAAGTGTTTGAAGAAGGGAATACCATAGCAGCTCCTCTGTTGACATCTCTCTAATGTCTAGGGCCATGATAAAAGACAATATGTGACAAGAGAAAATATAGCCCTAAAAAGATTTTCCTATTTCTCTTCCATGTTTGTAATTTGTATTAATTTCCTTTTGGGACATTCCATTATCTGTTAATGATATTTTGCCTTACAATCTTGCTAGTTTAATTTAAAGGAGTGATTTAGAAAACAAGGGCAAGATAGTCTGGTGAATAATTGCAGAAATATGCGACATGTATTGAAAAAGTCTGAGCTTCTTAGGCAAGACAGGCAATATTTTCAGCTGACCTCTAAAAACACTTTGCAGATGCATTTATTTGAATTTGAAAAGCCCAACATTTGCATATGCATATCACAGAGCTATGTTTGCGCAGCATAGTTGGATGAGCAATTGAGTACTCTATGTGCAGCAGCAGTCATTTTTGTGTAGAAATGATCTGGTGGTGGCTGTTTCACCCCTCTTTTCTTTAACGTTAGTTTTGTGAAGCTGCGCCTGAACATGGTTACTTTCCATGTCAAAGGTAAAAGAGGCTACGGTCACAGAGTTTCACAGCTAAGCATTTGCAGAGACAAATGGACATTGGAAACTTTGAAATCTCCAAACAATAATGTATTTTGTTTTTATTTAAATCCATAGATCAGAATGTAGCTCTTCAACTTCAGATTTTTCATTAAACATAAAACTGCAAAATCTATAATTCTATCATTCTTATGCAACATTGCTATTGAAAAATGTAGACCTATAATTACAAATATTTAGAACAAATCTTCAAAGGGTTCAAAATTTAATGTGAAGTGCAAAATCTAATAGAACCAATGTAAAAAGGCATATTTTAAAAGTTAATAAGCTATGCTTTTTCTGATGCTGCCTGCCTGCTCCTGTTGTCTCTTTTCCATTTCTACCTGTTGACGGATGTTACCCAGTTCTGCCACCAAAATCTGTAGAGGATAATTTGGCCCCAGAGACTGTCTCCTTTTGGTCATCTTAGAAGTTTAGCTTGGATTTTTTTATGGTTGTATCCCTAAGAGGACATAGATACATAAGTCCCAACTCACTGTCTCCTTGGGTGCTTAAACTGAAGATAATGACACCCCTCTCCCTGACCTGTGACAAATTACTTAAGAATTTCAGGCATGAACAAGTTATGTGCTTCAGGTTTCACCCATGGAGTCCCTTAAGTGCTGAAAGTTCAGCATGCCAAGTTCCTTTGTATCGATACTGTGGAAAAACCAGAAACTAAGATCATGCAGTTGCACCAAGGTTCACAGACTGGATATGAACATATCCACAAACATGCCTTGATCTGATAGGATTTCCCAATCTGACTACAACAGATTTCAGAAAAAAAAAAATTAGCTGGGTAGGGTTGCAGTGGTTTCCTTATGAAGAGCTTGGCAGCCAGAATAGTCAGCCAGCAGCACGCAGGAGACGGAAGCTAATTTTTTGCCTTCTTGCAGGCGTTCAAATCACCCTTTTCATTAGGAGATTGAGCAGTCTCACAGGTGTGTAATAGCTTTGCTTAGGTCCTCTACCTGACAAGATCAACTCTCCCCAGAAAGTGATAGGCCACTCTTGGAGGGAGAGATTTTAGGTGAGAGAGAGACCAAGTGAGCTATTAATCTCCTCTGTTTTTTGTGCCAGAGAGAAATACAGCAAAAATAAGCCTGAATTACTAGCCTAATATTAGAGCAATCAGTGGGGATGATTAGGTTCTGGAGCCTTCACTAGTGACTGTGCCAGTCGTTAGGTGAAGTCATTAAATAGTCATGGGAGCTTTTGTCTCCCTGCCTTGGGTACAGACTTTATCCATCAGGAAAGAAATTTTTTTTCTGCCTTTAGAAATGAGAGCGATCAGGCAAATGATCCACAAAAGGAGCAATTATTAGCTAGCTGAACATCATGGTTCAGGTGTAGCAGAGAGAAACTGGGTTTGTTTCTGTCTGAACCGTGACTGCTGGAGGAGGCAGTCGAAATGAAAATCTAAGGCTTGTTAGTTGTTTATGTAGTTACGAGAGGTGATTGGGAGTTTGTGTGTGCGAATGCTTGTGAAAAACTTGGATCGATGGGAGCCAGGGTATACCCTGTGCTGAGCCCGGTTTTTACAACCTTTGTGAACCAAACCAGACAGATTTATATGATGCAAATAGAAATGTCCCAAGTTCAGTTTTATGAATATATATTTGGTCAGCCCGGCAGGAAGAGTGAATTTTCGCTGCACTGAATTGGACCTACAGATACTTGGAAAATCGAGTCCTGAGGAACTATGTGATGTTAAAGGAATAAATATCAGTGCCCAAAAGTAAAGAAGGAAATCTTCAAAGAAAGACTCTGTCGATTTGATTCTCTTCTCATATGCATCACTTCTGCATTACATTAATACTGTTCTCCAGGAAGAGCAATATGGCTTGTTACCTTCACTATGTCAACAGAGACATGTTCTAACTACAGACTGGGATAATGAAAAGTACTAATTTGTATTAATTTATTTGTGTTTATTTGGCATTCTGTACCATCATATTTTTTTTTAAATTTAATTGTGATTAATTTTAGCCTTAATCATTTTTGCAAGCTGCAGAACTGTGACACTGCAAGCAGTGTGGTGATTTACTAACAAAGAACGTAGAAGGTGTTATCTCTTGTGTTTAGTATGAACACAGGTTTTTGTTGTACAGAGCTTTTCTTTCTGTCCTGCCAGCTTCCGATATATGTTCGTTTCTATCAGGTCCGCACACAGCACATCTGGGGATTGGTTTCTGCACTGTGCAGTCTCAGTGTCGCCATCCCTATGAGGTATTAAAGCAGAAGTGGAGGTTCTTTAAGGATTTTCTGTGTAATGGAGAAGACAGTGTACATTATTACAAATGTCACTTTTTTCCCCTTGCACACACTCACTTGCTTTGGGAAGTAAATATTCCAAGGCGTTTCGAGATTCTGACAGAACTAGAATGTCATGCAAAACATTTTGATATCTCATTTAGCCAAATAGCCTGGAATCACTGCACAAGGATAAGCCAACTTAATCAAAAGTAGAATGAGTGACCCTTTTTATGTAGATTGTTGACCTAATAGTAAAATATAGTTCTTGGATTAATGATTGTGAACATAACTATATGTGTCTGAAAATAAGAATTCATTAAATATTTGTGTATTGAGCTCACAGGCAACAGACATTTGTTCGTTGCTGGCTAATTAACTACAACCCAACATATGTACTAATGGTACCTTTTCTCCTATGTGGTAGTATTAACCATTTTTTGCCCTTGCTTTTATTCATCTATTTAGCCACTCAGTAACATTGTCTGGGGAAACTGATACTGATATAGAGAAACCACTCGTTCTAATCGGAAGTGGAGAGGACAGAGGAAGGGGGACACGCTGAAAGACTATTTTGCCTGGCTTTTACTCAAAGTCAAAGCTGAAGGAGGTCTTCTAGAGTGACTCTACTCGCACCTGCCCTGATGGTTCTTCCCTCTTGCACTCCTAACTGATGTCTGCCTGACACTCTGTGTTTCTGGCTCCATTTAGTTCTCTTCTGCATCTCATTTCATGAAGGACAGAAATTTTGTGAGTTACCTGTTGCTGGAAGCGTTTAAGAGCAGGTAAGATGCGTTCCTATCAGGAAGGATGTAAGTACAGTGGAAGGTGCAGGAAGATTTAGGTAACCTTCTGATTTCATGCTTTGGTCATTCAGCTTGATTTGACGTGTGCTGACTCCTGTATCATTTAAATACTCTTCAATCATTTCTTAAGCAAAGGCTCTGAAGAGAGCACTTGTTATCAGGGATTAAGTTAGACTTTATCCCAGGGTGCTTGATGAGTTTTAAGGCTTCCTTTTTTCTCTTTTTTTTTCCCTTCAGATGAGGAAGGAAGACAAGGGAAAGCAAAGGCCATTAGTTTCAAAAGTAGTTTCTATCTTAATGAATTATTGTATATTAGTCTTTTTATTTCTATAATTTTATTCAATTTGCAACTGTGCATAATTATGATATAATGACGTGCAAAATATAAATTGTTAATGGAAAAAAAAAAGTCCAAGTCCTTGTGAGTATATACACTCCTAGTATAAACAGTTAGTAATTTGAATTAAAAAATCAGGAAGTGTTTCATTTTCAGGGTTATCCATTTATGCATGCAGAATATTTTTTTATCAGTATTTTTCTTTAAACAAGAGGAAGATGTTGATCAGAGTTCTCATGGCGTTTTTTGCTGCACTTAATTATTCCTCACACCAAGGCAATATCAGAATTCTGATCTAGAGCATCAGACTGGTCCCACAGAGGCTCGTTCTCTTCCTGTACATCAGTGGAAACTCCATAATGTTGGATTTCCTCACTATGAACCACTTCTGAGAGTAGTGCACATTTACCTTTTAGAGAAGGTAATCAATTAAACACACAAGGCACATGTACTGTGAAAACCGAGTATCTTGTTAGTTCAATGCACAGAGATTAGGAGAACTTTATCCCAAATGCCAGTTCGCAGGTGGAATTACATGGGAAGAAGGTGGACAGCCCCACGTTATTCCTTTTACCTCATACAGACTTGCACAGCTCCATAATGACTTGTCCATCAGAGAATTTTTCCTTCATGCCAGCAGACAAAACATCATTTGTATCACAGAAATGTGTCACTTAAATATTTTCATTATTTTTATAGGAAGGAAATGTTTTACCTTTCCTGCAGACCAGATTTTTCTTTCATTTTTATTCATACAACAATACATATAGCAAAGTCAGTCACTATATTTAAAAATGAAACACAACTCTTCAACTATTCAGCCTTTGGGTGAAATGCACGTGCGTGTACGCAGCTTGATAAATCAGGTTGAGATACATATTAATAAAATTTAACTTCTGTTTATCCTCTGGATCCTCCCTGGTCTTTCTTCACTCATTCCTGAGGTCACGTCACCTTTCTGATCCTTTTCTTGTAATTTCTGTGGCTTTACTATCTTGTATTCCTTCCTTATGAACTGGAAGCAAAAGATTTGCACAGATTGTTTCCTGTGCTGAGGGACTGCATGCCGTATATCTTCTTACAAGGGGTAAAGTGGCCAGTTAAGTGATACCTTTTGGTATGGGGATGACTATAGGAGTCATACACACTACTGCTGAAATAACTAGGAGTTGAACACAAGCATTTGACCAGCGTTCTCTGTGCAGATTTGCATGACCATGTGAAATAAGACAATGTTGTTTTAGTAGGGCTATACATTTGAGAAAGGATTACAGTGGTCTCCATAGCTCACTTTGTACACAAAACTGAATTTCATTCATACAGAAGGACTTGGAAGACAGAAAAAAAGGAAACTTTTTCTTGATAGGGAACTTAAAGGGAAACTTTTTTTTTTTGATAATAACTTTGAGCCCAGAGTAGATGACAATATAAGAGACAAGGATGAAGGAACAAGAGCAAATACTTTACCTTGAAACAAAATACCTAAACGTGTGATTGAAGTGACCATGAGTTGCCATCATTAGTATATTGCTGACACAATACTGATCCCAAAATTCCTTTAAAAATCTTTCAGCATTTGACTGATTGTGGTGCTAATAATAGGATGATGCTGCAATTTTATTGTCAGGGTTGTTCTTGGACTTGACATTGTCTTTATCAATCTGTTAATGAAAATAATGCTGATGTCAGGTGTTACTGTGGATGCCTGGGTCAGAGCCAGAGATGGTGGCAATGATATTCTGTAGTATAGCATGTTACGGAATAGTTTTGTTTAGTTTCTTTTGTAGGTGAGCATTGGAGAGAGAAAGATTTGGGTAGCAGAGTCTTTAGTTTTTAAAAAAACTGGTCTGAAGCAAACAGTGAATGCCTCCAAATTATCTTTCAGATTTGAAAAGCATCAACATAAAAAAGTGGAAAAAAAAGCTAAGAAGTTCAATGTTTGATATAATTCCACTGATTTTTTCAACTGGAGGTCCCTTTCTAACATCTTTAAAATATAAACATGTATCGGTCTTTGCAGCTATGCCTGTGCTTGCAAAATCTTGAGAGGAAAGAAATAGATTGCTGTTAAATTCCTAATCTGTGTTGGTGCTGGGTGTGCTATGTTTCTCAAAATAAGTCAAAGCACCATGTTATATGCCCACACGAGCATTATTTCCTGGACTTCTTAATATTTCTTGACTCCTAAGTTTAGGTGCATTGTAGCAATATTTTGTTCCCCAGTTCTGTAGGAACTGGAAGGATTAGAAGAGGCGTGTACTTATGGTGCTGTACTATTTGTCCCTGCCAGATGATTCCCAAAGTCTTCTTCTGGGAGAGCGCAGCTATGTTTCAACTGCTTTGCAGGCAGATTGTAAACTGGCAATCTAGGTCATTGTAAATACAAAATAAAACAGCTGCCAATAAAACTGAAATATGATTCAGTATTCCCAGTACATGCAAGCAAAGAAACAAATCCAAGATACTTGGAGTGACATTCCCTTCTCATTTTATGGTGCTGTCTTCTTCCACTCACTGAACAACCTCAGGTGGCGCAAGGACAAAGAAATAATACGGACATAGTGTAAGAAAGTTTCAGATACTGTGACACTTACATCGTAAAGGACCTTACTTTGCAACTAAGCACCTGGCTTTGAGTTGATCTATTTCCAGGATAAGATATTGCCAAAGGTGACTAAGGGCAGCAAAATTAGAAATCAGATTTATTTTGAAAGAGGCACAAGGTTTGTGGTGTCATTTGGCAGCAGCAAGTACTAATACCATTCTGAGTAACATTAACATCTGCGGGATGTAAAAGATCAGGTATTCAGCTGTTTAAAAATGCATCTCATGACCACATGCTAGAAGCTGCATTCATTTCTAGTTACCACCAGACAAAAATAGAAATGCAGAGGGAGTTCAGTAAAGATAAGTAAAGGTTTAGAAATACTAACTTATGTGGACTAAACACCATTTTAGGCATAGCTTTGTTAAATGACGGCTGAGTGGTGAAGCTTGCTAAACACAAATATTTCTATACACTGCTGTGCTAGCTTGCAGGTTTCCAAGCTGATTTGCAGTTTTTTTAAAACCTTCCTGCTATGTTTCTAAAATTTCATTTTGCTGGAAATGTCTCTTGCAGGTAGACCATTATTTATTTGAAGATGGGAAAATTTAGAAGGAAGAATAGGTTGTCCCAAAAATGAACCTACGCATGAAATCTGTCAGGAATACCCAAAGTTGGCCATTGCCTCTCTGGCCCCATCTACGCCCAACACACAAGAAAACACACCCATGCACACAAATGTAGCCAAGGACAAAGAACAGAGTTTGCAGAATGACAAAAGGTTAAATAAATTTAAGCCAGATCAGCATGATTTGGGGAGTAATTCCAAACTTGAAGTGATTAATTGGAAATGTCCTGTTTCTTACAAATTTTATTGTGAGAATAACCTAATAGTTTAAGCAGTTTGAGAAAATCCACTTGGATTTCCTATGGTCCTTTAGATGTTTTGCAGTTCTTCATTCCAAAAGCAACTCTCTCTGTTCTTAACCTTTGACTGGAATTTGGCCCTAGTTTGTTGTTTCCGCAGACATTGCCTTTAGTTTGTCAGTCCCACAAATTATATCGCTAAGTGGGACTCTAAACATTTGCCAGTGTCATCAAACACTACTTAATTGACCCTCTTTGCTCCAGGATTGCTGACTAAGTATAATACCTGTGAGGACTTGCTGGTACAAGCTTGCTGTCTACAATAAAATAACAATTGCCATATCGCGGTATGTTTTGGCTGGCAGAAAAGGACTGTGAATACTGTGTTCGCTGTATCGTTGGTGTTAGCGGTCTGGACTGTGCTTTCTACAGCCCTGGTGAATGGATTCTCAGACATTTCTCACAGTAAGAATCTCATGGCAGTGCTAAACCTGAGACTTTGGTTTATTATGGTGATATTCTGCTGTTACAGGAGCTGACATGATTTCCCCACTGGGGGAATGTCAGGTTCACAATCTGATTTATAATAGGAACAAAATTTTACTTATGGATATAGCTTATGGATTTTCAGAGTTTTATAAGATATGAACTTCAGCATTCACTGCCTCTGATGTTTTCATTGACCTGAATCTTGGCCTCCTTCTCATTAAAAATACTGCATATGCGGAGTGCCTCTTTACATTTTTAGGAATAAGAGTTAGTCTCACTAAAAAAGCCGAATCTATATCTTATTTTCTCTATAATCTGAACTAAAGAGAACTAAAGATAGATTCTGACAGATTTCTGAAAACAAAAAAAATCTGATGACATGCCAATGGACTTCATTAGATTCAATTCTAGTTGCATTAGTCTGAGAGAAGACCCAGAAATTCTGTCTGTTTTATAAAAAAAGAATATATTTTGAGCAGAGTTCATTGTCTCTTAGACAGTTTTAGTCATTTTACTTGCCACGTTTCTCTCACCAGTGGATTAAGATAAAGTTGAACAGTTTTCTTCCCTACTCTGTCTGAATCTGTTCAAACCCAGCCCAGGCATGGCTCATGTTAACGCTTCTTTGATAAAAGAAGGCGTAATTGCACATGCATCTGTAAAACAATGAAAAGGTAAACAGTCCCAGCTGTATAGATCATGTAACCAACTTTGGTCAAACAAATTGGTAGCATTTCAGTCTAAAATAGTCTGGCATTAGTTGTGGAAAAGTAAGAATTGTGAGGAAGCTCTGAGGGAGAAAAAAACTCCCAAACTTTCTTCTATAGAAAAAGATTCTTTTTATTGTGATTTAGTGTGAAGTAAACACCCGTTCTCCTTTTGCCTTTCTTTCTCCAGTGGCATTATTTGGTGTTCTAGAGGCATACTGAAAAAGAAAAGAATCGTTAACAAATGAGTCCTCATGAAGACTTAGCTGAAAAGATGTGTTATTATCCTACTCGACCTTATTCTGAAGTGGATCCAGACTTCACTGGGATGAATGGAAAGATTTTTGTTGGCAGCAGTTTGCTTTCAGATGAGACAACATATAAGATACAAAGGTTCAAATCCAATATTGTGAGTGAAATATATTCACAACAGAAGTTTTATACTGAGTTCAGAGAGACCAGAACATTACAGTAAAGATTTCTATATATTTCTGTTAACATTTATAAATGGTTTATTGGAATTGACAAACTCGATTGCTGCAAATGAAGCTCAGGAGATGCAGCTTATCTTATGTCCATACTTATCTGTGTAACACAAGGCCTTTTGGTAAGTTTACTATGGTGATCGATCTATGTTTGGGAAAAAAAAAAAAAAAGAGGAAAAAAAAAGAAAAAAAAAGGCAATTCATAAAACAGTGGCAGAACACTAGTCTAGGGAATGAGATGTCTGATTTCTGTTCCAAACTCTGCCAGTGTGACCTTACACAGCCACTTCTCTGTGTTTCAGCATCCACAACTATAAAATGTGAGTAATGAGGTTATAAACGCATCATTTTTATTGAGTAATGATGTTGCATGGGTCTGTTTTGTCCTTTATTTCTGTTTGCTGTGTAGTTTAATATTTGCTGGTAAAAAGCATGCTAGCAGCTAATTACATTTCAGGGTTCTCAATCCTCAGTTCATTGCAACTTATGTATTTATTTGTATCTGTACAAGGGTGATATTAATCATTTGGAAACTGCTACAGCCAAGTTAACTAAATGGAGAAAGCCAAACGTGCAGCGCTTTTGCAGGCTGCAGGTGCCAGGCAGCACAAGGGAATCAGCTTTGAAGTGTTAGAAAGTTTTCTACAACTCACTCATCCTCTAGAACCCAACCACCACCCCACGGCCCTCCTGCCTTACAGTTTTATGCAGTAAAATTAATCTCCATTCTCTTTAAGCAGTTTGCAAATCAATAAAAACATTTGTTATGGTTTAGTCTTACTATATTTAAATTATTCCTGTTCACTTATTGCTGTTTCATCTAGTTTCTTAATCTTTTCTTTCTACCCAATATACATAAATAAAAGTCACTGCTAGAAGGTTTCCAATGCACAAAATCTACAGGTAATTTTTTTTTTTTTTTTTACTTTGAAGTTACACCTTTGAAGTTGAAAACAAGTGACAATGAAAAGTCACAATATCTCTGAAATTATGTTTGCTAATTTAGAATAAAGCTCCTGATGATAGTGTAGTAGTAAAAGTGTACAGATTCTGCCCCTCTGGTGTACTTTGTCTGGATCTTTCTTTGAAATTCTAACAGAAAGGAAAACTGCAAGAAACTTACAGACTTATAGATCTGCAGAAATATAGACAATAGGTTTGTTTGATGCTGAATATGCTATCTATACGAAAACAAGATCTGCTGCAATCATTGTAGTAATTTTTCACACGTGGACTCCTCATTGGAAATTTAAAATGTCAAAGTATGTTTCAGAATGATTCTGTGGTGTGGTAATTAAGAAAAAAAAAAAGCTTGCCTTTTCTTCCCATTCAAATCTTTGTTAGCACGCTTATCATCATAGCATTTGTGACAGTAAATTTAGCTACATGTGGTTTGTGTTCCAAATTACAGTTATTCTGAAATATGTTAAAACATTTAATAGAAGTTTCACATTAAATTCTTCTAATGATATTTGTAAAACTTTCAGTGTATTTCTCTGAAAATTGTGCTTTGTCTTCTCTGCTTCTTCTACTCATCATTCAATACCTGTGGAGTTTAATAGAAATATGTCTTATGTCAACCTTACTCTTAACAAGGAGTGTTCTAAGTCTTTTTTTTATCCTTGTTGCACATTCTGTGAAGAAAAACTCGTATTTCTATATAGGAAACAAATACATGGATTGTGTTTATCATCCAAAAGAACTCATGGCTTCTATCTAAGTTGCTGCAGCTGCCTTTTTGAAGTGATGCTAGATGTTTAAATATCTCCTTGCTAGTGGCCAGATACAGAGTGAGAGAGATGGCACGGTCTGACTCACTTGGCAAGCCTGTGGTGCTCTGAGACCATTGCTGTTTTTAAAGCTGCAAAACCTGCGAGAGATCTCAAACAGTGGAGGAGCTCTGCTAAGCTTGACTCGGCATATTTTATAACAATGATATTTCTAATTCTGTAAAATCTTAGCTTTAAACTATTCCAGCTCTCTCATCTATTTTAGTCATTCTTTAACTAAAAGTCTTTGATTTTAGTCATTTAATCACAGTTAGCCTCAGGCAAGCCATGTGTCTTCCCCTGAATGGCCATTTGTTTCTGCATTTCTAAAGAGATTCGTAATAAGGAAGGCAGAGAGTTTTAAAGATGTTAAAAGATGTCTTTGTGAGGTCTCATACAGTATGAAATTCCTTCATTTTGGTTTCTGAGACTTTTCCATTGATGTTCACAACAGAGGTAAGTAGACTGCTGAGTGCTAGGAGCTGACAATGCCATCAGTACTGCACTGATGGTCTGATACAAAAGGGGGTAAGAATTCTCAGGAAAATACAACTTTTATTAGGTCAGTTGACTCATGCCCATGTGTGGGAGATCCAGTACATTTTTTTTCAGCTTTATCAATCTATCTAATATAAGATATTGCCCCTGCTGTGCTCCTCTTTTTTTTTTGGTGTGTGTGTTGTGTATTCATCTCAAGCACATTGGTTTATCTACATGTTTTTATATGGACATTGGCTTTTATGGTGATTTTTACAGATTTTCAGAGTAGAGGTTTAAAGGGAATGGAGAGATCAAAAATGGTAAAGCTAATAAGCATGTAAACAAACTTTACTATGATGCAGTCTACAGTTATAATTTTCACTGCCTGTTTCTTGTTCTCTGCTTTTTTAATGAAAAAGGGCTCTCACTTTTTAGCGATTGTGGCTTTAGTTAAACGAAATTTTAACAGATTACCTTACAATACCTTAGATATTTTAAGTAGAAAGTCTAAAAGGCCTTCATGATCAAGCAGGTATATATTTTACAGAGAAAAGCAAGAGCAAAAATTTTCTGGATACAGTTTTATGTAGAAAATATTAAGACTTAGTGTGGTGCATAAAAGGAAAGACCATAGCCAAAATAAGACTTTCTAATCCTTGTTAAGTGACACCATTATCCGGGATCTGTCAAGATTTCCTTAGGTAAACACAAATGCAGTATATAGATTTTTATCAGAAAGACCAGGGCCCTGTTGGTGCAGCGGGCAGCTGCCCTGTGAGGGAGGCGGCCATGACCTGCCCTGTGCAGGCCGCAGCCGACTCCAGCCACTTCCCGCCATGGCTTCAGCCAATCAGAGGCGCCGACAGATCTGCACAGGGAAGGGCGGCTGCCGCTGTGGAGGCATGTGAGGAGGCACAGAAAATGGAGATGTGAGGGGAAAAAAGCGATGGGGCAGTGCTGAGGGATAGGCCGGCCTGTGCCACTTGTAAACACCATCCTCTGCAAAGGAGGGCGGCTTCGGGATCAGCTGATGGAGGCATCTGTGGGGCAATGGTCCAATCCAGTTCATCCTGCACACAAGATACCCCTGTGGAGGCACTGGAAAAAGGAGGTGATCAGCTACAGGTCATCGCACTGCAGGGCTGTGTTTTAATAAAACAGGGGGAAAGGACCCTGAAAAGGTTGTGTTCGGTAGTCTGGGCAGCTGGGCCCAGTTACTGATGCCACTTGGGTATCACCTGATAAGCTGGCGGGACACCCTGTTGATCAGGGAATGGCATATGCATGCCATAATGGGGTGAGCACATGGAAGACAGGTGTGACATTAGCAGCATGGCTAAGGCTGAAGCAAGGAGTCTGGTACTATGGTCAACCTTGAAAAAACTGTCAAGAAGAGCTGAAAATTTTCCACGTTCCTGCACCGGGAGTTACGGATGTTCCTGAACAAAAAGGAGGAGGATATGATGAAGGGAACTAATAAGTCTGTCTTGAATTTCTAGCCCTATTGAGAAACCATTTCCAGTCACTTCCAACACGTTCTGGATTCAACTCATGATCTTAATGATGAAGGACGCCACATCCCATTAGCAATCTTCTGAGCCATACAGTTCTCCTGAGAGCCTGTTTCAGTAAGTTGGTTGATGTTTCTGTGTGATGCATACAAAATATATTTTACAATTAAAGTATTTTTTCCATTTATCATTTAAATCAAATTACAAGGCACTTGAACATTGAATAATTTATATTCCCCAAAAAGATGTTAGGATATTAAATAGCAGGAATAATGTTAGGTTTATTAAATTGTTGCAGAGAACTCTCTTCTGTCTTTGGTACTGCCTCAAACTCTTCATTCCTATCAAATAATTGTTTCCATCTTTGGCTTGATTGTAGGGTTATTTCAGAAGAGTTTATTTTGTTTGTTTCTTTTATTTTTTAATGTTTACTGGGCAAATCTTTTCAGTTCAGGCATTCCCCAGCTGGCTCATCCAGTCACTGAATTCTGTAAAAGGAGGTTGTTTTCAAAACCATGTGCCTGTGTATTCTCTGCATTTGGAGACAAATGCACAACTCTTTTTCCAGCTCCATATTTCCCTCCTGGCAAATGGCTGCATATTGCTTCAGTGCCTGGCTTGGTGATGTGTTATCATATTTATATAAACGTCTTCTGCTAAAGAGTTTTCAAAGAGATAGAGAGGCATGTGGAGGGACGCTTAATTGTATGTGGGTTATTTGTTGGCAAGCTTCAAGTTGGGATGCTGACTGTGTGAGAATAACAGCAAAAATGTTATAGTTGGTTTTGCCCCTGAATTTCAGCAGGATGATTTCAGGACCCTCCCAGACTGTTTCAAGGCTGAGGCAGTATGCATGGGAATGGGAATTTACCCTTGAGAGAGTTGCATTCATAGACAGAATTGTGTAGAAACAGTTGTTGCAATCCAAAATGAAAATCGAAGGAAAGTTCATTGTGATCAGGCAAGTTAATGCTCTGTTTCAGGGAAGAATTAAAACTGTAATGCAGGGGGCATAAATATAAACCTTACTTGCCTAAGAACCACTGAGATGAAGAAAAGCAAGCACTTGGACGATGATAACAAGGATATAATGATGGGTAACACAACATGTAAGTGGCAATGGAATGGGCAATTCTATAAGGCCTCAGGAAGACACGTGTTGCTGAAACATGACAATTTATTGAATGAAATTCCTAACACACTTGTTACCATATTTTTTCCCTGCAGTACCACAATGAATTCTGTCCTGTCTTTTGGCACAAAAATAAAGGGAAGAGAATGTCATCCAGCAGCGAGGTGTCAAAGCCTGGTTCTGTCTGTTCCCAAGTGAGGAGGGTGAAGAAGTAGCTTGCTTGTTTGCAGAATATGGAGGAGAACTTCACAGAAGATGGAAGGGCCACATTGACAGATATTGTCAACAGGACTTATGGTAAGATTTAGCTTGTGTCACTTAAAAAGATTGGAAATGGCCGTGGCAGGTCTATCTGAAGGGAAAAAACAATTTTCCTCTTGTGGAAGGTAGATGGGGTGGGACAGTTTTTACATGGAGGGAGATGGAAGATGGGGAATAATCAAGGTAAAGAAATAACATGGCTTGATTTGTGACTTCTAAATGGACATTTTGATTCCTGATTTCAAGTAGTGAATATACATAAAAACCAAACTGAAAAATTGTTTAATTTTGACCCCATCCTGCCCCATGCTGGTTGTTTTTGTTTTATAACAAAATTATGTTGGTGGGTACCGGGTATGATCCTGAAGGCTGATGTCTGTTGTACTTGCTTGAACAGCTTTGGGAACCGCTACAATGCTATATTTGTAATGAAGGCTAACATCAGTCCATATTAAAAAGTGACCACATAAATCAGCTGTGTTTCTTAATGCCTTATAGTCATACAGCTGCAGAACACAGTATTGAAATAGATAGTAATTCATCCATTTGAAGTGCAGTTTGTGCTTACTGTTATATTGCATGGTTTGTCTATGTCTAGCTACATCAGGTGACATCAATCCGGAGTCCTGTAGGTGACCTATCTAGACAGTCTATGTACTGGAGGTATTAAAAGTCATGGTGCAAATTAAAGCCTCTTTCAGGGAGGATAATTGCTTGAGCTCATATGTGAAAAATAGTCTCTGTGTATCCTTCAACACAGTATAGGAAACTAGCAGTTGAGAGACAAAGGTTTCTGTGTCTTCTACTAAAGCACTCCTAACTGCTGCCATGTAGAAGATTCACACTAAACCTGGCTTTCTGGGCTGGAAAGGGAAAACTGCACCATTTCAGCTCCAAAGAATTCCATCTTTTTCCAAAAATTAAGCCTGAATTTGATCACTAAAGACAGAATATTGTATTTTCTATGTAGAAGCAATAAATAAGGCGTATGTGAAGCCTTTCCTGGCTGCAATGGAAAGGCAACATCTTGTCTAAACTATAATTGAGACTTGAAATCATTTGGAAATAAATGTGGGATTTATGGATGCTTATCTAAACCAAACAAAATCTTTGCAAATTTATACAACAACATGCAGGAACATTGAGTTAACACAGGTGAGAGTGTCTGTTTCTAATGGTTTGCCTAAAGATTCTGGTTGTAAATTTTCCAGTGAAATGGAATCTTATCAGAAAATAGCTATTTTTCATCCCAAAATGTTGCGGAAAATACCTTAGTTTCAGCAAGCTTCAGCCAAAACAGTTGTAATCTAATGTAACAGACTTCCATGGATATCCATATTGCCTGATGTAATGCTAGAGCAGTTAGTATTAATTGCATCAGGTTATGGCTTTAGCCACTGCTGATTAATACTCCAGTGATATGACTTAAACCAAGGCTAAAATACTTTGTGCCCAGTAGCTGTAAACTGATGCAATTTCATTCATCTCAGTAACTGAATGAAGTTACACTGTCACTTTTAGTGCTGGATCTAGTCTTTTATGTGTTTTTAAATTGCTAGGTATCTGCTAGCTAGAAAGGAAGAGCTCAGTGACAAAAAGAGATGACCACAAAGAGGAAGGGACCTTGTGGAGATGTTAGCAGAGAAATATTTGGTTGAGCGTGAAACAGTGAACCAAGACTGAATCCCAGCACCTTCACTACTTCTCAGTGAGTCACTTAACCTCTCCATGTTACAGGGTTCTTTTAAAAAAATAAAATCAAGCTAATTACCTGCCTGAAAGAGGAGTTATGAGACTAATTAATTAATATTTGCAAAGTACTTCAAAATTGAAAAGAGCTATAATAATTGCTGAGTGTTGTTACTACTTTTTTTTTTGAGGCAGATACAGTATGAGTAGTACCTGTTGTTGTAAATTGGTATGGAGGACTGGTTTATGTTTCAGACTTTTCTGCCTGATTTCACCAATTGCCCCAGTCTCTGTTGTAGTAACCTAAAAAGAAATAAAACATACCAGGAAGCTAAAACCTCAGCTGCCTGCCCCTTACTCTCTTCTTGTATACATTCCCAGTTACAGGGATGATCTGACCCAAACTATGTCCTTCACTGAAGTTGTCTAGAAAAAAGCGTTTTCATTTATGTTCAGCAAACTTTCATGGAATTTTCCTGTTTCAAATTTCATCTCAATCACCCTACCTTTCTCTATTTGTTTATTTCTATCATTTGATGTTATATGCCAGCAGGTTGCTTCTCTAAAAATTGCAGACAAAGTGAGACACATATGCCAAATGCAAAGATATTAAGAGACCAGTTTCCATAGCAATTGTAACCATGGTCTAAGATCTTCATTCCTGGGTTTGGAGTTATACTGTAACAGCTGAACAGATAGAAAATGCTAAATATTAGTGAATGAGTACTTGGTAACATATGCGCTGCCATCTTACCCCACATAAGTTGAATGGAGATGATCAAGTTCAGATTTCTGGAATTTCCACTACTTTTTATGTCATTCATTCTATTTCCAAAAAGGATATCTCATAGTTAAGGAATATAGTTAAGAGCTTAGATAAATATTACATTTGTTATTTTATATAATATGATTCATACATATAGCATATATAGAGAATATACTATATAATAATATAGTACATATACATCATAAAGCAGTATGTGATATATAGAAATATATTTTATATATACACCATACAGATAGAACATAATATATAACAATATATATTATTTATATATTGCTCAATATTAATATATGAAAGACATAATGTTAGATTACCTAGAATAGCACTAGTTCAGAACTGAAGGCTTCAGGGCTTCATCTGGAAAAAGAAAACAATATGCAAGTTCTCCTGACATATTTTTATGTTTATTTGCATTATAAACTCTTTGTAGCATTGATTCTGAAATTGTCTATATAGAATTATGCTTGCATACATTCACCTTTTATAATGTGGATGTTACATAAATAAAAATGTTAATAGATAAAAGTAGCAGCCTCTTCACTGTAGCCAAGTCTGGGAGTAGATGAATTGTTAATTCAAATTAAATTGCTTTTATGAACTTCTTGTTCATTTATATTAATTGCTTGTACTGACCTGACCTAACCTACTTAGGTGGAACTGCAGAAATTAAAGATGCTTCCATTTTGCATGCACAAAGTGCCCAGAGAATTACTTGCTTAAATGCACTCACGTACACTTGCTACATAAAAATTAGTAAAACTCATTGATATTTGGGCCCGATAAGAGTAGAAGTGCCTTTGAGGTTTCTTTCTATCAGGATTTGGGTTGTACTTCATAGTGGGACAGACTGGAATGCTTTTGCCTTGAGGTTTGAATGTCTGATGGATTCAGAAGTATTCCCATTACTTGTCCCAGGTGTGCTGGAAGAAAGACAAAACTCTAGAGATGTGTTTTAGTCAGGTTGCCACTTTGTTAACTTAGCTCAGTAGTAGGCAGCAATAACTCATGCAGTGTTAATTCTCATCCTTCCTCACCTTCATATATTTATTTGAAGGCTTCCATCATTGCTCTTGAATTTGATTTGTGCTGGTTGGTCTCACAATATTTCAGGGGGAGGTTTAGTTCTTGAGAATGGTTAGGATGAGGAGGGAGTAGAAGCCAAAGGCACAAAAAGACTCAGTGTATTATGTAAGCAACTAAGACTAGCTCAGCTGCTTAGAGGTTTTTATCTCTGCTTCTCCATAATGCCTCCTTCCTCTAAGGCTGGGGTCGAAGTAGTGTCCACTTTACATATAAAGTTTGTGTGCTTTTGAGATTGTAGAAAACACAATAAATGCTTTGAGAATGGTTTGTCTACAATAAACAGATCTATGAAATTCATAGTGCTACCCTGGCAAAACATGCACAGCATATTTGTACATCCTTTTTGTAATTTAGCAAAATGAAAATAATGTTTTGTTTTGGGGTTTTTTTTGGTGCATGTGTGTGCTTCTAGATTTCTTTTCCAGCCAGTGTAAATGTGAACACTGGGAATCTGGTAATGGAGATTTTATTTTGAGTAAGACCACTCAGCATGAGTAGCAGCTCTGGAAAAGGTTGCCAGAGCCATCTAGAACATTAAGAACTGATGGAAGCTCTCATATATATTATGACATTTTGCTCAGTTATATAAAGTAAAAAATTTACTTAAGGTACTCAAAGTGGGCAGGAGAGGGAGCACATGTTGCAGCAAAGCCCAACATCTTTAAGAGTTCTGTGTTTTCATATCTGGAGTTAGAATGTTTTCTGTTTTGTATCAAGCATAACTGTCCATGTGTTACTACCTTAATTGTGATTCCCATAAATTCCATGATAACTTTAAGAGAATAAAGATTGAGTGGCTTCTGTAATTAGGCAAGAACTAAATAATGAATATTTTGTATTTTACTTTTATGTTCTCTTTTGGACTCGTATCCAATTGAAAAATAAAAAGAAGTGGGGAGAAACTACTTGGCGTGTTTCATCAGATATCTCAAAAATACTTTTGTAATCTTGGAATACACTTATGAAGCATTTAAGGAACAAAACTATTATTAGTAACTTCTTATTTGACCATTTTCTGTGTGATAGTTGGCTATTTTCTCAAAGTATCAGTCTGTAGAGCTCCATGAATAGATACATGAAACAGTTTTGGTTTATACTGAAGTATACTTCTAGCCAGGCTTCAGAGTGACTGTGACAGCCTTCATTCCTTGTAGGATGAAAAAACAGAAAGCAAATACAATAAGACTCATGATAATATTTACGATTCTCAGGTTTAGAGTCACTCTTTCTATTTTTGTAAAGCAGGGAAATTCTCACTGGAGACTTGCTTGTTTAGCCCCTTGTGTATGTTTAAGATTTCTAAAAGGTTTATAGACATTCCAAATGAATATTTGTAAAAGAACTATGAATGCTTGAAGTGAGCAGTGGTATGACAACTTAACTGAATACACAGTAATTTTCGATCTTATTTCCAAATATACTAGATATGGCAGAGTCTTTTAGTTTCTGGAAACAGACTTCTCCATTCAAACACATCATAGTCGTTAGTGAGTTTTTCTCTTAGTCAAAAAAAGTTGCAAATGAAGAGCATGATGAGGTGCAAAAAGAGTTGGTAGAGAACCAATATAGTAAGCAAATCTCACAAGTACTATAAATGTATATCGTTCTTTGTGCTTACAGGTTAAGTAGATGCTCTCTGTAGATTTTTCTGGTAGACATTGTGATTTTTGATTCTGTGATGAATGTGCTGTAACAACAAGAACAAATTTGTGTTTTGTCTGCCCTCTACTTAAATAACAACTCTTTGCTGTTCTGTCCAGCTGATAACACCCATTCTGAAACTTCAGGGACAAAGTTGTTCTTGTAAAGTCATCTCCAGAGACTGGTGAGCAGTGTAGAACAAAGACTGTCACTATACTTTATTCTGATTACTTCCATACCTCCAATAATGCAAATTCTTGGCCAGGATCTGGATTCTAAATAACAAACAAGCATCAGAAGGTGTCTGTTACTTCACAGACTGGAATGAGTTTGGCATTTGGAAGTCAGTACCTTGGAAAGGGAGAGTGCTCTGCTGTGTTGTATAATTGATGCATTGAACATATCAGGTGCATGCTAATTTGATGGTTGCTCTTTTTTTCATGTAACTCTGGACACAGATGATTAGCCAAAGCATATACTTAAAGACTGCAGTAATCCAAGGGTGTTAGCTCCTTTTTCCTCTGCCAGCAATATAGGAAACTAGCAAGTAGATGGCATTCTATCTCTATTTTTAAATTAAGAAACAACTGCTTAGTTTGTCACAGTCTATTCCTTTCATTTGTTATGTTACATTGTTAGTCTGAACAAAGAAACCCGTATTTATTTAATTTAACAGTTACAGCCTCTGATTCTAAAAATATAATGATCAATATAAACATTGAATTAAAATTGATTCAACAGATAATAAATTCAGTTTTATGTTGAAGAACTCTGGTTTTCATAAAATATCTGACGAAAAATGACCTTGTGTTGGAAATGGCCAAGTCATGAAATACCAATTTCCTGAAAATCAAAAATATCTGAAAGTAATCAATGGGGCTTCAAACTGAAAGGGAGAGTAAGGACTAATCTTTTTTGGCAGTAGTTTGCATCTTCAGGTTTAGCATCAAGGAAGGAATCTTTCCCCAAAAAAGTCAAAGGAAAATCTGAACTACAATGAGAGCATGAGTTTATCAGAAGGATTCAGTCGACAGTAGCTGAGACTAGTTGTGGTTTCAAATAGAGATGGATAAGAGAAAAAACCAAGACATATTTGAGATATTGAAAAAACTGCTATCATGCAGTGAAGAAAAGTCAAATACTTTGTCTTAAAAATTCAGTGAAACCAAAGAACAGATACTCTAAGTTTCACTTTTCAAGTGTTGCTGTCTTTGAAAATTATTTATTTATTTATTTATTTTGGTAGTTAATTAGTTACAATATAGTTTTCCAGATATTTTTTCCTGTTGAAAAATTCTTGTTCATTTGTGTATCTTTAGTTTTTCTAATAAAATAACTGGTTTGAAAAATTTCATTATTTGTTTCAGAAAATTCCATCCTAGTTCCTAATAGCTACCCAATAATTGCAGCATTTAATTCTTTTCTTTCCTTTACCTTCTCTCCTTGGATGAGTTTATTCAAAATTTCACCAGAGACTATTTCTTTATTCATGATCTTATATTTATTTCTATTGTACTAGAACTAGAAATCTCACACCTGGACAAAGGGAAATTAAATGTGGAAGAAATGTAACTGAATCCTGGTGCCTTCAGGCAGGCATGCGATGTGATCCCATTCATTTATCTGTCAAATTTCACCTTAAAACTTGCTCCTCAAACTTTCTCTGCTACTCCTATTTGTAATTTTATTTACTGTTTGCCATCATTGTTGACCTGGAAAGATTTTGATGGAGAACTCCTATGTATTTAGGACGTTGTAACCATCTTTTTTTGTATCCCTGCCACTCTAGTCAACTTTGCTTCCTGCTAATTCAGCCTAGTGCACGTAAGGGAAGTATGTTTTCTTACTAGAAGATAAAACATGTAAGGTATGCAAATTGACCTGCATCCTAGAGTTGCTGATGTTAGTAGTGCGGTCACATTAATAACACAAACTGACATGAGAGGAGACTGTATGTTATGTAGCCTAAAATACAATTGCACGCTTGAGGTATAATGAATCTGGCTGGCTGGCAGTCAAATGTGTTTGTGCAGTTTAGGTAGTTCAAGTGGGTGTGGGGCCAGGTACTTGCTTTATGAACTTCTCATTTTGCACATCTCTTCTGCATCTGATTCTCAAGTGTTGAACATGGGATGGCCCCAGTTCTGTGAGCACTGTTAAATCCCTGAGCAGATCCTTATTCAGATATTCTTAAAAATTTGCATTGTCTTAAGAAGTTGGTTCTAATATTAAGTTCTCAGCATTTTTTTTTTTTTTTAAAGTGCAGAGAAAACTGCTAGGATCATCACTATCTCTAACACCAGGATGGGCTTCAAGTTCACTGGCTCTGTACAGTACAAATCACAAAGTAGTTTCTACTTATTCACTGGGAAAGTGAATGGAGAGTTGACCGAACTGTGTAATTAATATTTCCAGCTGAACTGGCCCATGAGGCTTGATTTATAGGTTAATAATGAAATATATATGTATGCATGCAAAGATAAAGATATTTTGCTTCTTTAAAACCCTTTCTTCTACACAAGCAGCACAGTGGTTAACTGTAAACTGTTTCTATGTCTCCTGAACAGTAAAGCACTATTTATTCTTTCTGCAAAGCTTTACCCTCCATTCATGGAATTAGAGATGATGGACCACTAAAGGTTCAAGGTTGCTGGGATTTATTTGAACTTTGATAGGAAAAAGTTGTTTAGATATTGAACTGAATTTTACACCAGATAAATATCTCATGCACCTTCCAGTAATTCATGATTCTGACCAAGAAAAAAATCAAAGCCTTTCTTATAAGAGAGCATTTATTTTTTTTTTTCTCCACTTTTGGGGAAAAAAAGGGGGGAAAAAAAGACGATACTGTGTTGTAATACTGTAATACTTTGGTCCACAAATGCTGCTAATACCATGCTCTCTATGACACCTTGGAATAGAAACTTGAGATTAAATGTTCCCTAGTTGTCCCAATTCAAACTCTTGCCTTGCCAAAAAGGTTTTGGTAGCATGTGATGGGTCGAGGACCCAACTGTGTCTGAGGAGCGCTGCAGTGTTGCTAGATGATGCTGGTTGCTATCATCAGCTAAGTCTTGCAGAGAACATTTCCATCCTCTAACCCAATCAGTTCACCTACCCAAGCCATTTGTTTTGGCTTTACAGTAATGATGTTCTAATTTTTAATAATCATTACCATTTGAGAGAGAAAATCTAAAGGTAGCAAATCAGATAAGCATTATGGGTTGCAGTCTTTTTTTTTGCAAAGTAGCCTACTTTCATTTGAAAGGTAAAAGGGTTTCTTCTTTGAATCGTCAAAATATAAATCCATGAACGCCCAGAGAAGTGTGAAAAGATGAAAAGCACAGCACAAAAGCAATCTTATGGAGTGTTGAAATTACAGGCTGCTTAAACATAATGTGGAGACTTATTTAATTAGTGTCAGAAAATAACTTGGGATGAATTATTTTCAGCCAGCTCCTATTTACTTTTCATTGTTTCCTTAAGATTTAAATTTTTATGTAGACTTTGAAGGAAAAAAAAAACAATTCAGAAACTCTAAACATTAAGCACTATACAATGTGTAACAATATTTGCTGTAAGTATGTGGCATTTGATTATGCTTAAATATACAGAAAAAGTTATTAACTTCAAATTTTTTTTTGTGAAATGCATGTTTCCTTTTTATTTTCCTTCATAGGCATATCCAATGTTGTTTTCATACCTTTTATTTGCATTACATTAATGTCTAGGACTCCTATATGATAGATATTGCAGTCATATACGTGTGCATGGGATATGGCCATAATGACAGTCCTCAACTAGAGAATTTGCTGTCTCTTGTCTCTGACAGTAGCAGGAAAGTAAGAGTAAAGGAAGAACAGAAAAATTAAGACCAAGATCCATGCATAGCTTATCTTGTTTGATTCACCACTACTTAAAATCCCTTTTTATGTGAAGAAACAGTGAGTTCTCACAAAAGCCAACATGTGAGTGCTGAACAACTTGAACTTGCTGATAAGAATACAGGGGTAATTCTTGAACCCCAATCATTATTCTGTTCAAGTGGAAGGTCTATAGCTAGAGGTCTTACTCACTCAGAGTGCTTTCAGATCTGAGCCTCCTCCTGAAATGCAAATATTTTAAAGTAATAGTAAAAGCCATGGTTTCTGAAATAGTCACCATTTAATTCTTGTAACTATATTTAATGATACTTGTTAGATATGTTATGCCACACATTTTCTATACCTTATCTGTATATGGATTTTACAGAACAGGTGTCAATTGCAGACTGTCAGGGTCATGACATGCTGGAGCTGTAAGGGATGAAGCCCAAGGCAGTCTTAAGGAGCAGAGTCACCTCTGGAGCATAAATCAGTGTAAAGCTTTAGACAACTTATCTTTCCAAGCTTTCATGTAAAATTGAATTGAAAAAAGATTGACTCTTAGATGGGAAATATAGAGGTGAGTGCTTAATCCCACCACCACTGAAATCAATGACAAAATTAACGTTGTAATCAGGCCCCAAACCATATTCAGTGACAATTTTGAACTTTGCTCAGCTCCTGCCTGCTGGAGAAAGAGGTGCCTCAGAAATGAAGGTAAACGTGTTTCCCTTAACTAGATTGTCCTTACTTGCTCTGTCTTGAGCTAGCAGACTGTGTCAGTTTTGATGCCTATTCTAGCCATCCTTAGCTCTAGCTAGGTTCAGTGTGCTCATCACAAGGGCACAGTAAATAAACAGGTACTGATTCAAGTTGCCTAGTTATTCCCAGTAGAATCTAGGGTCAACGCCAATTTTTTCTTTAGACCATAGACGTGGCCTAAAGTATCTGACTTTTCTCTAGGGCTCTGAACTGATTAACCCATCCACGCAAGATTGAAATTTATGGACCTTTTGAGTAATTTTCTGTGGGACCGTGCCTTTCATAACATTGGTAACTGTAATAGCAAAAAAATAACTGTTAGAAAAAATAACCTTACTCTTTTAAAATAATAAAAAAGTTTAAAGTTTACTTTTTCATGGTCAAAATTTCCTTGATATTCTTTCCTTTTTGAGATTTGCTTGCCAGAAAGATGACTGCAATTGAAGAGACTTGCAGTTCTTGCCTGAGGGCTTTCAAGAAACTACCTCACCTTAAAGTGCGTTTTTGAATAGAGGTTAAAAATGCAGTTTAAACTTAATGAATAGTGATGAAGTGTTAAAAGGCAAGGTATTTAAATGAGAAACAAAAATGTATTTGAACTATAGTCCCATAGTCTCATTAAAATCATATTAAAGTTATCTCTCTAGGAAAGATTGTCCAAACTGCATGAAGATTTGCAGCACTGATGGACCCGATTGCATCTCTGAATTTGGTAGAAAATCTTTGCCTGGGTAATGAACTGCTGAAGGGCAGATTCCAGTGTTCACAGGGGAAGAATATGATCAGCAGTAGCTGGAAGTTTCATGGTGTTTCAAGGCACAGGAGGAAACAGACTCTTCTAAGGATTTCATAAAGCATCCCCTTCCTCCTTCTTTCTAAAGGGTGAGATTTATAGAGCAGCGATGGGACTATAGTGTAAGGGAAGGGAGAAAGGAGCAGCACACTATTTGGACTGTGAGAGGGTACTGTGCTAATCGAGTAGGTTAACAGCTCCTCAGCCTTCCTGGTAAATCTGTGAGTGCAGATATATTAGTTTTACTAAGCCAGCTTTTAATATTATTAAGTGCAAGACTTTTATGAGCTTCCTCAGCTGCACAGGCGCTGAAGAACCAGGTTCTTTGCTGGATGAGAAGTTTATCTGGACTGGAACACTGTACTGCTGGGTTTCATTGGCCAGAGCTTCAGCAGGTATAAAATGGGACAACTCTTTCCTAGGGGATGAAATTTGTGTCAATCTGGAAGATCTACAGCTTTCATTGCAGGGAAATAAAGAAATCATAAAAAACAACCTAATTTAAAAAGTTAATATTGCAAAGGGGTTATAAAATGCTATATAATTAGTAAAAAAAAAAAAAAATTAAGTTCAGTCCTACAGCCTGTGTCTATAAACTGAGTTAATATTTTTTTTAAAAAAAATCTAAATCCCTAAACCAATTTTTCTGTGATAAATAAGATAAAATATTCAGTAGCTATCACAAACATGATAAATTTAGGATTAAGAAATGCATGTGGCTGGTGAGTGTCAGCATTCTGGCATTGTTACAAACAGTGGCCAATTTATTTTTAACTTGTAAATCCTTAGTAGATTATTTAATATTAGCAGTAAGGAACTCTAGGCAGAGCAATGGTGACTGCAGTTTTATTAAAATAACATTGTTGTAGATTGCTTCAGTAAATCTAGAAGATCATCAAGATAAATGAAGAAATTTTAATTAAAAAAACACAAAGGCTATATCCTCAGTGATTCTAGCTATTGTACAAAGTAGTGGTGGTAGTTAAATAAAAAAGTCCACAAGTTGAACGATTCAGTGCAGTTTATTGTGAAATATTCGCCTTTATTCAAATTCTTATCCCGGGAGTTATCATTTCAAGGTTTATCTGTTTCATGTGATTCCATTCTTTTCTTACACAAGTATCAGCAATTATTATAAAATTAACATTTACCAACAGTTGCAGTCATTGATATTTGAGACTGAAAAAAGCAGCAGTATATTTAATGAAAGGAAGATTGAAGTAGCTCAGATCACCTTGCATAATTATAATAGAAAAAAATATCTCAGCAGAGGTTGATATTTCCTATATTTGGATACCTTTTTAATGTTACAGCTGCATTAGAACAACAGTAACTGTGAACTCTAATAACAAAATACATGAATATAATAACTCTTTATTGTGCACCAAGAGTTACAAACCAGACTATATCACCTTGCTTCCTTTTTCTGTGTGTGCCTGTTATGATTTTACCATAAATACATGTGTTGCTCCAGAAATGGGACTACATTATTTATCAGGCCTTTGAGTTTTGGCTTGGATACCAACTCTGAAAATTTCTGGCATTTGCTCAACTTATGTTTGACATTTAACAGCCATATTGCAGTTACTCCATGTGCACATACTCACTCGCCCCTAATGTAACATTGCTATTTCACTGCAATTCAAACTGTCTTGTTTTAGCTCATCTGAGAAGGCTACAAGCATGCACACATGGTCACAGTTGCCACAGCTGCTCTCATATATGCTGAGTCTGTAAGCCATTGAAGTGTCTGTTTGAGTCTTTCTTAGAATAATGAAGGACTATGCCTTATCATGTCAAGAAACACTGTAGGTTTATTATATAACACTTGCTCACCGAAATAGAAATTAAAGAATGTGAGTCACATGACTACATGGATCATTTTCCTCTTTACTATTTGCTTTCTAGGAATTTAATTATCAAAAACATTTTTCATGGAGTGGTCTACAGAAAATATCTTATTTGGATCTTGGAAAGGTCGGCTAAGTCTAAAGGCTTGCTAGACTCAGTCTACTTCAATCTGCCTAAAATTGCTTGATCTTACAAGGTAGGGCCCAATGGGCCTGCTTGGTGACAAACCACATAGATACCATTGACAGAAAATTGAAAGTCATATTTGATTGCTTGGCAACATTAGAAAATGAGAATTATATGAGTTGGATGTATCAGCTGTTCTCCTTACAATGAACGTAGGGATGAGAAAAGAGAAGGAAATTCCAATGAGATAATAAAAACTAGTGATAAGCTAATAAAAGAGAAAAATTAAACTCTTAATATAGAACCTAACCTTGTGTTTCTTGTAACTCATAAAATCTGAGTGCTGTTACCCACAGCCAGAGGACACCCCACCTAATTTGCCCATGATTTCTGCTGTCCAGTTTTAATCTCCTGACTAAATGCTGGGTGAATGTGTTAGTGTGATTCAGAGTCCAGGGTGACAAAATACGCCAAACAGAAAAGTTTATTACCTCAGTTGTGTAGTTTCCACACTGAAACTGGCTTAGGTCTGGTTTACCTGGTGCACACATTGGAAAATGAAATATTAAATTTCCATATTATACATTTTTGTGGAAATAAAAAATAGCTTCTGTGTTTTTGCAGAAATTCTTTTAATGTGATGGTCAGGTTTTTTTAATGTAGTGATCATTAGAGATGGGTGAACCCGGAGGGAAACTTGGAGGGAGAACAGATATTCTCTTGTGCGCCTGAAGGAAAAAAAAGCTTTTTAATAAGCCCAGAAATATTGTCTAATTAGAGTCAACAGAGAAAATTTAAATGAAAACCTAATCAACAAAAAAATTGAAACTGGTAGATCTAGAAAATATATATATATATTTATGATCTGGAAACTATACGAATTTTCAAAAGAATTATAACTACAGTACATCTTACTGACAACACACACCTAATTTGTTTTTGAGAATATTGTTGATTGCATTTTTCCCCACAAATGCACATGGGATGATAACCTACACCTGGTGTTAGAGATGCTGCAGGCATCTGATCTCCGGTTCAGAATCTGCAATATAAACTTTGGAGTTACTGTTATATTGTTTCAGTTTCATGTTATGAATATAGATGACTGTTCCTATTGGAATTGCTTCAATTTAAGCTAAATGGCTTTTTTTTTAAGTAAGGTTTTGTAATTTACTCCAGATCTGAGGGCAATGATCCCCACATTTGTGTATATAAACCTAGCTCGTATGTGGAACACAGAAATGTTTTACATTTCAGATGGTGAAACTGTGAGACAGTGGTTTGAAACGATCTGGGCAAAATATCTTGGCCTACTGGTGACAGTGCAGAGAATACAATGCATTATTACATTGCATTTGGTTTTTTATGTGTGTGTATATATGTGTGTGTATGTGCATGTGTATGCATGTTCACATGTTAAATTTGTGGCTAAGCCATTTAAGGAAGGGCAGGAGTGGCTAAGGTAAACTATGTTAATTTCAACTATTATTGGGAGAAATATTACTAGATTGTTAAAAATACATCCAAGTAACTCAGAAAATTGATTTGGATTTCATGGATTTGTAGGCCAGTACTCAATACCACACCGGTGCTGTTAGGTAGCCATTTATCCCCAACATGTGCCAAAGTTTGGGAAGATGAGGTGAGGGTTGGAGCAAAGGCATAATTTAATGGATGTTTTCATATCCCACTAGATTACTTTATGCTTTTTTTTTCTGATTATATAATCTGCATGGAGACAGGACACACGTCCTGTCTCCCCTTTCTTTTTTTTTTTTTTTTCTTTTAAGAATATACTTTAAGCCATAATAATTTTTTTCCCTTGTAAGACAGCTGTCTTATTTTCTGGCAGTTAACTGCTCATAGGTTTTAGTATATATCCAGGCAATGTGGATACAAGATTGATGCTCAACATGTTTTACTTGGCCTATATTGGTCATATATAATTGCTTTTGTTAAATGTTTAATTATGAATCGGAAAAAAAAAATACTGTAAATGAAAAGATCAAGCTAAGTTCAAAGCTATATTAAATTGTCAAACACTTCATGTATTTGCCCTGTAGTAAAGCTAATTTTTCTACAAATTGGAAATGTAACTTGGTCCTTGATCTACCTAATGTAATTTCCTCTATAAGGACTTTTTTGTCCAGGTTATTCTCGTGCTTGTATTTTAAGCATATATACTGCATTTCCTCTCTTGGTACTTTAGCTATTGTCACTTTGTAAGATCCTGTCTAATAGCACTTGCTCTTTTTCAGCTTGACAGGTGGCCTTCCTTTCCTCATGCCCTTTGCATGCTTTGAATACTGATAGATAGGGTATGATTTACTGGGTATATACAGGAGAGAAAATTCTAACTTCTTGTTACAATTGTTATTGATATTAAAGGCTACAAAGATCTCCAGTCCTTAAAGAGGATGTTTCAAGAAGCTGCAGCAAGGTAACATCTCAAGACTTGACCCTTCATTTAGAATCTCTGAGCAGAGATATGGGCCCATGCTGTTATTCAATGGAGACATTTTATATTTCAGTAAGAGAAAGGTATAACTTCCTGTATTGAAGATGCCTAGAATTTTGTCTGTAGCTCTTTTGGGTTTGTTATTCAGAAGTATCTCAATGACTTAGGTATCTAAGCCCCAATAAAAGTCAGTGGAACTTAGATAAATGGATTTTAGGAACAAGATTATCAGCATTTGCTATGAATTTCAGCGTCCCACTCTCCACGGAATCTTAATTACTCAGGTTACAATATGCCTTTAACTTCTTTTTGAGCTATAATCATTGTGTTTGAAGGATAACAGTCTTGATAACAGTCAGCTGGGTGCCTAGGCCACATAGGTGAAAACCTTACTAATTTTTTATTCACTCCTCTTACTGCATCTCTGGAAATCTCTGTCACTTGCTTTGGCTGGCATTCTTCTAATTTAATAGACTATGCTTGTCAAGATTGTATATCAAACACTGCAGACAATCAGCTAAGTCCTTAGTCATCTGTCAAATAATGGGGTCTTAGGTGCACTGAGGATAAGTTGGCAAAGGAGGGTATGTTGCATTCTGAAGTTTAAACTGGAGCCCTGTTTACTCGTAATACAAAAAGAGCATTAAGAGATTGATAGTCTATTTGAAATTCCTTTGAAAATATATCCCAGACTGGATCTTTTTTACTGCTTGTCTCTTGTGAGCCTCTTCTTTTAAAAAAGCCATTCTTTTAGATCCACACTGCTATAAAACCAGAAAACTGTCAGAGCCCTGCTGATCCAATTACAACTTTAAAACTTTTAAGCTTTTGATTTACAGTAAGCTCATTCCAGTTAAATACAAAGGAATCTTTTTCTTAAACTCTACATTGTTTAACAGTGTATTTCACAGTATGTTTCACCTCTTTTTCCCTTCAGTTATGGAAAATAAAATAATCGTAGAATCATAGAATGGTTCGGGTTGGAAAGAACCTTTAAAGCCCATCCAGTCCCACCCCCCTGCCATGGGCAGGGACACCCTCCACTAGCCCAGGTTGCCCAAAGCCCCATCCAGCCTGGCCTTGAACACTTCCAGGGATGGGGCATCCACAGCTTCTCTGGGCAACCTGTTCGAGTGCTATACAATCCTCTTGGTAAAGATTTTTTTCCTTATAACTAATCTAAATCTGTCCTCTTGTAGTTTAAAACCATTATCCCTTGTTCTGTAACTACAGGCCCTTGTAAAAAGCCTCTCCATCTTTCTTATAAGCCCCCTTTAAGTATTGAAAGGTTGCAATAAGTTCTCCCTAAAGCCTTCTGTTCCCTAGGCTAAACATCCCCAACTCTCTCAGCCTGTCTTCATAGGAGAGGTGCTTCAGCCTTCTGATCATCTTCATGGCCTCCTCCGGACTTGCTCCAACAGGTCCATGTCTATCTTGTACTGGGGACCCCAGAGCTGGACGCGGTACTCCAGGTGGGGTCTCACCAGAGCAGAGCAGATGGGGAGAATCACCTCCCTCAATCTTCTGGCCGTCCTACTTTTGATGCAGCCCAGGATATGGCTGGCTTTCTGAGCTGCAAGTGCGCATTGCCAGCTCATATTCAATTTCTTGCTTCATGGGATTTAAAGGTAGGGAATAATTCATTTTCTTAACCTAATTAGAGCTGGACTATGAGCCATGCACTGTTCTGTTCTTGAGAAAGCCTGTGTTGTGTTGTCAAATAAAAGATGATTTCTGTTTGTTTGCTTGGTTCTGGTTTTGCTTTTCTTATGTGAAACCATCAGTAAGATGCTGGTAAAGACAGCGTAGGAGTGTGTAGTGCAACAGACCAATTTTGCAGTAGGTGAGGTGAATATTTCCTTAGATTTTATTTACTTATAATGCAACTTTTAGACAAAACATTTAAGACAGTTTAGGCTTGTGCTGCTGTAACTGAACTATGTCATTAATCTCTCTTTTTAGGCTGTCTAGGACTCTCTTAAGAGAATTCCCTGAGTCCTCAGTTGTGCATTCAGTGCTTTCTTGCTAAGATGTACAGGAGGAGAATGCTAGGAAACTTGGATTTTTCAGATTTTCCCAACACTCCTCAGCCCACCAGGAACTACAGAGCCATGAAGCGTAGAGATTTTGTGAAATGATTTCTGGTGAAGTCTGCTGGAGATATTTCTGTATGTAGGGTTAGTTCAGTTGCAGGGTAGCTGCATTTCAAAAGCAATGAAATTTCATTCCAAAAAGTACATGTTTGACTATTTCAGCCTCTCAGTAACAAAAAGGCTGAGGGGAAGAAATAGGCTCTAATATGCAAAATGCTTTGTGATTTTTCAGGCTCCAGAGGTTAGACTGAATAGAGATGACCAAAATAATTATTTCTGAACAGTCTTAGTTTAAAGAGGTAGCATTATATAAAGAATATTATATAAAGAAAAAGCCGTATTTTAATGGTATCCTTTCAATCCTTTATGATAATTCTGTCATGTAGCCTGATCAGATCTATCAGAACTAGTATAATTGGATATATTTACTCATTGAAACTTTGAGCTGGGAATTATCTTTATGCACAGATGTCACATGCACAAAATGGTATTTTAAATTTCCTAAATAGCTGTTCTTGTTTCTGCGGCAATTGTGTGCAAAACAGTAGACCTTTTTCTGCTAGGTCTCTCAAAGGACGAAATGGCTGAACATGGAGGTAAACTAAAACTTTAGTTCATTGCCATGGTTGGTGTGGTTTGGAAAGAATCCTGCCAAGCAGCTAATAAAAATGGTGACTGACTCTTCTTTTAGTGAGTTTTAAATTAGGAATTAGAAGAATGGACTGCAGAAAGAATAGTTTTTGTTTCTTAGGAGGAATTCCTTGAAAGCATTATGGAGGACAGAAGAGGTTCAATGGGTATTTTAGATAAAGGAAGACCTAATCACCTACTATTAGCTGGAGCAAAGGGCTCCAGCAAAGCCTGGAGTTCAAGATTCCACTGGTTTTGCTGGTTTGTATTTCTTTTGAACTCTCAACTACATAGGCAGAGTAGTATTAGTGTCCAGAGAATGAATCCCTTTCTGTAACTTGTGAAGCTTAAAGGAGTGGTGTATAACAAACTTACACAGACATTTTATAATGATAAAAATATTTTGGATGAGGTATTACCACCAGATACGCTCACTCTTGATTTGCAAGTAACAGGAAATGTGCCTGTTCAAATAAGGATAGAATTTGCCTTCTTATTTATGTTAAGTTATTACAATTACCAAATCACCAAGAAGGATGTGATCTCTTAGCATATAGTATGATTTAAAATGACCAACTTTACATAAACAAAGACTAAAGATCCTGTGCAATAGTGTTAAAATTTGCTTTGTAATAACACATTTGGCAGTTACCTGTGAAAAGTAATTATTATTGAATTTGATAATGTTCCCTATAAGCCCCTGAATTTGTAAATCTATTTGCCTTTCATTTAATAATAATCAAGTTTTAAAATGGAACATTGAAGTAAAATGTGACCAAAGTTTCATGTCCATAATACATGCAAAACTATGTATTCATAACTAGTGAACTTAATCAACTAGAATATTATAATATATTTGCCTTCTCTGTTTATAATTAATTTCTGAGGGGATGTCATTTTAAGATGCTGAAATATCTTTCTGCTTAACAGTTATGATGGTTATTTCCAATTTTTGAAAAGATGCTCTGTAAGGGCTC
Source organism: Grus americana (assembly GCF_028858705.1). Classification (NCBI taxonomy): domain Eukaryota; kingdom Metazoa; phylum Chordata; class Aves; order Gruiformes; family Gruidae; genus Grus; species Grus americana. Next base: position 24,809,160 of record NC_072860.1, read on the forward strand.
TATGCTGAAAAAAGTTATGCATGTGAATAAATAGTCTTGAAATAGATTGAGTACAAAGCAAGTGAAATCAGTAGGACTACTCATGTGAATTTTTTTACTCGTATTTGTAACTTTTTGCCAGATCAAGGCTATACTTCACATCGTGGCACAGGAGTTGCCTTTCCCCCTAAACTCGAACTGTGGCAGTTGGTTGATTTGTGAAAGTTACTGTTGAGGAAAGATAGTGCATAGTTAGGAACGCACAGCATTTGATTCCCAAATTTAGGAGACTATAAAATATTACATGGTTAAAAGAAGAAGGTAGATTTCTTAATTAGTTTTTACTGAGGTTCATGTTGGATCTCAGTAAATATTCCTCATTACCTCTCAAATACACTTGTTCTCAAAGGAAGCATTCAGAAAAATACTATTTACTGTATCTCATTTATGTAGACAAAGTTAGTGAATTAATCCCATTGGATGACAATGGCTACTTTACATATATAGAGTGCCAAAGATTTACATGAATAATAGTGTGCAGTGAAAGGTGTCTGAAGCGACAATTCCCCTGAGCACTAAGACGACCTTCAATGAAGGATGTGCTTGTGCTAATTGGTTTTGTGATTGCAGAGGAGCTTGCTGAATAGTCATCTCTGAATCTCAAGAGCAATTCTAAAGCATAGTAAAAATGTTTACATGACTGATGCATTGTTTGTATTGATACCCATCAATGGTTATTTTCATAAGTTAGACACATCACAGAGGGAACATATCCAAGCCTACTCTTTTGTGGGAGTAGTCATGTTGTCACATTTCAGGCAAAATTCCCACAAAACCCAGAGGATTATGTATAATGACACATTTGGAACCAAAGGCAGAAATGACAAAATTTCTTCATGTTGAAAGAAACTTTGCTGTTTTGACATTGTTAGTCCTTCCAGTGTGTGTAGGTCTAGGAATACACATTACACAGTTGTGTGATAGGTGCAGATCGGTTTGACAGTTCTGTAATCTCCTTAATCTTCAGGAAATGTGAGTGTTGACTGACACTACAAGTCCCTTTCTCCAGAGAATATCTTCAATTCCATGAACAGATCTCTTTTGCCCATATCTTTCTTTGGCTTACATGGTTTAAATCAAACCAAACCAAAACCAAAACCAACCAGCCAAACAAAAATTCTCATTTTCCTCTCTTCAGTACTCTCTCCTGGTCCTGCTTCTCTTGGCTGGACAATTTTCTGAATGATGTTGCCTGTGCACTTCAGAAACATTATTTTTCCAATATAATGAAACTATTTTTCCAATATAATTCTTTCTTCATGTATTTATTTTAAGATGCAGTTTGAAAATGCTTTTGTACCTGTCATCTATTCTAGTAGGTGGTCTTATGGCCATTACTGCTATTGTTATTAGTATGTCATTGATAATTCTAAGCAACTCTGCCAATGTGCATGCCCTGTTGTGTTTTGTGTTGCACCTAAACATATTGAAAGGATGGCAGTTTGCAAGGCAATTCAAGTGAAGGGTGGGAGTGCAAATGGAGAGAGCTAAAGTGATTGTCCTCGTGGTCCTGCCACTGAACACAGGATGGAAATTCAAGAATCCTGAGACATCTGTGTGCACTGCATCCTATTTTATCATCTTCTATTGACTTGTCTGCTCTTTTGACTAGTCTGACAACCATTTCTTCACTCTACTATCCCACAAATGTGCCTTTGCTGTAAAACCCTGTTCCTCTAAAGACCCTGCCATCTGGAACAGCCTTTCTGAATCTCTCTGCCTCATTGACTTGCTGTATCTTTTAAAATCTCATTGGAAAGCAGCTTTTCTCACTTGTCTGAGCCTCTTAATACTATATTTCGTCTCTTCCATTATAAGCTATTTAATTTAGTGATTATATTATTCTAATCTGTAAGGCACTTTAGAATACTATTTGGAAGAAAAATGCCCTGTGTTACAATGTTATATTATAGCGTACACTTACTTTACAGAAAAAAAACCCACATTTGAAGTTATTGATCACAATTAATTTTTTTTTCTTGTATGTCCTTTTTGAGTAAGTGTTGTCTACTAGTAAAAATGCAAGTAAAATTGATTTTTTAAGGTCTTTTGAAAGTGTCTAGGACAGGAAACTTGGATGACTGGGCCACAGTCATTTGTACTTACCATAGTCATATGTGAAAGTAACCCAGTAATACTAAATTATTTGTTTTCCAGTATATAGTTTTCTTATCAGGCACGACTGTACCACATATGGGGGCACAAAACTGAATTATTATGGAGAATTCAGACTTAAGACCAAAGGAAGCCAAGGCTTGTTGATGAGGAAAGGGACTCCTGTAATTCTTGACTCCTTGTCATCTGATTAATTGTTGTTTGTATGGACTTAGATGCTACTGGATCTGATACCACAAGTTGTAAGGGTTGATATTACCAGTGCCTGATTAGCTTTTAATCAAGGGAAACATTTTTTTCCATTTGCACATATGTAATTCTGGCAGGAGGAAGATTGGTCATCAAAGACCCAGTTATATGGCAGGAGCACAGCAATAATCTTGTGGAAGTCCCATATACAAGGATGTAGCTTAAGAGGAACAAGCAATTGAAGATTGGCAGTAAGGGGATGTCAAGTATGTGATTGTCTTTTCCATGAATTGTCTCCCAGAAAGCTGAAGGGCAGCACAAAATTATCTTTCCTTAGAAACTCATCCATTAATGATGTTAATGACATGTTATGTTCAATTTGATAGTTACCATCAGAAATGATTGATTGGAGCTATGCTGCACGTGGATATAGTTAGCAAAATGTCCCTGCACTTTGGTTATCCCTAAAAGATTTTAACTTATTAGCATTAGAGTTGGATGGCTAATACACTTTTGTTGATTCCGTACACATCGCTATTATACATCATGCTGGTTCTTAGTTGACATGTGTGATGGGAATGTTGGACTGTGTGGTAAAGGGAAAGCAGTTTACAAATCTACACTAGCTGGTTTGCTGCCTGTCTCTGAAGCTGGCTTTTTTTACCAGCTTGAGCTCCATATGTGATGCCTTATCAATTGTGAAAAATGGGCTACTGGCATCCTCAAACCTTTCAGAAGACGTGTTGCCACAAAGGCTCAGGAGAACCTGTGCCTATAAAGAAAGAAAGAGATACTTGAGCATAGGTGCCAGGTGTCAGGTTAGATGCCATAGTTTGTCTGGCACATCTGTACGGGGCTGGCATGTGTGACAAAAGTTTGCTGTCCCTCTGGAGTGGAGAGGGCAGCTTAGTGGAAACTAAGCAGGAAACTCCAGCACGTTTACAGCACTGGTAATTTTTATGTAGGTAACTGAGTCACTCCTCGGATTTCTTTCTTGGGAATTTCTACTCATGTCATTATTACTGGTTAAATCTTGGAAGCATTGCTTTGTCACACTGGACTCAGTTAAGCAATATAATTACTTATTTATGTAAAATCTCAATTTCTCCCAAGTTCAGAGGGAGACAAAGACATAGGTTCTGGTTTGGTCTATTGCACAGTGAGACACTTGAGGCAGAAAGCTTGGGTTCAGATTCATTTCCATATCCAAACTTCCTTGAAGCTTCAGGTCTGGGATTGGGACTCGTTATCATAATGCATTACTTTAATGTTATAGATGAAATTCCAATTCAATCTTCTTCATAAGAAAGCCTTTGACGTGATATATTAACCATCAGATTAGAAGTAGACTGACTAATTATCATTTAATGCAATTGAATGCCAGGGTTTGTCATTTGATGAGGCTGGCTGGGTGGGGAATATAAATCTGTTAGTACTGATATCGTTATGAACTTCAAATGGAAGAAAGATTAAAATTCCATAAATGTAATATTTATTCACAGTCATTATTCAGAGAGCGACATACCACAATGTCATAAAAATGCTAGCACCTACCTTTTCATTCATAGGTAGTTTTAGGAAAAAGATTAATATGATCCCAGTCAGAATTTGTATGGGCCTACATGCTCTTATTCTTTAACAGAACTCCATGGGCAAACATGTCTGCACAGCTCTATATTTACCTGAAACAATCCTGCTGATGGGTAGTAGTTCCCTATTATAAGGGCATAAAGAATGACAAGGGAATAAACCTTCTGAGTCATTAAGTCTAAATCATTGCTATCACAGGGAAATTTAGCCTAAACTCATCACTCCACTCTTCTGTCTTTTTCAGATGGTTCTCTGGCCATCCTCATTTTTTGTGCTAATCCTCATCTAGACTACTTTACTTTTAATTTCCAGTGTGACAACTAATCAGATATTTTACTGAAGTCCACATAGATTAGATTTATCTCATTTTCCCTTCCAAGAAACTAGTTCTCTTAGAGGGGACGAAAAAAAAAAGGAAAGTCAGTCAGTATCACTAATCTTTCCTTTAAAACCTAGGCTCCATTGGATCCTGATTTTTCATTTCCTTTCTAGGCCCCCTTAAGGGTATTTAAAATCTTACATGCACTAGAGCTGCAAGAATAGGTCCATGATTGCACTCATCACTTATTTCTCAATTTAAAAATAAAATATTGCTTTCACTGGTCTCTAGTCTTTTGATGTCCCTTAATAAATAAAAAAACCCCAAATCCACAAGACTTGAGAATTTATATACCAGTTACATTAATACTTTAGGATGGTGATTCTCTAATCCTGCTGAGTGATAGAGTTAGTAAATATTTTCTTTCATCTCAACTTTGGTCATTTCTGTGATTGTGCTTTTATCCTCACTAGCCATTTTACTTTTGCCCCAGGTTCAGTACTGCTGTTATTAAAAATTTAATATATCCATTTACATTTTTTACTATGGCTAGATTATGTTTTATCTTACTGCCTAAAAGCTCCACTGTCTTTTCCTGTTCTTTTATTCACATGATGAAACATTCTTGTGCTATTTGTTTTCAATTTCATTGCAAAATCGTCTTGAATTTGACAGTTTTCACTTTCTAGCTTCTAAAATTCAGTTTCTTTACTGATTGAGATCTTTTTTGTGTTCTCTGTGAGCTTTTTCTCAGTACCTTTTCTGAGGTGGTGGTTTCTCCAAGTAAATGAAGAGTAGTTGTCCAGTCTGTATCTGAACATTTAAAAGTTTCCTATAATTATATTATTTTCCAATGTACTTATGTCCAAATAAATTCAAATAATGTCTACTGATATGCAAATATGACTGTAGGAAACTTCTTAAACTTTTCCAGCAGAAATTATTTTACAATTACTTCTCAAAATACTTTCAAACCACTTTTTTAACCTGCATTATTGTTTCATACCTCCTCAGAATTTCTTGCTTTATTTATTTACAAAACTAACCACCGCTTTTTTCATTATATTTTTTTTTTCTGAAGAGCTTTTAAATACTTTTATTTCAGTAAAGATTTTTGCACTTTTAGTGAAGTTTTTATTTTGTTCTCAAGTTTAAGGCACACAGCACTTCTGCCTCTGCCTTCCCTCTGCATCATCTCACTGATTGCAGATAATACCAGCACAAGAATATGAAAAATGAAATGTGTTTGGTTTTTTGCTAGTAGTAATGTGTAGCCTCTGAAATGCATCACTCTTAAACTGTACAAAGGACTATTCTGTGTGCATACTCTGTCTTCATATCAAACATCTTCTTTTATTAAGTGATGTGCACTTCCAGAGGATATGTCACAGCTTTTCCACAGCTGCTTTAACTGCCCATTTCTGGTGGCTTGTAACAAAAATAGAGACATTAATTAAAAAATAAAATAAAATAAAAACAGTTGCAAAAAAGTGGTTTGATGTCAGAGGGTGCCTATCTCAGAACACTGAAAGGATTCCAATTTTTCAGCAGGGGAAAATTAAACAATGATTTAGATGGAGGCATTTAAAACAGTTGATGAAAAAGCTAAAAGCCATTATTCTTCATTAATAGAATGTGCAATCTGCAGTCAATATTATATGCAAATTAGAAACTATTGCAGTTTTAGTTTCACACAGATACTTCATAGGTGATTCAGTGTTTTTCTTACATAGTATGCATGAACCTCTCTGAATCTGATCCATGTGAAATTCATATTTAATTATGCAATGTTTAGTATAGAGGAAATATTTTAGGATAATGTGTAATATTATACCATATGTCTTTTATGCACCTGGAAGACTGTAAATCATACTTCTACTGTGGGCTAGACATGTATAGATCTTTGTAGGCACACATCTTTTTTGGAAAGGAGATCAACATTGTAAAGCCAGCTCTAAGCATTTTAATAAAACACTCAATATTTGAGCAAATGTCTCATAATTTTGAGGCAGTTTTAGTGAATGATCAAGGAAGACCCTTTAACAGATTTTAAAAAGTTTAAATTTATAATTTTTAACCTAGAAGATATTTACTGCAGAGAGCAGGGAAGCTTTCAGAATGTAAGGGCTCATCTTCAGCTCCTAATTAGGTATTAGATTTTTTTTCCCACTCTTTCCTTCTGACCCTTGATACTAGCCCTCTGTTCGAATGAACTCAGGGGTGTCAGCAGGTTTGGCGTCTTGCTAGCTGGGCAGCTGTCTTCAAATCTTGTGTGCTGTAGGGCATCTATGAGGTTCAGACAAAAAGTTTGGACTGTTTTCCAAATGATATAATCCAAAAAAGACTTAACTAAATATGTTTGCCATAGCTCAACAGAGACAATTCCAGACCTGAATAACCTTGTCTGTCACCAGAGGACTTATTGAAGTATAGCAGCAAGAATATGAAATATGGTGATGTGGGTTAGCAACATGAAAGGATGTGCTTTTTTTCTGGTTAAGGGAGAAAAGTCTCTGAAAAAGAACTTTCAGGGCATAAGAACTGAAGATGTGAATTTCCAGATATCTCAAGTGTGATTCTCTGATCCATTCCTTCAGCAAACAAAACTACTGAGGAAAATAAAACTTTATTCCCACAGAAAAAAAAATGCATATGACACGATATAATTGATTACATTGTTATTTTTTTTTGTTGTAATAGTTTACTTAGTGGATACCTAATGCCAGTTTACAATATCTATCCAGTTTCTCTAGTATAACAGAATTTCCAGTGTCCTTGGCAACAGGACTGACTTTTTAATTGGGCATAATTACATGATTTCTTTTATATTCTGTAGTGATAGTTCCTACCTGGACTGGTCCATGTAGCTATTACCAGAAAATTTTTTATGCAACTGTCCTTATTGCCTCCAATGTTGTCAAGCTAGTACTCCTTTGAGCACAAAAGGGGAGCACAAAAGCTATATACATCACAATTTACAGGTGTGTTTACAGATATTTTAAAACATCTATGATTTTTTAGTTAATTATATCTGTGTGTAAACGCTAGAACCAAAATATCCCCTACAAAAGTGTTCTATAAAATAACAGTCTGAGTAATTAACATGCCATAGGCATTTGCAAGAGAACATACAAATTTTACTGGAAATTAAGCCTAGTTTTCATTTATGGCAAAATCTTGCAAGCACTTTTCAATGGGATCTATTTTTAGTAACTATCTATATTTCTGGGCATCCCTCTCTAATCTCATGTGTGCTTTAATACTGCCCAGGGGATTAGGTCCTATCAAAAGAAAAAGAAAGGCAGAAATATTGTTATTCTCTGAGCACGCAGTGACTTATATTTTTATAATTCATCCTTGAACAATTTAATTTCTGGTAATTAAAGTGGTTGCAATCTTTCAGTTTAGAAGGGTTTAGTGTTTATTAAGAGGTTGCCTTCTGTGTTGCAAGATGGTTATCAGCATGAGTCCAGTCTGGTATTACCAAAGATGTAATATTCAGGGAGATGGCTTTTTTCTACCTCTTGCCTTTTTTAACCTGAAGGAAGAAATTAGATATGTAAGGGCTTCTGATCTTATTCATGCTCTGTTGATCACAGATTTCCTGTACAACGTGAATAAGTAGGTAGTGACATATTTTATGGCAATGCAGACTAGATCACCCCAAATCAGTATTCTCCCTCTTTAATGAAACTCAGTGGAAGTTCTGGGAAGCATGCCAGGTGCGTGAGGGGATTTCACAAGCCAGGATGGAGGGAGGGCAAGGATTTAACAAAAAGGAAGGAGATGGCAGGTTACATGATGTAATCTCTTCTCATATCATTTTTGACATAGTGGAAAAATTGGGTACATGAGCTCAAGGTGCCCTCAGGCATCTTGACTTGCCAGTGGTACTTACTCAGCACATCACTGACCTTGGCATTGTTACAGAATCACATTTGTTCACAGATGAACTACTCTTGAAGAGTTTATCCAAAGACCAAGGCGCAAAGGCACCTGGGTGTCTTACTCTTACTGACTTCCAAAGTTGATCAGAATTGACAGTGCTCCACAGAATATTTTGTTTTCAACAGTCTGGCATTTTACTTTGAAAACGCAGCAGGTAGGGAAATCTCACATCAGTTCTAAAACTTGCTGTCTAATGTTTTCTGACTTGTCTAAGGTGGCCTTTGGCAAGCCAAGAATTGATTGTAAGGCTCCCAGGTTTAAGGTTGGCTCCCTGTCCATGGACCATTTGTACTGATGTCTTCTCACAAAGTTTGGTAGGTTATTCAAATTCAACAAATTTCTTAAGTTCTGAGAAGGGCATCTCCTGGACTTTTGTCCAAAAAAACTCTCAAAAAACCCCCAAATCTTCCACCTCTGACAGCATATTGAAGTTATTTCTGTACAGAAACTTCACATTGTTTGGTGAGAGGATGGGAAAGTAATGCAACCCCTACTAAGTATGAAGTGATTTAGAAATGACATCTGTATATGCATAGATATTTTACAGCTATTCACCTTAACAGTTGTAAATTTGATTACTTTTAGAATGCCTGAATTTGTGGTTGTACAATCAGGTGGGATTCTAAAATGCATTCAAAGATTTATTTTTAAAAGTAGGATTGATATTTTTCAAATCCAGTGTTATTTTTATATTTAAAATGTTTTGAAACCTTGGTATGTTACCTGATCACACTGTTGACAACTTCATCACTATGGGATTGTTACAATGATGTCTCTGTAGATGAGATTTTAAAAATATAGTATGGTAGTATCTTATGTCGTTAAAAGACCTTCTTTCAGAAGATCCAAAACAAGTCAACATCCTAAAAATTGTTTAAAATTGTCTTTCAAGATTTAGTTCCCAAGATTTCTTCTTATGGTAAATTATGGTTCTTATGTTCTTGTTACTGAAGTATTATTAATTTTTGATGACTGGTTATTATCTGAAAATACTAGATATGTAATATCTAGGACATTGATCTAAAAATATTAGATACTAAAATACATCAAACTAGAATATTAGTGGCAAAATTTTTCTTGGTGTTGGTGTAAAGCTATGTAAACACTAAATATTTCTTACTTTGATTCAGACCTTCTCAGCTGAGTAAAAATATGTCCTGAATACAGAACAAAAGAAGCAAGAGAACAGCATGATGCACATCTGTCACCCCCTGAGGTGCACATGGGTCACAGTCTCGTCTCTGTTGGTGTCCTGCGGGGTGAGTGCCATGAGATCTGTGAGACTCCTGGTTGTGAAATGCTAGCAAACCTCCACTCTTTGCTGTGAAGGTCTTTGTTGTTCTTCAACTCTGGCTGCTTCAGGATTTATGTAGGATTTCCCCCCACACCTCCCAGTGGTCTGGGCACTATATCTCCATATCTGCAAACACTGTTTTGTATTTCCTTTTCTTGCTCTCTATTTTCTTTAGTCACAAAGTCAGCCAAAGTATTAGATAATGTTAAGCATCTCATTAGCATTCAAGAAACTGTCTCGGCACTTACCTAGGGATTGAATTCCAGGCCAGGAGTCACTGACAATACATTTTCTACAGTCTCCTTTCTTGCTGCTCCCTTTGTTTCAATTGGCAGCTTCAAACTTCTCACATTTCTGTTCTTTGAATAATATTCCCAGCATCTCAAGCTTTTGTCATGCATAATGTCATTTTCCATGTCTCTGGTTTTTAGTATGAAAAAGTATTTCTTGGGTCATAGTAGGCTTTTTAGCTAAGGACTAAGTAAACTGCTTTTGGGGGGAAAAAAGGGTGTCAAGTTGAACCAGCTGAAATCAAAGACAAGAATCAGCCATTTCAAGGTACGGTAGGGAAAATATATGTAGCCTTTGCAATAAAGGAATGAAACAGCTCACAGAAGGCCGAGATGCTTTTGGTGAATCAGCGGCACTACTGGGGAAGAGATTTCTGGGGAATGGTGCTCGTTTGGCTGAATGCACTGCAGTATTTGGCATTTTCCAAGGGATCTTTGTCAGATAAATATTTTCCTCTCCCTCTACCTAGGCTAGCATCCTGAGATGTAGGTTTAGGCTTCTGAAGAGTGAATCTCTTCTTGTCCATGGATTTTCTCTTGAATATTGTTGCTGCTTTTTGAAATTTCCTCAAGCCTTCTTCTCCTTGCTGTCATTTAGATGGCAGACCTGGAAGTGTGGCATGGTGAGCAGCAAGGTGCTGGTCTATCAGGCATGCAAACTTTCATGCTGGATCCTGTCTGGAGGCTTAATCAGACATCAGAAGAGCCTGGGCCGGGAGGAGCTAAATCTGGGAGTCTGCCAGATTCCTCCCAGCTACTCAACTGCATCTTAGAGACCAGTGTAGACACAGATAGTGTTCTCCAGCTTTGGCAATAATTGTCAAACTCTGTGGGGAATTGAGCTACCTTTACGTAGCCAGTTGACTTTTATGTTTTGTTTGTTTGGTTGTTTTTTTTTATAATATTAGCAATAACAAAGTCCTTTTTTCAGTTCTCCTCTGTGGAATTGATATAACGGTGGAATTTTTCTTGCTGCACCGTAGGTTTTATGCATGATATCTGCCCAGATAAATATGTTGTTATAAAGAATACTCTTTATTCAATAACAGGTAAATAATTCTTTACCAAGACAAGTGTCAGTAGAGCGATTCCTGCAGGGCATTCATTTAAAAATTGTCAATTCCTTCTGAGTAATGTCTGTGCATACAGGCATTGTGCATATGCAGTGCCTGTATGCACCTGACTCATCTTGAGCACTGTGTTTGCTAATGAATTAAGAAGCCCATTCATTAGAATGACATAATACAATGCAGAAAGTCTATCTGCCTGTGGTGGGATCTGATCTTCACCACCGTGTTATGGAACCTGTGGCTTTGCTAGCCCTCTGTGGTATTTAATTCCTGTTGTTGCTCTTTGGGTACACTGTCAGGTATCTGAAATCCATTCGTTACTGGTGGGATCTTTTCAGGATAACTTCAGAAAATTATTCTCTATTAATAAATTCCTGAAAATGTTGTGAATTTGAAGTATAGATGTTGAGGACTTTAGATTTTATGCTCTCAGAACTTGCAAGCTCTGAGTAAGGATCATGTGAACAGAAAAATTAACAGGTTCTCTTCTGTGTATCTGGCCATTGAATGTTTAAATAGCTGGCAGAAGTATTTACTCTTTTATTTTAAATAGTATATTCGCATCCTTAACCTTTACTGTTCATTTTTCTTCAAAAGTATAAAAAGATTTATAACTATAATGTCTCTTGCTAAGCAGATCTGGAGACTCAGTGCATTACAAAAAAGCAGAAATTATTTTTAAGAACTTCTTTATTGCTTTAAGTCTTCTGTCCTTCCTGTAGGCCTGATGTTTTCAAAGCTTAGGAATGTAGGGACTGATGCCATCAGCTCAGATTTTAATAAGTTAGAGGATCTGTTATGTGTTATCAGGCACAAAATGAAAGAAAAAAAGATCCATGTTTTGTTCTCTCCAAATCTAATTGGGAATACCTCCAGATTCTGTGATAAATTCTGCTGGACTATGTCCACTGTAACACTGTTGAATCAAATTTATTCTGGCTTTATGTTGGTGTACAGGGAATGATTATGTATCTCACTAAACTCCTGATTACTCCATTACCCTGTTGAGGAGACTGCACTAAGCGACAGAGCTAACAGATATGTCATACAGTGCAATCCCACTTTATCCTCAAGAAATATGGATTATGAGTATATTCTTTGCTCAGGGCACTCTAGAATGATATCAGCTTAGAAGATGATAGAAGATACACCAAAAAATCCAGCAAAACCCAACTAACCAAAAAACCCCAACCAACTGCCCCCCCCCCCCAAAAAAAAAATTAATAAACCAAAACCAAACCCCAAACAAACAGAAAAGGATGAAGGAGATGAGGGCATGCTCAGTTTGCCTTTCAAAATAGGAATAAAATGCTGGACCTTACTAAGAATGCCACAGTAATTACTCTGCAGGAGTAATTCACCTTTACTGTGGGAAGTTCCTTGCCTTGCTGCTCCTTCTAATGTGTTCTGTGTCTTATTCACTGCTCTTTCACAAAATGTCTATTGATTAGTGATGCAGTTTACCCTAAGACTCAATAATAAGCAAAGGACAATATTTTTTGGCACTCTTTGACACATGGACTAGATCAGGTGATGTAGACACATTTTTCTCTTCTGGATAGTACTTCTACGCGGGGATTGGTGGATCAGACTGGTGTGCAGACTGCTGAGCTAACAATAGTTAAATCACAAAAAGTGTCATGAAAAGGCTAAGATAGTGAGGCAGCTTGGAACAACGAAGGCCCAAGTGACCTGAGAACCTTCTGAAACAGAACCCACCTAACTTCTGGAACTGTTAGAAATAATGGTGAGTAGTTGCAGAAAAAGTTTGTCCTAGCTATTCTGCCAGCTATTGTAAAACTAACTTCTGACTTTTTATAGGGTCACTAGAGAAAACTGGCCAATTTGTCCTCAGTTTTCACCCACACCAATATTGCTGTTTCCTCTAAGACTTCTCTCCAACTTGGGCTCTTGCAACCTCCTCTTTTTTCACTTGTCTACCTTTTTTATCTTAGCACCTTCATTGTCTTCAGTTCTCTTCATCTTGGCCAGGACAACCTCCTCCCCTCCATGGGTACAGAAATCACAACTGAAATCTCTGTTTGACCCAAATGAGGGTACCCAGAGTCAGGTAGCCCTCATTTATTCTTGTCAAAGCTCTTGGTCCTTTTGCTATTGGCTATTGCTGGCCACCTTGGCCCTTTCTTGGTTTCTGATCTTAGTTGTGTTGATAAGACAGAATTGGGAATGAAAGCCCACACTCTTGGGAATGAAAGCTAAGATCATGGCTTGTCCTTTGACAGTGGAGATGGATAATGGGCACTTCAATGCATTTCTTTCAATGCAAAAACAGCTGAGCTAACTGTTCCCATAAAAGTCCAATTGATTGCTGTAGGCATTATATTCATTCTGACAATGATAAAATGATTGCTTTAGTATCTGGCTGCATAACCCACTTACAGCATGTGCACCAGTATTATGAGAATGTTTCAATTGTGAAAATCATTGAGATGTAAATGTCATGATTATAATTTATCTTCATTAAAAATTCAGTTGGAAGAAGGAAAATTAATACATGTGCTGTATAGAGTACCAGCTACTAAAAAGTAATATGTTATACTGAAAATGGAGACTTAGGAATGTAACTACATCAGAAAATAACTCAGAAGCACATTCTAGTGATGTGACAGGTGGTTATCTCAAGGGCATTGCCAGAAATATTTTATTGGCTCTCAGTTCTAATCTGGAGTGGTGCAACATTTCATCTTTCTCTAATAGCAATCTTAACACCTCTTTCCCCCTTCCCACCCCGCCAACACAGACAACCAGCCAAAGAGAAGGGGCTGTCATTATTGTGTTTTAATGCTTGAAAATGATTGTATCACCTAAAACTGCCATCATCTTTGAGCACAAAAGCCAGATCTGAATTTTATTAATGCCACTGGAAAGACTTCCACTAAATTCATTGATCATTGAGTCACGTTAATTCTCCTGTAGTCATTCATGGTTCTTTTATACTTCATATTTTCGTTATTTTATTTACTTGAAACAGTGAAAGTTTTGCTTTTAAGTTCAACATATATCAACTCAATCTAGTATTACACTTCTATCATAGATCCAGAATTGTCTGAGTAATTTAGTGGATTTTTTTTTTCTCTTAGCATAGATGACAATCTATTACCTTCTTTTTTTTTTTTCATTTGCACCCATGTAGGCGAATATTCATGACATAACTGTAGTGAAAGTCTTTCTAAAATGTGAACATTTTTGACAGAATGCTAAAATACTAACATTCTGTGTCAAGTCTTATGAATGGAACATGTATTGGAGATTTTGTCCGAGGGGCAGGTGAGGTAATGGTCATGTATCAATCTTTATGGTGGCAAAGGTTTTGGAAACACTAACATGCTTTGGATGTGCACAAGGTTTTGTTCTTTGTTTCCATGTTAGTCTGTGGCTCACATTTAGATATAACAATTGTGTGAAAGGTAGCTGTCAAGTAAACCAAGATGAGAACACAAATGAAAGCTGCTGCTTCAGAAAATAAGAAAGTCAATATAAAGTGTTTTAGAGGGACTCCTAATGATCTGCTTGATCTTTACAAAAAAGTCCCTAAGGATCCACTTGTACAGAGTAAAAAATACATCCCTCGTAACAAGAGCTTTTAAGAATGTTGCTGCATTTTTTGGTATCTTTTACCACAGAAAGAACAGTTCTTTTTCTGACATTCATATATGAGAGAAGCGTGCCAGAGTACCATTTTCAACTTAGTGTAAATGCACATTATTAAAGCTTTAATAGAATATGGCAGCAAGTAATAACAGCTGTGCCTCTCAGACTTGTTCTTTCACAACATACTTTAGGCGTTGTGTTAGAAGCACATAAAAGTCTATTTCAAAGGAAAAACATTCAATAATATGAAGTGTCATTAGTAGTGACACCCAAATCTAGGGACTGACTGACGGATTACTGCCTGTCCCTGAAAAGCCTTACACACAAAGTGTAAGGGCAAGGGATGGAACTGATTGAGGCGCAACTGCCAAACCAAGCTCCTGGATCAAAACAGTCCAAATGCAGGAGTTTAGAAACTCACTGGAACATTAGTGTGGCATCTTGGACCCACACAGTCTTCCACTTTTTCAGAAAAGTTCCTTTACACCCCTTGAATGTTTAATTGGATTCATTGTCTGGTCTCTGAGTTTCATAAAAAGTTTTAAAGATACGTAGACCACACCCACAGTTTGCAAAACATGGTCCTTCACACCACCTGATGTGGTGAATGTGCCTTGTGTGAGTTATAAATGAGTTATATTAAAAGCAGGTTGAGGTATTAGGTGTTCTTCTCAAGTAAGAGAGCATAAATTAGAATGCATTAAAATGCACTTGAACAGCCTTTGGTTATTATTATGAACAGGTTAATTTTCCACTCATGTATAATGTAAAATGGGAAGAAAGCACAAATCAGAACTGTTATGCATATGTACAGAAATGTATTGTTTAAGCAGTTATTACAAAGTGAATATTGCATAGTCTTTTATACCTTTTTCTTTTCCTCTGCAAAGTGGACTACCTGCTTGTGCCATTTATTATAGCACCTTGATATGAGATCACACTAATCTGCAATATAAATTTCAATTCTGCATATGCCTACCTTGGATTAAAGCTTAATCACTCTTTAAAGGGAGTGATCCAAATTGAACCCTTGTATAAATGTGCTCAGTTCCTTAGGACAGTAGTAAAAGCTGACCCTATTTTTCTGGCTGCATTTTGTCTACTTTCTGTTAAACACCTGTCTTTTGTACTCAGTTATCTGTTATATTCTCCTACAAGAAAAATGAATTGCTAGCAAAATTCTAACCTTGTTCTGTGGAAGTTTAACCACTTACAATACAGCCTATAATTGCCTTTTTTATCATCATTTTTTGGTCATAAACCCAGAGGTTGTCCTTGAATAAGGAAAAATGTAGATTTTAGAAATGGTGGACATCTTAGGAAAGTGAATTATTTTGGAGCTCATTTCTTGAAAAATGTGTTGCAGAATAAATCATGTACTCTCCTTCAAAAATGAAACTTTTGGTAATGATCAGACTGTAGCTGTTGCTACCATTAAAAGACAAGCATTTATGAATGAAAAATGTTGGGTCAATAATAAACTGCAATGCTGACACAACACTTGAAAAAGAATATTTTAATCAATTTTGAAGTCTTAATCTCACTTTCAGATAATTTGTGGGATTAAAATAATTCAGTTATTAAAAATTCATTCAGTAGTATTTTGTACTGTAGCATATTCTGAATATATAATAACTTATTTTATGCAAGTATCCTGTAATAAGTTAAAAATTTCCTTGATATCCTTATATATTAAAAAACCCCAAACAAACAAAAACCAGGCTAAATGAGTAAAGGACCCATAAGCTTTTCCCTGTATACTGTGGCAGGAGATCTTTTTCATGCATATAGAGATTATTTTTAATATCTAATTGAACTAAGTTAATTTGCATGTAGATTTATTTGAACAAGCATATTTTAAGTTATCGTGTTGCTGGCCACCATAATAATTACCATAACATTGATTTTCAGAGCTTTCTGCTGATTTAGAACTACTTGGAATTTTGTATTAATATAAAGAACATAATGATGTTGGAACCCGTAGTCTTGACTAATACTGAGAGGTGTTTGCATAGCAAATATCAGAACTGTATATGTGGGTTAGAGGCAGATGAAGAACTGGGAGAAAGCAAAATTGATGTGTTCCTCAAAAAAGCAAAGTACAGGAGCTATGATCTGCAGCCCAGTCGGCTTAATTTCACTTCTCATAGGTATCTGTAAGTCACCAACATTGATTAGAAACAACACATCTTTTTTTTTTAATAACAATCTATGTCAGAGGTATCCGATTTCTTTACATAAGACAGAAGGTTTTGTGGGTAGAGTACAATCTTTGTTATATGTCTTTTGATCCAGTCAATACCAGATATTAAAAAAAATGCTAAAGAAACATTGATTAGGAAACCACACTACAGTAGTATAAATGGATGACAATCCAGACTGATCTTCACCAACCATAAAAGCACCATTCAGCAAGGCAGGAGTGCCCAGGCAGAATTAACTACCTGTGCAAATACAGTATGGAAACACCACCGTAGGCATCAGCTCTATAGGAGAGGGTCTGCAGTATACAAAGAATCTGTACTGGACCATGTAAACTAAATATTAGGCAACCGTGACAAAATATGCAAGAAGGGGCAAACATAGTGTTCTCAAAATGTGATAAGCAATCCTATTTTGAAGAAGCTGTACATAAGCGTAAAAAGATGTGTGATTAGACTTGTTCTGTTAAACACACAGGTCTCAGATTGTATCCAATTTTGAGCAGTCCATTTCAATAAAGATGAATCGATTAGAAAGTGTAGCGTAAGAAGTAAGAGTATCACATTGTAGAAAAGATTTTGCAGTTTGTTTGTTTCAAATAAAAAGTTGAAGGGAGGCATATCAATACTATTCAAGTGTGTAAAATAGTGATACAGACAAGAGAACAAAATACTCTGTATTTAGATGGACAGGATGTAATGGGCTTAGGTTGCAGCCAGGGAGGTTTGGATTAGACTTTGGAGAAAAAGGACAGTAAGACAATGCAACAAATTGCTTAGGGTGCTTATAGTCACCACCGCCAAAGGTCAGACAATGGTGGAAGGCCAGACAATTGTCTGTCATGACAGATGAAGTTATAGCTGGTCCTTCCTTTGGGCATGGGGAATGGACCAGATGATCTCTGAGTGCCTTCCTTCCTTGTGTTCTATGATTCTATGTACAATGTGTCTAGGACCATAAATAAACAAAAATGAATGCTTATTAACATGCCAGTGGTTGTTAGCATTAACTAGACTTAATCAGGCCTACTGTCCCTTTCTGCAGAATAATAATGAAATGACACAAGCCATGCCTGCAGCAGTTACTTCTGTTTGTAAAGAAGAGAAAGATGATCATGTCATCTACAAAAAGTGTGATTCTCTAAGAAAATGAAGTGTTTAATGAAGACTAGACATCAAACTGTCATTTAATTTTAAATTAAAAAACCATCAAAAACATAACATAATATGCTTTCAGATAATAAATAGGAACAGTGAAGTTTTGAACATTGTTTTTTCAACTCAAATGTTGTTCGAATGGGGCAGGAGCTGGTAATTACTGAGAGAGTGGTTGAGTCATGTCATATGTCTGCCTTATAGGGGAGCACAGCAGCAGCAGCTTGAAACTCACATCAGGACTCCTCCAAGTTTGACCCTATGCTGCCGCAAGTAGAACAGGTTTAAGTTTTTCCAAAATGGAAGTTCCAACACTGAATTGACAATATGAGGGACTATCCATCTATCCATACCTCCCTCTTTCTCTCTTTCTCTCTTTCTCTCTCTCTTTCTCTCTTTCTCTCTTTCTCTCTTTCTCTCTTTCTCTCTTCTCCCTTTCTCCCTTTCTCCCTTTCTCCCTTTCTCCCTTTCTCCCTTTCTCCCTTTCTCCCTTTCTCCCTTTCTCCCTTTCTCCCTTTCTCCCTTTCTCCCTTTCTCCCTTTCTCCCTTCCCTTCCCTTCCCTTCCCTTCCCTTCCCGTTTAAAAGAAAAAAAAACCCAAAAAACCTGTAATACCAAAAAAAGATGACAATTACTTTGCAGGTAACTGTATCTTTAAGGCTATCCAATGCAAATGAGGTAAAGCAGATTTGAGAGTCTGTTTATTGTCTAGATTAGCATCTTGATTTTTCATAGATTTTTTTTTTTTTTAAAAAAAGAAAGGATTTGCCAGACGGCATCCACACCAGGGAGAATAGGATAACTTTTTGTAGTAAACCCATTGTCTGGGTATCATTCTGATAGTTGCAGACTTGACATATTAATATATGAGAACTTAGGAATTTTAAAATACCAGAGCACTTCTGGCCTTTATTCAAATAGCAAATCCACTCAAACATCTGTGTATAGAAAATCTTGATAGAACAGTCTTACAACATCTTTGAACAATACCTTTTTTAAAAAAAAAGAAACCCTTCTTTTAATTTTCATCTGTGAATACTCAGGAAAGGGATTCTTAAAGAAAGGCTGTTTGCTTTCCCTTTTCATAGGCAAGATTAGGCAATTTTGTATGTTATGACTTTTTATTATTACATAAATGATCCTTGTGTTGAATTCATCAAGTGCCATTTTAAAAATATGAAATTTATCCTTGAGAAAATATTTGGATTTAATAAAAATTAAGCTTTCTGTTAAATATTTGAATCGGCCTATCAAATTACATAACAGGGATCCAATCCTCATTCAGTTCAGAAGTTATTTTTAGTTATTAGTTTTATATATATATGTTATATGTATATATTTAGTTATATAGAAATTATTCAATTCAGAAGTTAAATTTTTAGTAGGAAAATAGTATGTTCTGTTATCTTTACTGTAATAATATGACTCCTTTATCTCACATTGGTAATCATTGTTCTTACCTATATTAGAATTTCTTAGAAATCTAGGACATGTTTTCATTACACTTTTTAGTTTGCTCATGGTACTACACAAATACAGCCAAACTGCATCTAGATATTAGATGGACTTAGGTCTTCTCTCTCTCTTCTACATTAGCCTGTACCCACAATACAGCGAAGCCAAAAATATTCCAAAGGCGGCATGAAACTGAGACTCAGTTTTCCTCTCTGTATCTCAGTTTTGTTAGCTTGAAAATGATACTTTAGTTGTTTGTAAAGTGCTTTGAGTCTGATATGGAAAAATGCTATAGAAAAAGCTCTATTTTATCTCATTCAGCTTTTACAGTTAGATTACAATTGTAATATTTTATTCCAATATAAATTTCATATTTATATTAGGATTATTTTTTCCTCTGTAAGTGTAATCTGTTGCTGTCCATACATGCAAAATATGAACATATTTTGTTAAAATTTTCCATATTTTAGAAATTTCTTAAGCTTACCCTAAAAATCAGCAAAAATGAACTATAAGTTTCTTAGACTGTATTTCTCTTAGGTGGATGTGCTGGATAGTATGTATTACCTTTGTTCATCAGATAGATGCAGCTACTAAGGATAATTGTGACGCAGTACATTCTTTCTGCTTTGATAAAACGAAAACATGCAATGGATCCACTATAGTAAAGGAACAATATTCTCCACAAGCAAATGTATAAATTTTCCTTTTATACTTATATAGCAGGGATAGATGTCTTTCCTTTTTAAAAAAAGAATTTATCTGAAAAGAATCAGCCCACTAGTCACACAATATCAGAATCTCACGCCAAAATGTTTAAAAGTGTGTCCCTGAATCTGCTTAGTGTGAGACATCGAAACTTGCTTTAAAGTACCTTTTCACAGTCAGCCTGGTATAAAGGGACCTTAACATAGCTGAAAGCAGGGCTTTGATCTCAGTAAGTTCATACTTCCCTATTAAGAAGTTGTTCCTTATATAATTCAAAAGAATTAACAGTGCAGCAGAAAAGAGAAACCCACATATATTTTATGAAAGTCAGAAAGAATGAATATTTCACTGCAAAGAGATGAACTGAAAGTGCTTCGCATTCTGTAAAAGCATGAAAAGGTAAATGTTTCAATGAGGCGTCACAGGAGAAGCCTCCCTGAGCCCATATAATCCAAAATGTCTTTAGGGAGGAATAAGAGGGAAAGGTGTATTAGAAATGATAGAAGGAGAACAATGGTGTCCTGCTGTTTTAGACCAAAAATGTTAAGGAGGGTCTTTTGAGAGCGATTCTGTGGTGATTGACAATTTAAAAGTCCAATGCTGCACAAAATACAAGAAAAAAAAAATCCTGTCGCATTGTACAGAAGGATTACTAAAACAGTGGGTAATTACTCCCCACCCTGTCATCTAGTTCGTAAAAGAACAGAGTGAAACTCTGCAATATCTAATAATCAGAAATAAACAGCACTAATGGTATTTGCGCAGTAAAAATTACCAAGTCCCCAAAAGAACAACAAAAGAATCCAGGCAAGTTATCATGTTGAGAAAGTTATTATTGCTGCCAAAGTGACAATAAGTAAATAAAATTAAATTAAAACTGCGGAGAAATGTTGCTGCCCTTGAGACTGGGATAATTCTGTGGCATACCGTAATGAGAAGCCAAGCAATATACTTCAATGCCAATTAATGGAAATGCAGCAAGACCCCCAAATTCCCTTTCACTACACTCTGGCATCACTGGTAGGCAAGTGCTGTACAAAACTCTTCTGGCTTTAGTGGCTGTGCCCTTATAGAAGAGAGGAAAGTTCTTTTTCTTGTTTCTGCCAGTAATGGAATGTGTGATTTTTCTGAAGTCATGTCATCTTCCTCCCACATATTTCAAGCCACCATTTAGAGTAGCAAATCAATCACAGGCTGTTTCTTCCTATGTATTTGCAAAGTACTTAGGAAAATAATAGATTTGTGTTACAGTGTAATAATAATAGCTTACAGACTATTCTCATAAGCTTAAATTCTAAATAAGCACTATAGGATTTGGCCTAATTACCCAATTCTTTCTCTACTGTAGTCAGCAAAATCTTTTTCTCTGACTTTAATTGGAATGAAGCTCAAGTCATAAGTCTTTGTGGAATACCTGGATTTCCCTATGCAGATATAATGTATCTGATTTTAGTTTTATATTCAATTGGCAACTGAATAGATTTTTGTCTGCTAAAAATATACTTTGATTTATAGATCAAGATTTCAGGAAAATTTTTAATTTCATCCTGTACAATCTCTAAAGGAAAATCTAGTTCCATAATTTTGAATAAATGAAATGCTGAAGAGAAATCACACCAATTTCACATGTACACAATGGCTCATTTTTTATTATATTAATATTACATAATCTGCATGCATAAGTGTGGTAGAATGATGACATCATTGAATTCAGATTCATTTGCAGAAACACTTTCTAATTTTTATCCATTGTTAAATCAAATTTTATTCAGTGCTTGATTCATTCCCTTTTGGCAGAAATCTGGTTGACTATATTTCATGAAAAGTATACTATGTCTTTTCTTCCTAGCAAGTCAAAGGAATGGTTACCAGTAGCATACCAGTATACCTCCAAAGTAATTCTGATTGAATTTGGAAGTAGTTAATAAATTTCATTTCTTTCAACAACATTGGATTTAGTTTCTAAGTCTTTGACTATAGATCAAAATAAGGTGGTTTAAAGTCAATATAAATGAAAGCATGGTCTGAAATGTTAATATACTACCAATGTCACTGGTAGCAATTCTGTCAGAAATTTCCTTAGATATCAGAAGAGAAAAATTTGTTCTTGAGTATGTTTCTGGGTGAAACATATAAACTTGATGCAAAATTCCTCTATATATCAGTATCATGCAGGTCATTATAAAGTTGAAATAAAAGTTTGGTATTGGAGTTGTGCACACTTACAGTGGATCTTTCAGTTATTGCTTTAAAATATAGGAAAACAGTCATATTTAACTGTTGTGAATTTCAACAAATGTATCTCTTAATATCTTATGACATAATTAATGGGAAAAAAAATCCATTTGGAGCATAAGAAAGGCATACTGTGCTTCCAATATTCTGTTCATTTAAGTTATTAAGGAAAATGCTTCTTGGAATCATAAGTAAAATATGTTTATTTTCAATGGCACTTAGTATCTTGCCCACTTTGGATTTGCATTTCATGGATTACAAAAGGAAGACAGTGACAGTGATACAAAAGGAAGATGGTTCTCTAACAGAATTAGTAGCTGGAGCTGTGCATGGAGCTTAGCTTTATTGCAGTTGTTTCTCCAGCTATACAATGTAAAAAAAAAAAAAAAAATCTACCATATGGGGATGCAGAGGAGGTTAATTCATTAATATTTATGTAGCACTTTTAGACACTTTTATAGAAGTGACTATAAAAATGCTTATACAGATGAGGCCATAAAAATGTGAAATTGTATTCCTGCTACTTATAAATTTTTTGGCAGTAATGGCATGCACCTTGTTTCCAGTATTGGCTCCATTCTTTTATGCAAAGCCTTCATTTAGATTGGGATAAATTTAGTCTAGTTTTAGTCACCTAAAATTTAGGTATGTAGACTAAGCTAGTAATTGGTATTCTTGCTAGAGCTAGAGGAGAGAAGATAGACTGAGTTGCCATTGGCTAATTCAGCAAATCTAAGAGGCTGGCTTGATGCTTAATTTTTAGATTCTGAACATTTCTTGAGATGAATCTCATCTTTCTAGTAGAAATGTGTGATTGCAACTGTGGGGAACAAACAGCTTTAGAGTCTGCCTTCACATACATGCTTGGAGCTAGTCCAAATCTAGTCTAAGACTGTCTACAGGTGGTACAAAACTAAAAGCTTCTTTTGATAGAAAAGTGTAATTTGTTTCATAAGAAAGTACTCTCTTGGCAAAATCTGTTTCTGAAGAATTAAAATGAAGTTTTACATAAAGTTCTGGGTAGCTGCTTGCTAGCAAGGCAGTCCAGGAATCATGGAGCTGCGGGACTTGGCAGGCTGAGGACCAAAGTCAGACAGCCTGTGGCTTATTCTAACAAACAAGCTGGCACAGGAAGCCCAGCTAGGCTGGTTATGGGATGCCTGGTAACCATCACAGCCTTCATGGCTCTGACACCCTTCTGGAGTATTGCAGTTTGCTGCCTGTTTTTGGAATGAAACTGCTCTATCCAATGGTTTGGCACCATCTCCCTTAGACACTTCTGGTTATCTGAGGAGGATTTTCTCCTTTTTTGTTTATTTAGTTTTTAAGGCAATACTGATTCCCAGAAACACGAATAAAAATGCACGTATTATGTAATGTAAGTTTGTCTTATTTCATGTCATTTCACATATAGAATACATGAATGTATGGCTATTTATCCTTTATCTTTTTAGAAACAGTTGTGCTTGTTGCCACATGAAAATACAGACTGGAGCTTGCCTGTGCAGAAATGAAAGGATGCATTTTCTTCCATGAAACCTGAGGAAATTTCACTACAAGTCTGAGTGTGCTAACAATATTAAACCTCTTGACTGTCACATTCATCGTTGAAATACTTTATAGTGCAGCCTTTTGCATGAGCATTAGCTAAAAGCCTGATTCTAAATCTCTGAGTCAGGGGAGACAGAGGGATGAATACCATCCCATGGCCTAACTGTCAAGTATTTTACAGTAGTTTGCATTTCTCCGAATGGCAGTATTGAAGAATTTGACAAATTACACTTTCAGATAGTTCCAAGAGAGTTTTGCTTCTGTTCATTCACAAAATAACTCATCTCTGTCACAGAATTCAAGATTCATCATTGAATAGCGTATAAAAGGTGAAGATGAGTTACAATCATACAGAAAAAACAACCAAACTTTTTTTTGTATCTGACAGTATGTAGCTGACTGGGTACCTATCTGGTAAAGGAAATGCATAATCTTATATATTTTAGTACAGTAGGTTCGTAAGATGAATCCCCTCAAGTGTGGGGTAGAGCTGGTTTAAACTGCAGAACTGTTCTGTAAGCAATTCTAAGCCATAATAAACAACGATTTACTTCTTGGAGGATTCAGTTTTCTAGTATGGTAATGATCTAACTGTAATGAACCGTGTCTTCTTGTTATGAAAAAGAATCAACCACAGTTGCTGCACAGACCTCCTGTGTATCTTGTCTGACAGCATGCTTTCTTTTTTTTCCAGATGCATAGATTTGCTTGTAGGGAAATGACAAAAAAACCCCAAAACATATCTCCAGCCTTAGTGTCTTAATGTGATAAACATGTTTTCCTTTATGCACAGTAGACATAAATGCATTTCTGCTTTTAGTTTGTTCCAAAAGAAATTCTAGCTTTAGAGTAGTTCTGTATCCTTTGGAAGTCAATAAGCATTTTCCATAGAAAAGTGAAACTATACATCTGTTTTGCTGCATTCTGTACCTTTGCTAGGTGAGCACAGTCTGCACGGTGTGTAAGTCACATTCGAGATGCTTTCATGATTGATCATGATAGGGATTTCCACACATTAAGTTGTTTTGGAGAAATAATGTGTGTATGATGAATGCTCTTTGTTTGTGATGTCTGTCAACTTAAAGAAGGAAGGAAAAAAAAAAGACATATTTCTTTTGATATCCCTGAAACTCTGACACAGAATTTGATATTAGCACTGAGTTTTGGTAACTCTTTTATGAACGTACTGTAATTGTAGCAATAAAATGGTATTTTCAAGTTCTATTTCTTACCTTTTTAAAACACTTTTTCTTCATAATAAGTTTATGAATATGTCTGTATTTTAGTAGCCTGAATTGATGAAAAAAGCAATTTACTATTGATTTCCAACCATAGAACCTCAGTCAGTCAAAAAACTAATTCATCACTTTTCAGTATTAAAAGAAAAGCTGTTGCCAGTAGCAACCAACTCATAGAAATAACTATGGTGCAAATGCAGCTTAGCATGGCCTTAGGTGTACACAGAGCAGAACTTAACAGTAGAACAGCACCTACAGTACACCAGTATTGGCAAAATTTGTTAATAAAAATGACGTAGAAAGGTAAATAAAAGTGCAAAGAGTTTATATGCAAGTGTTTTCTGAAAATAGAAAGAATGATATGACTGAGGAGGTCAAAATTCATGATAGGCTCAAGATGATGCTTTTTAGCTGAAGATATGATTTACAAAATCTTGAAAGATACGGGCTGTATGAGAAATAGTTTACATCCTCTGAAAAGGAGCATACTCCAGTAATATCTGCTAGTGTCCACTCCCATTTTCCATCCCAATCAATAGTTATCTCGGTGAAGTCAATCGGGCTGTGCCTGCTGTAAAACTGGTGGATGGTGAGAATCAGTCCCAGAAGTTGAGAATATCAGTCCTAGAAAGGGTACTGGTGGTGACAAACTGGTTGCTGGTTAATGAGACTCTTTTAGACAGAATCATCTAACCCTCTTCTTGATAATATAAAGGATGTATGTCACATAAAAGTAAGCAAAAGAGGATTGTTACTATACAAACGTGCCCACCCGGGAGTTGACAATAATACTTTGTAGCTTGCTGACTCATGCCTATAGCCTGCTATCACACCAAGTTGGCAAATATAATCACAGACAAACTTGAGATAGCCACGTTGTCAAGAGCCCTTGGCAGCTGAGGACGAGATAGCATTTTCTGAAGAGAAAGCCAAAAGAAACATACAGAAAATTTCTATATGTTATCCAAATAAGGTCTTTGGTTTGCCTTGATAATTTAAGACAAATTTTTCATCCAGAAACTTTTGATTTCTAGGAAAGGAAAATGTATGTTTACCTTCCATGATAAAGTTTTGAATTTTAATTAACTTACTTTCTATAAAGGGCTGATGCCTTAGATACCAGATCACAAAGCCTGCATAAGCATATAATGGCTAATAGCATACCTGCTATCCTATGTAATCTTTACCAAAAATCTACACCAAAAAAGATTTATGTTCTTGTGAATAAATATTATTTGGTTAGTATATGAAAAACCATTTCTAAAGGGAGCAAAATTGAAAACTATATACTGCTGTTATTCACCTAATGAAAGTACTGTAGAAAATATATTTCTGGATTATTCAAAAAGTTCATTAAAATGTCCAAAATCTAATAATACTTTCTACCAGAAAACATAATATCTTGCCCAAATAATTTAGACCTCTATATGAAGAGGTTAATTTAGTTTTATTTTCATGCAGAAGTTATACAAAAAAGTGTCAGCCTTCAGTATAAAAACAATAAATAAGAAGGGGCATGTCAAATACTTGAAATTGCACAGAAGTCAATAGAAAATATAAATTAACCAATTCTAAAAAGAGGATCAGTATGTCGACTGAATCAACAAAAAATGGTGACACAATATATGAAGAAAATTAACTTTCCCTAAACTGAATTCAGTACAACAGAACAGTTTGAGAGACTCAAATCCCTTACAGATAATGGGCCAAGGCATACTTTAAATGTTGAGCTTCTCTAAAATTCTGAAAATATTTTCTTCAGTCTTCTGGAAAGGGACGTTTTCCAGAGCATGAAATGTGAATCAAGATTTGATCTGAATCCAGACTTTCTTAAAATTGAAAAGTGTTTTTTCTATTAGATAAATAATATGTGATCGGGGCGTATGGTAAACAGTCACTCAGCAATGTTTACATCATATACATGAGATTATTGAGAATCCCACATTTCTGTATTTTCGTCTGTCTCTTTACTGGAGTGGCACAATGAGTGTTAGGCCAGGCCTGTCTCTGTCCCCTCTAGGCTTGTGGTAATTTTGACATGAATTTGCTTTGATTGAATTAATGACATTTTGTGATGAGTTTCATAAATATGGTGTCTGTAGGCAAAAGTATGGGCCAAAACAACTGCTTTTAAGTACTTGTCAAAATGTATTTCCAGAGCATGTATTTCAGATATATAATGAAGACTTTGTTCTGGACATTTGATTCTAAGGGTTGATGATTATCTGTCGGGAGAATAACCCATCTTGTGTGCTTTGTGTCTGATAACTCTGATTTAACACTTTGAATAGCATTTAATACCAGAGTGTTATTAAATATCATCAACAGATTGATTCGTATAGCTGATGGGCCAAGGATTATTTCGTGTTCAGTGAAAAAAATATTGAAAATGAATACACTTGGATGATCAAGTTTGCTCATCTAATTGTAATTTGATCATCAATCATGATTGATCATGGTCAATTCATGAACTGAAAATAAGGTGAAATTTTCATCAAATATCCCTGTAGATTATTTGCCATATGCCACAAATAATACTTCTTCACTTTCTCTAAAATTAAAACATGTATTGCTGAAAAATAATGAGCACATCAGTTATGTACTGACAAAATACTACTCTGTAGTGACAGAGGAAGAGGAGCCTCTCTCTCATTACTGATTGCAACTATTCACATATCTTAATGCAAGCATCAACAAAAGTTGCCAAGAGTACTTGAATTAGTCTTTTATATTGATAAATACAGCAAAAGAGACTCTTGCATATGAAAATGTTCACCAGGTGGCACAGCAGCTTTGCTTGTATTACCAGAAAACTTCAGTAACAGCTTGTGGTTAATTTGACTTCTGTGGTCCT
The DNA here is from genome assembly GCF_028858705.1 of Grus americana. Lineage (NCBI taxonomy): Eukaryota > Metazoa > Chordata > Aves > Gruiformes > Gruidae > Grus > Grus americana. The sequence goes on from NC_072860.1 coordinate 24,837,022, forward strand.
CAGATCACCAATGCCACATGGAAGTAATAGTTGATTACATTATGAAATTTGCTTTCAGAGCTAGTGCTAACATTTAGGATTCCAGTGGCTTTTTTTCCCCCCACCTTGCTTCCCTCTCTGTTGCATTATTCTGAACAGTGATGCATTTTTTTGGCATTTTCTAGCCTACATGATTGGAAGAGGGTCTGCGCTCAAGCTCTGTGATGAACGAGCTATGATTCAGAGCTTGAAAGTTAGGTGCTTGGTATTCTTGAAATATTGAGTAACCTTTTCCTTTGTTTCTTTACATTCAGTAATCATCCCTGTTGCTTGCACAGATATATATCAACATAAACCCACCCCTCTATACATAGAAGTATAGACAAACCAGTAGAACTGCATTTAAAGTAACTAAACTAGGCTTGTGACTGTTAAGTTTTCCAGGAAAAGGCCATCATTGTAGTCACATTATGGCACCATTGCCAGAGATATTTAGCAGTTTTTAGCAACTGTTTAAACCACCTGTCCCATTTTGGTGGCATACTTTTAGATGAAAAGGATATTAATTATTGTGGCAATTCAAAGGAAAGCTGACAGGCTGCAACTGGGACTTGACTTTGCTTCTCAGAGTAAATGCAAACTAAGAACTCGCAACTCTTATGACATAATTAACATCTTATTATTGCAGTCCTAGTATATGCAGGTGTTTATATTATGCAAAATATACAGAAGCTAAAGTATGTTGTTGCAGAGAATCCAGAAGCAGAATTAAATAGGATGTTATGAGATTTCATAGTGAAATGTTGTTTTGCAACCCATTATGTGTCAAAAGGCTTGGTATAGCTCTTGAAGATTTTAAAAGTTATGGAGTCATTGTAAATGTCTAAATAATTTAGAGTTGCAGGAGCTGCATTTCACATAATATAGAGTTAGATTATGTTTATTAGCCAAGTGAGGGAACTTATTAAAAATCATCTATTAGCAATTTATCTTCTCTGTAACATTAAGTAATAATGCTTCTCCCATCCTGCTATGAAACAATAATACATAGCATATTGCCTGTGTAATATATGTACATACATACCTCTGCGTGTGTATGCATGTATATGTATAAACCTATTAAAAAAAAAAAAAAGTGACTGACATTCACACAGTGGCACTGATTTGCCCCAGCTATGCTGTGTAACATGCATCTTTGGACTAGCAAATACCAAAAGGTGTGTGCCCAGGACTGCTGATATGTTTTGATCCAGCACATTTTTTGAGAATGCATGGAATTTCAGTATAATTTCTTTGTGTCCTAAGTCCATAGGCTCAGGTAAAGTGGTGACTAACGTTATATTGTTCTATATTCTTAAGCCCAGCCTTGGAAAAATGAATGCAATGGATGATGATAAATATCCAGATGACTGTACTCAGTTCACAGATGACTGGGATCATTTAGTTAGGTTTTATTTCAGCCATCAGTGCTTCACATGTAAAGTTCAACACTATAATCTCTGGAAATGTAGTGTCTGGAAAGTTTAATTTCAAGTTTTGACCCAGCAATGAGCATCTGCAACTTTTTGGAATTCTGTCAACTTCTCTGTTAGGGATTCTGTCCTATTTATTGCTTCTGTGACTTCAGCGTTAATTTTGCATTGAAGAAAGCATCATATCTTATGATTGTTTGTTTTTAATTAATTTTATCAATTTGCTGAGCCAGTTACTCCTTTGCCAACTGTGATGGAGAATCCATGACATGTAATACTGCTGCATGACCTACTTTCAATTTTTAGCTACAAGAGCAGGAGAAAAGGATTAAAAATGTCAGCAGGAACGGTAACATTGGGTGGATTTAAATATGAAATTTTTACTAACACCAGAACTCTGTGTTTAACAGCTCTCAGGACATGTCATGTATATTACCCAGTGCAGCTTATAAATACACACACTGCCTTCTGCATCACAGTGCTTTTTCTCTTGAAGGTCTTCTCTTTTTTTTATTCCTACTGTCTAATAAGTATTTAAGAACTAATCTGGACTTGTACATAAATAGCCATAAGAAAAAGGAATATATGGTGACAAAATTAAACTGAAAACAAGAGTCCTACACTTTCAGCTAACAATAAATAATATCTTTGTTCTCTATCCATTTTAAGCAAACCACCCCTCCCTCAAACAGTTGCACTGTTAAAATAGTCATTCTCTAACCTATCTTGAACTAAAAGGTTGCCATATATGTGACTTAGGAAATATGTCAAAAACTGTTTTCTCCTAAAGAGTGTAAAAGTGAAAAAGAATAGAATAGAACAGAACAGAACAGAATAGAATAGAAATACATTAGAAACGTAAATTTCCCTCCTGCTGGGAGCAGCAATATAAGAAATGATGGTTGCAGTTGTCTCTTTCCCCCAATTCTCAAATATAAGATGTATGTAGGGGAATGGTTCAGAAGCCTAAGGTGTGCTGGGCTGGCTTTTTGAAGTGATAAATAGCTAACAGTTATGAACAACTGAGCATAGGCATAGAGCCAACAAATGTTTGAAATGGCAGGTCTGGATAGCAAACAATGCATTTCATTCGAGGAAAAGGAGGAAACCTTTCCAACGGAAAAATTGTTCGACACCTGTATACCGCAGTGTGTTTTGTATGTCTGCCTGAAACGGCAACGACTGGCCATTCTGATAGATGAGATGCTGAACAAATGAACTATTCATCTCATCGATTTGTTAATTCATACATTTCTGTGTTTCCTTTTTAGTCAGTAAAAAAATGCTGGTTGAGATAATTCTGTAATTAAGTAAAATGGTTTTCCATAGAGTCTAAAAGAAAAATATGGTTGGCTTCTCACCTTTTCCTTCAGAATATCTCTGCGTATCTTATTAAAGCCTTTATCATTGAAATGCAAATCTGATGTAGCATAAGATACCGAGAGTTTTTGCTTTTGAACAGTGAGTATCCTTTTTCTAGCCTATGTACTGGGCACAAGAACACAGGAGCTCTAAGGCTGAGATCAGGCCTCCAAAGGCATTCAAGTACACGAACCACTTCTGTTACTTGACACTACTCCATGTTAATGTTTGATGAGCTTTATTTTGCCTTGGCTTATGCATAGAGGGTGTTTTTAATTTCTCCAAAAGGAAAAAAAAAAGGATAATTTGAGTTAATATTACCTTATTTGAAATAAAATCTGAAGACTTATGAGCTCTAAGGTAAGACTGACATTGATTTCTTGATCTGATTTACTACACTGAGATTATATCAGTGGCTTTAAAGCAGTGGTAAAAGTAAAATAAGTTACTGGCTTCTAATCATCTTAGATGACTGGTAATGATTCTCTACATTTATGATATAATAGAAAGTTGATCTATAAATACGTGTTAATACATAGTTACAGCAATATGTTATTATCATTTGTTAAGTTAGCTTCCTATGTTTAGCATTCAGATTCCAATAATTAAATTTCTGGGTTTTATAATACCTTTACATTAATATGAGGGGTTTTGTGTTTAAGTTAATCCTTCCTTTTCTTTGACAAGAAAAAAAAGGGATGAAAAAATGACCTTGTTAAAAATGGAAAATGGAGAATAACAGCAGGTAGGGAAGAAACATAAAGAATACAGTGGCACAAATAATATTTTCCTGTGGTATAAAACTGATACCTCTTACTCTCAAAAGCAAACCATCTTTTGCGATAATAAGAGTGTAATGGGAAAGAGTCTCAGTTATGACTGGCATAACCATCAGGTGCAGACTTGCTGTCAGAGCTGACTAAAATGAATATATACAAAATCTGGAACCCCACATAAACAGGGATATTTAAGGTACTGCTGTTTGCTAATTACCTCTTTAATTAAATCTTGTCCTTTTTTATCATTGTAAAAATATTTCTAAGAATAATGTAATTATAGAGGTGCAACCACTGATGGTGCTGTAAGAAGAATGAAATTGTCTGGAAGAATGTTTCATATTTACATGCATTTAATATTTACCAATGTGAAGAAAACATATTATGTTGTTAGGAATTATATTAATCCGCTTATATCTGTATCATATTATTTTATTCAGTGGCACATGGCTTTTCTCCTACTTATCTCCAAGCCTATCCATCAGATCTTGTGTTCTACATACAGTGTGGCAGACAAACTGACTGATCTCCAGCCAAATATGATACCAAATATTCTTAAGATGCATTTAGTATATGAAAAAATGTTCACAGGTAAAAAGAAAATTTTTATCACTAATTTAATTTTGAGATATTTTTCATTTAATCACATTACAATGTATTTTCCTATATTTCATTGTGGATTTTTTATAAATACAAACGCATATACATAAAGATAGAAATCAATATCTGCATAATTATCCCATTTAAAGAACTATATTACATGTTAATTGGACAAAGTGCCATTTTGATAAATCTTGATTTCCCAGGATGTTTAGACTTTCTTTAGTGCAATTCTCTACTAAACAGATGACATTTAATAAAGCAGCAAATCAGTATTCATCTAAATGAGCCTAAACAAACCTATTATCCATTATCGTGTATAGGCACTCAACTGTTTTTTCATTTGTTTTTCTTTCAAAACAGACCTGCCACAACGCAGAGATCCTGAACGTGTCACTGGGAGCAGGACAAACAACATTTAAAAAAGGAAACCCCTCTCCATGTCATTCACTTTAAGAAAAGGTGACCCCTTAAAAGGCAAGTTGAACTATGTCATAATGTAAGCCACAGTACAATGGCCACTCTTTCCCCCTTTTTTTTACAATATCTATTTCCTTGCTGTCTTCAGTTACACGCAGAATCAACTAAAAACATATGGTCAGAGCCTTATCCAGCTTATACTGAGCAAGGATACATCTCTCTTGTTAAGACTGCACCAGTAAAATCAGAAATGCAAATATTCCAGGTGCTTAAAATGTGTATGAAAAGATCACACTGAATTTGTAATGAAGCTATTGTAAGTTTGTCCTGCGAACCTTAAACTGCAAGAGGAATTTATAATTATGATGTCTTCCTATGTATCATTTCAAATGAAGAACTTAGAATGTTCTGCATTTATTAACTTACTTTTGGCCAAAGTAGCCAAGAAGAAAATCATTTTCTCTAGGAGAAACCCATTTTGCTATGTTACACTTAAAAGTGAAGTAGCACTCTAATATATACGATATATTTTCAAGATACCATCTTGAAAAGAAAACACAGATAATTAAATGATCACAAACTGTAGTGCAATTAGAAGACTTTGATGAAAGATGTGATTTAAGAAATACAAGTTTTAATGGCAAAAAGAGCAGTTCTCCACTCAAATGCCTATTAATCATCACAGTATGTGTGCTTTGTCGGCTGCTGCTAATATTATTTCTTTCTTTCTTTCTTTCTTCTGTTCACTCTGAATAAATGTCTATTCCCAAATGCCACCCATAGCATTGAGTAGAAAGAATGAGTCCTCCTATAGTCTGACAGAATGGCATCCTGTACTCAGCACAGATATCACTAGTATCTTTTTTTAAAAAAATATTTTCTAGTGGTGAAGGGTTGAATAATGCTTGGAACCAGTAGACAAAGGTGAGAAACTTATGATTGCATTTGAGTGCAGACTTTAACCCTTCTCTCTTTCCCCCAGCATCCAGTATTTACTTATTTACCTGTGAAACTCTGCTAAGCAAAAGAATTTTTGTTATTACTGCTATTTCAGCACTAGCTAGAAGTCTCAGGGCTGGGTGACTTCATAAGAAGAAACGTCTTTGCTAAGAGGCAGGACCCGTGAGTGGAGGTATAGTTGTACGCTAGTGCACTTAAGTGCTCTTAGCAGAAAAGCTGATCTGAAACCACCGAGTTGGAACTGATAAAACACAGGTCTGACTTCTGCCAAATCTTAAAAATTTGGCTACTAACTTTTGTATTTAGAGAAAGCGAAGAGGTTCTATTCTGTCCAAGATTGTCATGTGTCTATGAGGAGAATTTCAAAGTCATCTGCAGACAATTGTCTAAAAATGATATTTTTTTCCTCTACACAATTTTACACATTTTCTGAAATTAGATTTTACTTCTCATTTTCTTACTAGCTGTTCAAAGGACTGTTTTGAATTAACATCTCAGTCAATAGTATGTGTTTGGAAGTAAATGTTCCATAGAAATGTGAAAAAAATATTTATTAACCTCCCATAACAAGTGAATTGTCTTAGATCTGGGGGCTTGTATTGTAGCCATTACAGTATATTAGAGAACAGTCTTAGCTGTGGGGAAAAGACAGAGACATCTGCAGTCTAATACAAGTAACAGAATTAAACACAATGGGAACATAGAGAAACTGGTAAAAATTATGCTGCTGTATGGCTCAGTGAAACTAAATGTTGCATAACATGTTTTTTGTTTTTTATTTTTGCAGTGCTTCACTATTCAAATTAATTAAAGAATCTTCCAGAATGAGGTGCAATGTTGCTTTGGAAAATATTGCTTTAGCAAGCTGTAATGGGCAACTCAGCATACTTCTGTAAAATAAGTCTGTAAACTTGTACCAATTATAGTTGCTATGCTATAAATGAATTTTTAAAGTTCTTTATTTCTATAAGCCATTTTTAATTCCCTCCATCATTAATGCTTTTGCACGCAGTTATAGTAGCACATCACTGAAGTACATTTCAGTTTGTTATCAAAGGTTATGAAGAAGTAGATGATGATATTTCACACTGATTTTCTTTTTCAATACACAGTGGAAAGAAGCTATCTTATTTTACTTTAACCATCAGAAGAAAAGCCATTAAATTCACCACGCAGGATAATATCTGTAGCTGCTGCAAACATCTGTTTCATTGAAGGTACAGCTAAAGATCTGACTCCAAACTTTAGGGTGCACTGATTTCTAATCATTAGGAATTATATATACATACATAAAGTGGATGAAGTTGTAGTTAAGAAAATATGTCGACTTAGTAGCACAAGAGCACAGATCAGGTTACAGTAGCCAGTTGTCCTGTTAAGGACAGACATTAAAACAAATAGAAGAGTAACATGCCACTTCAATTTAACCTGAACTGTGATCAGCATGGTATTGTGTCACCTGATGATTTTTTTTCCAGTGAAGAAATAAATTGTAGCTATCATGAGGGGATGATTCTTTGCTAATTTAGATTGCCAAAGAATCTTTCAATTTACTGAAATAGGGATGTTTTACATGAACTGAACATCAGCTATCAGATTCATACTGGCATCTTTACCCCATGTGAGGTGGGGTATGTGTAGGGGAAAAAGTAATGAAAAAAAGAAGCTACAATTTGTGGAGTGAATTCACAGATGTCTGCTTACCTCAGATAATTGTAATATCTCAGTAAAGAGAGGCTTGTACCATAAATAATCAAGAGGAAAAGAGATATTCATAAGTGTTTCAGCATGATTCATTCAAGCATTCTTAAGTGACTACCCACAAATATTGTGTAAAGAAGCAGAAAGGAAAGGCCACTTGGCCTGAAATATACTCAAAGGAATATATGTGAGCATGAAAGATTTACACTGCATTGGAATTAAGGGAATTTATGACTTACTCTTTAAAAGCTGCAATTTCTTTTTCTTGAGATTTGGGTAAGATATTTAACAGCACATACTGGACAGTAAGTCTTTTTTTGTAGTTAGGACTCTAAAGATTGGAAACTTAAAGACCAGCATGGTGGCCAGCATTGATCCTAGAGTTCATTTTTCAGCAAGTGTCTCAAACTACTGTCGTATTACCAAAGTTGAATTGACTGAATGATTGATGAATTTTAAAGAACCTTGTTAGTTGTCCATTCACAGAAAGGAGCTTTCACTTGGCATTTAGGATGCTTTTTATGAACTTCTCACTAGGAATCCTATTTGTTGCTCTGTGCATGACGCCTTTCATCGAGCTGTCTGCCAACAGGTGCAGGGACTCTCTGCTCAGCCAGCCAGGCAGTGTGAACTCCACATTCAAACTGATGAAAATGCGAGCATTAACTTACTGTGTGGTTTCTTCTTACTAAGTTTTTTGTAAAGGTTAAGCTGAGAATTGCAATACTTAGTGACAAAGTCCTTATGGAAAATTTATCTCACTAGCCATTTAAAAGTTAGATATCTACATTTGAAATGGTCATCAAGAGCTCCTTAATTAACGAACCGAGAGGGCCTGTAAATGTGAAATTAATTGCCCTCAGACATGCTTATTTTCCTTTACTGGCTATGATGCAGAGCTAGAATGGCTGGTTTGGATCTAGGTGCCTATGGCTTAGATACCTAGGAAGAATCATGCCTTCAACCTCATTGAACCTCAGCTCTTTCTTTGTAAAATTTTGGTTTTGTGTTTTAGTCTGAATTTTTTATATTGTTTTTATTTATCATAATAAGGCCAACTTGCTGTGCTTTTCTTGGGCAACATTTCAGAGAACATCACTAGCAGAGAATTAGTTACATAAGCCTAAGAGAAGATCTACCGTTGTTTGTTCGTATTCCACAGCTATTACTCTCGTTGCTACAGTGCTGAGGTTTTACAGGCACTGTTTCTGAAAAGTGTTAAGTTCTAGATCCTGAAAGTACTGACTAACTCCCCTAGTGTAACTTTTTTTGGAGAGAAAACTCAACCTATAGAATCCATAAGGGCACCACAGAGTTTTTGTTTTTGTTAATGAACTGAAGTTACAAGTCTTCCAGGGTAGAGAACAAGAACAAAATGTCCTGAAAGCAGAGGCCATTTGGGTGAAATTGCAAATCATCTATTTATGTAAGAATGTATACCGTGTTGGGCTGTATCATCCCAGAATTACAGAATAAATATAAGAAGAAAAGCTATACTGTAGTGTATAGTCATGCTGTATTGTATGTTACATATAAAAAAGACTAAAATTTTCATTTTTTTTAATTCATCTTGCCTAGTCAACATCTTACCCATGTTTTGCCAATTTGCTCACTAATCAGTGTCTAGTGTCATTTATCTTCATTTGCTTAAGTTGGCTGAACAATGGGACATTGCTCATCTTAATCTTTTTGGCAATCTCTGTTTGACATTGTTCATTATTGTTTGCCTTTCATCATGTCACCATTTTGAGCTGACATTGTTCATCTTAACTCACCATGCATTTATCTGGCAATTGTTGTCTAATATCATTAGTCTTCGTTCACTCCTGTCCACTTGGCAATCACTAGCTGACAGAGTTCACTTCTGGTGGGTCAACTGTCGTAATTCAGTGCTGAAATGAGTAGGGAGAACGTTCTTGAATGTGTAAGAAATTTAAACTGGAATGCCAGACTCATAATAGGGCTCAGAGAGAAGCTGAGGTGCTAGATATGGTTTGAGTTTGCATGTGTGTTTCATGAACATTTGTATGCTCACACATAGAGATGTAAAGTATAATCTGTTGGTTATGGTTTCTGTTTAACTTTCAGCCCTCAAGATGTTCTGCTAAGTCCAGTGTGAATATTTACATATCTACCTACCTGAATGAGGGCCTTTGAATATAGTTCTATATTCAGAAAGCTAATTACTTTGCTAATTTGGGACTATGTGAATGAAAAAAAAAGAAAAAAGAAAAAAAAAAGAGAAATATACCTTGCACCAAACAGATACAACTTAAGCATAGAGACATATTTTTCCTCTCTAACTTTCAATGTTATGTATACTTTTCATAATGATGAATGTGTCTGTTAAAAGGATCTTTTTTTAAGTAACTGAAACAAGTCAAGTTTTTCCTCAGAAATCTAGTCTAGAATGTCTGTATTTTTAAATTTTTTATTTTTTTTTTTTTACTTTTGAAAAAAGATTTTCAGGACTCTAACATCACTTTTTTTTTGTTTAGTTTTAAATTCTTTTGGCATCTTCTACTTTAGTTTTTCCACCTTAGAAATCGAATGTTGTCAATACCTTGGAAAGAGCCCTGATTTAGGACTTTCAGGTAGGATGTTGTATCTTCAAAGTAATAAGAAATTAGTTTGTATCAGTTATATTGATGGCTGTTATTGGATAAGAAAGACTTGGAGGCCAATGTATTTCATAAATGTTCTTGTTTTATTACATAAGAAGTAAAATTTATATATAACTAATCATTTTGAGTTTATAACTATACAAATTACATATGCAAGTCAAAACCACCTGCTGCCAGCCTTTTTGGAAATGATTCTGAGTCCAAACAAGCGCCAGAGTCCTGACATATTTAACTACCACCAAAAGCGTGCTGAATGTGCATAAATCCACTCTTTGAAGATTGAGCTATGTCTTGGCAAGGTAACATTTACACCTGTAGTTAATAACAAACTGAGTGCATGTTTTGCTATTTGAATATGTAGAAAAGAAACTTCCCCGTTGGTGTTCAGGTTTCTCTGTCAGAACTGTCAGAGAAGTGCTAAATGGAGTGGCTTCAAAATCTTAGAACTGTAAATAGTACCTCATCTCTGTAAAACAAAGACTAGCTGACCTCCATTTCTTTAAGGTTACTCTCAAGATGAAGTTGATGACAAGTCACAAAGCCTTAGCTGAGCTATGTTAACAACTTTGTGTATCTTTAAACCATGACAAATAGTGCCAACTACTTCATCATAGCTACACTGCAAAGTAGAATAAGTTTTCTTATGTTTGATGTGGAATAAAACAGAACACAAAGGCATCCATTGTTGAGGAGCTTGTGTGTGTTATTCTTTTAAAAGGATATGATAATTTGAGTTTTATTGCTATTTGCTTGAGCATTGTTATTTAACACAAAATAATATGTGCCATCTCTTGTACTGTCTGTACAATTTTCGGTATAATGTTTTTCCTGTAGTATCCCAGAAATATAGGTCAATATTTCATCTTCAGAAATAAAATGACTTTTTTTATGTGTGTGTTTATGTATACTGTATACTTGCTACAGACTTTGTATTTTATACATGTAATTCTAAATATGAATATATATTAATATAAATAAGCAGAATTGGAAGAACTGAAAATAATGAATAGACTTGATTACTTTCCAAATGTCAGATGCCATTTCTCATCTACAGTTGAATACAGTTCATGTTGTTGATTAGTTCTGTAACTAACTCTGAACAGTTGCTAGACAATTTAGAAAGTTTCAGACACCAAAAAAATGTTTTTCTTTAAAGAAAAAAGTTTCTATGAAGAGCTGCATATGTGTCCAAAATCTTTTTTTAACCAGCCTCTAATTTAATTTAAGAGAGCAGGGTTTTTACTGAAAGTAAGAATGCACATTTGCTTTCTTGTATAAAGTACTCTGATTTAAATCAGGATTATGCAATTATGCTCTTATTTATATTTGAACAGGTAAGTCAAATAATGAAATACGAATCCATTTTCTTCATATATATTAATTTTAAGGTAGGCATCATATCTCTTGAGTCAGTCTGTCATGTCTACCAGAACTGAACACCCTGACTGCTTTTGCTACAAGCATGCTGAATGATACAGAAACTAGCCCCACATCTGCTGGTACAACATTAGCTAAAACATATTTCAGTTCCTGAAATAACTGCAGTTACCACTTTAATTATTTGTATTTATACATAGTAGTAAATATATTCTCATGTTCTGCAAGCAGCAAGTATATAGAAGATGTAACAGGAAAAAAAAAATATTATTTGCAGTTGGAAATGCCAGAAAATGATCAATAAGTTGAACACAATTTCACAGAATATCTTTGGAGTCCATTAATCAGTAAGTTAGCCTTTGTGACAGATGCAGTCATATGAGATTAAAAAAAAAAAAAAGTTTCATTGGTTGATATTTTATGTCCTTTACACTAGAAAGTCCACTAAAGGTTATTGAATAACAAATATCTCAATGTCCACAAAGTATAGTGTCAGGAACTCTGATCTCATCATGGAGTAAACTTTATTCTTTTATAATCTTATTGAGTTCCCACCTCATTTTAAAAACTTCTTTTCTCTAGCAGAGATTAAGTTCATAGCTGTGAATGGCTCAAGATAGTCTAAATTTCAGAAACAAGGTTGTCTGAATTTCCTGATCCTAAAAATCTTTACAGGTAAGAATTTAGAGGATACATAGACACCCGTTGAGGAGTTATGATAGCTGTGTTTTAATGCTGCATATACATGGCCAACTGACTGATCAAAGGAATCGGTTTTCAAAAAGAAGCTAATATTTTCCTTATCAGTGTCTCTTAACACAGCCAATTTGAAGACCAGATGATCTGACACCTGCCATTGTGTTTGTGTGTATCACCTAAACAATTTAGCCTCTTCACGTAGTCTCCTTAGTGGTAAAGGTCAGGACAGTTAGTGGGACTCAGTATACTATCACCAGGGAATCAGGTGGAGCTCCTTCCTACAAGAGTGAGTCTTCCTGCCTCAGGCTTAATGTTTGTGATAATTTTAATGTCTTCCACTGCACCCACAATATTTTATATTGTATTCTTGTCCTTTATATGCAGTGACCTCCTCACAGGGCTTCATTGTGTACAGCCATCACTACAGCTAAATACTGTTGTCCCTGGATTACCTCAATGCTTTGATCTGTCGTTGAAGGTAAGTGCATAATACGTTTGGTACTGTAAGTAATGATATTCACAGACTCTGAAGGCAGGAGACTTCATTCAGCAGAACAACTAAAGTAGGTCATCATGCTGGTTTTCCTTTTATGTCACATGAGCTCTTTCCCTTCACTAATACACTTCACATTTCCTTGTAATAAACATACTTCAGCTGTGAACAATGGCAACTGCTGGAAAGAATTCTTTTCTTCACTTAGATGAAGTTCATTTCAATTTCGTCACAGTGTATGTTGCTGATGTACTCATAAGACCATCTCCTTGTTTAAAATCATTTGATATACTGATTGTGGGTATGCTGAGTACTACAATATGCTTTGCATTCTCTTTTAATTTCATTACAGCTAAAGTGCTGGAAAACTGCACAGCTTTTACAGTGGTGGTTTTCCCTGACAATCCTGTGATACTGCCTGTGAAAGTGTAAAAAACCCATAGTGTATGGGATAAGCAAATGGATAACATGAAACATGTCATTTGTCATAGCTTGGAGATTCTGTAAGCAGGAGACATTACTTCCACATGCAGTGGAAACTTCACAGAAGAGTGGTATAATTTAATACAACTTATAATGGTTTGGCAAAGATAGTACATATCTTTTTTTTTTTTTTCTGATTGAACCCCTGTAGTTGTGGTGACAGTAGTATATTACTAAAGTGAGAAGATTGTATTTGATAGTGAAATAAGTTTTGTTCTTCTCCTGCTATCCATAAAATTGGTATTTTACCCCAAATCTCTTAGAGTCAGCGATGCCTCTCCTGTTCCTTTGGTACGCTTTGAATTACACCCAGCTAAAGAAACCTTTAAATTATGTTACAAGAATTAAAGAATTAAAATGTTCATTTCTCAAAAGCATGTATGATATCAGACAAAAAATTATGACTATATAAAGAAATTAAGGCAATTTTTCTCATTAGTTCTACCAAAATTGTTAATTCTGTATCATCATAATAATTCTCTATCTTCTAGTTCTTGTTAGTAATATCTTCCCCCCCCGCCCCGCCTTCTTTTTCTTACTTCTTTTCTTACTTTTCTTACTAGATTGCGTGACTATGTAATATTGCTGCCATAGTGAACGTTGTCTGATATCAAGGGGCTGACAATCAGGAGGAGTTATGAAACTAAATGATGCACTGTTCATATCATTCATCAAAACATTTATTACTAGGGAAACATGATGGTATGTGCTGCAATTTTGACTGTAAAATAATTCTCTCCATTTTAAACTAAAAATGTTTTAGTGTATAACTCTGTATATATGTATATATAATGATGAAAACCAAATTTTTTAACATTGCCTTTACAGTATTCTCAGATTCTTTTCCTAACTACGTTCATGCTGTCACACTAATCTAGTTAAACTATAGAAGTGATAGTCTAATTAGCAGACAGTACTAGGCCACTTATGTCAATTGACTTTTATTAGCTGAGGAAAGGCAGGAGAGACATAGAAGGCTTTCATCCCTCTGGGGGAATCAACCAGCCATGGTTCGTCTCTTATCTAGGCACAATAGAATAAATGAGTCAAAAGGAGGACTTAGTTGTGGTGCTTAGTTTTGAATACCGTAACTGAAATGTTCAAACTAACTGTGGGTATAATGTTGAAGCCTAGGAGGACTTTTGTTTTCCTGCATAACAAGATTGGTGTTGGATAACAGAAGAAGAAGAAGCTATGCCTTAAAAACTCATCTTGTGAAGAGGAAGATAGTGAGACAATCCGGGATCTTGCCTCCCTTTCTGGAAAGGGAAAATCTCATAATTTTCATTCAACATTGCCACTTACAGTACCTTTCCATTAAATAATACATGTAGTATTTAGGAAGGGTTATAGCTAGCTATTTCAGTAGAGAAACCTAATTCTGGTCTCACTTCTCGTCTTGCATGATTATTCAGTACATAAAAGAAATCAGGATGTATGGGCTTGCATTACGATTAGTCATTTAAGCAGAAGGAACACAAAGAATGCGGGAAAAGACAGAAAAAGGAGTTGTTTTCTTTCCTTGTTCCCTCAAAATAATATACCTGCAGACTTCACACTTTGAAGTTCATACTTTCCTGATGTTTCTCCAGCTAATTCACTGTAATGTTACCCAGAGTCCATACAATTAGAAATGTAAGTAGGGGTCCATTCTCTTCTTGAGTTACTGATTAGATGTTAATTTTTTAGTAAAGTAGACATTATTAACCTCTAATGTTGACAGATCTTAGTCCTCAGTTTGACTATGTATACAGTAAAATTTTCTTTTGCTGTGTTTGATCAGTTCACATTAGTGCCTTGAAACAATCAATATCACACTGTGTTTAAAATTATCTTTTAAGGGACACAAAGTAGTCAGGTGGAAAAAATCTCAAGAGACCAGCTTGAAACTAATAAGATTTACTAATAGCTTTTGCTTTCGTAATTTGAAGGGAAACCAAAAAGTAGATTCTGAATAGCTAGACTCTTAATTGGATATTGATCTAAACAAATATTCTCTTTCTAAGTACCTGTTAAAATCAGTTATCACTATTTGTTCGGACACATTATATTTATCCTTATTTCTGAAGAAGTGGTACTGCTGTTCTAAGTTATATAAAGATGCATTAGCAGTACACTTTTAATAGACCTATTAAATTCACTTTGCTTTGATTTACTTAGTATTTGAGAATAGGCTGAGTATTCTATACAGCTGCAGAAAGAGGAGTACTGAAAATAATGTAATTATCACCATTTATGCTACTATTCATTTTGTTAATTTGCATGGCACTATGGTTTATGGAGCATTTGTGCTGTATCCACTTTTAAACATGCCTTATATGGGGCTTAATACAATATAACCTCCAGTTTCACTGAAAG
Organism: Grus americana; assembly: GCF_028858705.1. Classification (NCBI taxonomy): domain Eukaryota; kingdom Metazoa; phylum Chordata; class Aves; order Gruiformes; family Gruidae; genus Grus; species Grus americana. The sequence continues at coordinate 24,852,326 of NC_072860.1, forward strand.
ATCCTGCTTTCACTGGCATTTTCTGGTTTTGATTTTGCTTGCTCGCTTGTTTTTCACTATTGTAGTGAGACAACACAGCATTATTCTAGAAGTTGTATATCATTCTTTTTCCAGACAGACTCCCTTCAAGTTAAAATGATACAGTCACACAGGCAGAGCTGTGCAAAGCAGACAGAACATACCAGTGACCATTTTTTTTTCCTTTGCCAAGTTTCTTAACAATTAAAGAAATAAAAAAACCCCAAAACTCAAAAACAAGCCCCAGAAAGCTGTTGAATTAAATAAGTTACTTCCTAGAAGGATTAATGGAATGTGATGATAAATACAAATCTTCATGGATTTGGCTTTGGTTCTTTACCGTATAAATCAAGATGACATCTTTCAAATGAAACCCATCTAATAATGTGGAGTTTTGTAATTAATTCTTTTTTTTGACCAATTCACTCCTGTTTTATTTATCTCTAAAAATGTTTAGAATAGAAATATGATATTTTGGGGGTTAAAATAGCTTAGGAGTACAGAAGATGCAGTTATATCTCTTTTAAACAGACTTCTACAGAATAGCCTAGTCCCTTCCTTGAGGTTACATCATTATAAGGCTCCTTTAGAAGCGTAGCTCACCCCCTAAACTATATTTGTATTCAATTAAAAAAAATCCACAACATTAAAACTGACAGCTTGATTTTACTCAGTAAGAAAATTAAACAAATTATTAGTGATTGTAACAGTTCAGGTAAACTAAGAACTGGCTAAACCTTGAGCTATGGAAATTTTGTGGCTAAAGCTCCTGGTGTGGAAGACAGAGGCTGCGAGTGTGCTGGCCCAGCAGCTAGATGTGGCTTTGGAATGACGGAGATCTCCAAGCCAATTTGGCTTCTGTTGTTGATATACTGACTGCAGAAATATTTTTCAGAAACACACAGTAACATGCTGTTGTCAGATGCCAGTCCTACCTCCATCTATCTTTGCGGGAAGCTATAGACAGAAAGGTTTGAAACTAGGAACGTGTTCCTGTCTTCCCCTGCAAGACAGGCGTTGTGTCTGACATCAGCCCAGTTTATCAGCCGGCAAAATGTAGACAGGTCTTCTCAGCGTCATTGAAAGGCAGCATCAAAACAGTGGTTTTCTCTTTAAAAATCTTAGTGATTTTGTGTAATATCGTGATTTTAGAGCAAATGTATTGAAATATATGGGAGGAGGATGACAGAACTACCTTCTGAGTTTGTTACAGGGGTTTTTTTTCTGCAATATATAACTCTGTCTGTGACTAAGATGAAGAAATACCTTTATCTCTGTTCCAGAAATGCAATTCTGTATTTTTTTGGTTCTGATCCCAGACTTTTTATATGCTAGTTATATTTGGCTTAAAATAATGGAATTTGCACAGACTGTAAAGACTTTAGAACTATGCCTATATATGTCTTATTTATTTGTCCTTTGAACAAATGTTTTCATAAAAAACAGGAACATGACAATACTAGCAGTGACAGTGTCTGAAATTAGACTCACAAGTCTGGAGAAGACCTGAAGAGATCATTCGGTCTGTCTCCCTGTTCTGAAGCAGGTTTAATAGCTGTAACTCTGTTATCTCATGGATGTCTAACCTATTCTTAAAGACCAGGAGCACTGGCAACTCCCCAGTCTGCTCCATTCCCTCACTATCTTTTCTACAAGAAAGCATTTTTCCTAATGTCATCCTATGTTTTTTTTCACTTTGGTCTTATCCATTATCTCTGTGAAAAGCAGTCTTTGCTCTTGATGAAGCTTTCCATATTTTTTACTATTATGTCACCCCCCTTCAGTCTTCTCCAACCAATGGCTGTAGCTGGTGAGTTTTTCTCTGTAAATCGCAAAATCTCAGATTAACAGCAACTGTGTAGTCTGATGTTACCCCAGTTGTATATTTGCACGGTTGATAATTCTTGTCTGAGTCATTTGTCCTGTGCTTGGCTCTTCTTTTTGCTTCCAGGTTTATCAGATCATATCTCTGATTTGCTGGAATCAGCTTCGTTTCTGTTAACCCTATTGTCCAGTGTGTGGTGTTTCCCCACTGGATTGAGCCTTCTAAATGCACATATTTGAATTACTGCATCAACGCATGCACAATCGCCATATAAATTTAATATAAACTTATAAAAATCTATTCCAATGTGATAAAAATCTAACCTCAGAGGAGGATGATAAACTCACCATCTCATTGAAATAGGGCTGTTTGAACAGGGGTCTAAATATAGTTTTATCATTCTCCTAAAATGTTTTTTCTTTGAACTAGTTTGTTTCCCCTAGCTTACAGCTGTTCAAATACCGTGATGCGTGCCAGTGGCCAATAGTACTGGCTTGCTCCTGGAGCAGCCTGGGGACACCGGTGCTCAGGGAATCCTGTCTGTGTTTCATTTTCCCCAGGTACTTGCTGGGCCAGAAGCGAGGGGGCTGACATGGGAGAACAGATGTTCTAGTTTGGTGTTTCCAGAAGATCCCTCCCCTGCTGCAGTCCTTCCATCGCTAGTTACGCAAACTCCAGAGTTTCTTTGACTTTGCAATACAAGACAGAGCAAAGACTATTTCAGGACAGATCAGTAGCTGTAGTTAGGTAGATCATAATGCTGAACGTTACAAATTAAGATCAGTGAATTATTTCTCAGTTTAAAGAGGGGAGTGAAGCAGGTCTGGCATTCAAAAAAGAAGAAAATACCAAGTGGTCTTCTGGCTCTTCTTTATGGACCAGGCTGCTCTTGTTAAGGAGAAGAATGTTGGTGTATAGGAGTACATTGAATAGGGTGTATCAAAGGAATAAAAAACCCGAACACCAAAACAATAAAAAGAATTAGCTTGAAATGAGTGAGCTGTATCTTAAAATCAGACAAAAGGGTGTTTTGAGCCTTCACAGAAAACAGAGACTTTGAATTCACTAATTGTTATGTAGAATAAAGACTAAACAGGAGGACAAACATATAATGAAACCCAAAATAGGAGCACAGTCAGGGCATTACATTAATATCCCAGCCTACATGAAGAAAACATCTCTCTCTTCAGAAACAGACTTCTCTAGAACTTGTAAGGAGAGACTTTGTGATCCTGAAGAAAGGATCAGAACAAAAGTATTTTGGAGTTCTGGGTCCATCTACTGGTAAAATTATTCTTTTGATATTTTATAGGGCAAGCCACATGGTATTAAAAAGCTGCAGACAACTTCATTACCCATGTAAACTGTCAAAATTACTAAACCTAGTGAAATTATGTAAATTCACAATAGCAGTAATTTTGGTTGACAATATTTTAAGAATTTTACTCTCCATTAACATACCCTGAATCAGCTTTGGTATGAATTGATTTTCTTATCAAACTTTCCTTAGGAAAAGGAAGCTACGATCCATCGATACTAACTAGATCACCACCTCCGCGCAGTGGGGATGTGCAGGTTCACAATGAAAGGTTGCAGTAGACAAAAAGGCAGCATGAAGAAGAAATCTTTCCTGCTGTTTCCAATCATGTTTTTGGCCATTTGCCTGGCTTCAGAAGTGACTTCTTTTTATTACATTGTGGGAAATATTCTTTGTCTTTTTCACATGTGAGGTAGAAAAAGGCATTTGTGTTCCTCTTTTAGCCACTTGTCAGGTTATGTTTTTGGGAAGACTAGTGTAAGTTGAATGAATAATAATAATAATGAAAAATTATAAGTAAGCAATTATCTCCTCAGCAACTTATTCAGAAATAAGCAGGAATGAGTCAAATGAGTAAGGGAATGCACAGGATCCATGCATATTGTATGATACATAAATTAGCTTGATTTGAACAGACAAAATAGCACCCATCATTAAAGTCTGTTTAGGCAAGGATATGATTCATCATTTATTTTTGAGAAAGATATATGTAGTTACAAAGCTCCCTAGGAAATCTCCTTTGCACACAGTAGAATTGTGAGACTTCCTCTGATGTGTTCTGATTCAGAAAATATCAAGCCTACCTGATTTATCTTAAGGTACTTTAGAGAGAAGAGCTAGTAAAACTCAGGCAGAGGGAAAACTTAAAAAATGATTTGGTCAGTTATGCATGCAATTCTTTCAAATTCTACCTCTTTGCTGTTCTGAGTCATTATTTTGTTGAACATCTCTGCCACATATAAAGTGGTTTACATAAATGCTGTTGTATAGCACCCTCAGTTCACACTACCATTATTTAAATGTCTCAGGCCAAGGCATCACAACTGATTGTTATGACTAATTTTTGGTTTCATTATTGAAACTATTAGAATAACTCAACATACAAAACCTTCAAGTCTACCTCATTTCCAATTAAAGGCCAAGTGAAAATTAGAAAGTTCTTGTAAATTTGGAGAGGAATTAATTTTTTAAAAGGCAGCTTGAATTACTACACAGAGGAAAGCTGAACAGGAGCATTTATGTCTTTGCAGAGTTGGATCAAGGTACCCAAGGGATTTCCATGCTTCTATTTAACAATGAAAAATGTTTCTTGAGTGAAGGGACTATGTTTTCCAAACATACATCAGTGCATCTGTACATGCCTTGATGATCTTGGTCTTCATGATTGGATGACCACAATTACTGAATATAAAACCCCAAACAAACAGAAAATACAACCCCTCCCCCCCATATATATATATATATATATGTACTCACTGCAGGAAGATAAATGCTTTAAACAGATGAACTTATAATGAAATATGACTCAGGAAAAAAACTGAGCCATGGATCACAAGTTTAGACTGTGCTCTTCTAAGGAAAGGAAGTTCTCACTCTATCTGATGCATTCTTTGGATCTTCAACAACTTATGGAGCTGCACCTAAGTATAAACAGCTGGAGAGTGTGAAACCATGTCTTCTATGACTCAGCGGGTTATAGGATGCCATTTAATCAGGAGGACATGTGAGAAGGCTCTTTAACAGGTTATCTTGAATTTGTTAGATTAGCCACCACAGACATTTTAGAACAGAAGCATGCGCAGAATATATCTATTAAAATTTATGTGCAAAACAAGACTCTATACAAAAAGATACTGATGACATACATTTCCAGATGTTACTTACAAGTTCAATAATAGCTGTAAATTATATCCGTGGGAAATAGCTAATCTGTTGAGAAATTAAATATATTCAATAATTAAAATGGCTGTCACATGAACTTTAGAGATAGAATTTGGGAAGTGTCAGGTGTAACCAGCCTGTGCAGATTCACTGTTGAATCGTTACTGTTATACTTCATTAGATTTCTGCTGCTTTGGTTGGTATATAGCTAGCCTACTGCTGATGATTTAGTATAACTCTACCCATCAATTATGCCAAGAGACTTCAAGTCATGAATGTCCTGGTTAAAGTATTTGGAGACCTGAAGTTAGATTGATGAGACTAGAATTTTTAGGAGATCCTAGCACCTAAATACTTTTTATATCAATGAAAAACCAGTATGGCATTTGAAATATGTCCACATATAAACCATTGAGTCATTGGTCGTCTGGATCATCAAAGTGGTCTGAGTCCTGCTGTTGACTTTGGTATCCACAGAGTTTAATTTTTTTTTTTTTTTCTTTTCATGAAGTGTCTGAACTTGATAGTTGTCTACTTCATGTGTATTTCAAACATAAAGCCAATTACTGAATTTTTAATCATTTGCATGTTTCACTGGAAGTCTTTCTTATAAGTCATTACTTTGGAAAATACCCTGACCACGGTGTGCTGTTGTTTTTTTACACAACCCTCCCCCTCCCCACCCCCCACCTCCTTTATAACTATATTATGTTTAGGCAATTACATTTCATATACAGCCGCTGTAGTCTATTTTCAAACGTACCTGAAGTTGGAGAAGCTGAAAACTTTTTCTTCCCTAGTGGTGCCTTTCCATCTAGAACCCTATGTATTTTTATAAACTGTACTTTGGAGTAAATATGATAATGTATTAACCTTCTAAATGATGAGTAATGTGCCATATAGTAGAGACATGAGATAAATCTAGGCTTATAAATCAGTGGGAATTTACTGAAGAGAATATAAATTCCATCAAGATCTAGCAAATATTGTATGTTATCATGAAGGCAGGTTAGATTAAATTCTCAGGTGTACTCCCTCAGCAGTCTTATCAATGCCAAAGGTCATATAAAGAATAACAGTGCCCCAAGTTAGAAGTTTTAAAGCAAACACAACTGCGTTCTCAAGTGTTTTACTTATCAGAGAGCTTTTTTTAAGAATTGAAAATAACTGACAGTGATAACCAATTAAACGTCTTTATACTGTTAGCCATATTTATATCTCAGTGAATTATTAATTATTTGATAATAAATAGAGGTACAAATACTGGGGTTTTATTTACAGATGGAAAAATCACTGAAGTGGAAATAAAGATGGCAAACGTTAATGACAGAATTTAACATTTAGGAACATGTTTATCCTTTCAAACAAAACTGACTGGTAATCTTAAAGAATAAATTCATCATTATGGAGAGGAACTGAATGAAGCATAAGCATCCCTAACTGGCATCTTTATTAAAAATATATAAAAAGTGCTCATTCCTTTAGCTCTGTGGCATGGATCTGTTGCAATCAATCAGTAAGTGTTAATCTATCCTACTTTAACAGGTAACTTGATTTCTACAGGCTTCTCCACAAGTGAGGACAATCAAGTGAAAGAGATGTACTCTTAAGTTACAAGCTATTAATTCTTGATTACATTGGAGCTGTAGTAGTTTATTTCTGTTAAGAATTGCCTATATTTTCCCATTTTAATGCAGCACTAAAATATACTCTGATCCTTTTCCAAAAAGTTGAATTATGTTTTCTTTGGAAAACTGTGGGGGGGGGGGGGAGGGGAATCTTTCCCTGCTTTTTCATCATGTTACAGCCATTCTATTTATTTTAAGAGGCTGTAGCCACAAATTAACATTTCCAGTCTAAGTCACCTCTCCTTGTTCTTATTGGAACATGGGCATCATGTACGGTATTGTCATGCTTTACGATATACTGTAGTGAGTTAACTGAATTATCAGTGAAGAGTTTAATGTTATTTCAGTAGGCAGGGATTTATTTTGCTCCTGAGCCCAAATGTTTGGAGGCTGGGTTACATTCTGGGGAAGTATCACTTGCTCTATCCCTATGCACTTCCCTAGAGCAATTCAGGCTGGCCTCTGTGAGATACGGAGGAGCTAGAAGGACTTTGGATTTGATCAGTTTGTTTTTCCTTATGTTTTTGAAATGTCAAAATTAATCTTGTGGGATAAGAGGAAAAGCATTGTCAACACCAGATAGGGCAATCCTTTATTAAAGAGCTGCTACTTCTCTTTTTTATTTTACAGACTACAGTTCCCTTCGGTTCTTTAATAAAGAACACATCATTAGAGAACAGTATGCACGGATTGTTAGAGCAGTCTAACTTGAAAATCTTATGGCTGCTCCTGTTCTGTCCGAAAGGAGACATCTCTGGCTGGCCTGTAATGAAGGCGTAATGGTGATTAAGATGCAACTTGACAAAGGTGAGAACTCTGTTCATCGTTGTTCTGTGACAAGAATGTATGTGTAAATGAGGTTGGGCTCATTCTTAAGGAGATGGTGAACCTTGATTTTGTTATACAACGAGTAGCTGGGCACTTCCCTAATACCTAGGCCTTTCAGAAGAAATAAGCAACGGTCAAAATTATGTCTGTAGTATGTGTTACTTACTCTTATGCCCTCGATAAAAGATGCATAATATAATTTATTCTGGACCTTAACTGGTTTTATCCAGTACATAAGTTTACCAAACTTTTAATATGGTGTTCACAGAGTTCCTAAAAATAACTCCTCTAGGTTGGCATTTGTTTTAGGAGCACACAAAAGAAAAGGATGGTAATTAACATACGATTACTGGTACTGACAGCAAGAATCTGAGAAGTTTTTTATCTCTAGGGATTTGCAGGAAGTGTGGATCTCATCTATAGCTGCTACCTGTGAAACTTGATGCTTCTGGCTCTCAGGCTTGTCTGTTTGGAGATGCTTAGCTAACACGTTAATTTTACTGAGGTATAATGAACATCAGTAAAACTTGACTGGATACTCTCACGCATGAAAAAGTAAAACTTAAGGAGAACTGATGTGCAAAGAACTAAGTCTATTTGACTTTTGAGGGAAGCATATACTTTGAATTTTATGTTTCATGTGCTGCAACGTATTCAGCACTTTACGCTTCCAGGTGAGTTGAATAAACTTCCTGCTTTGTCAGACCTTCATGATACGGGTCGTAGTTCTGTTGACATCTATGACACTGACTAGATGGAGAAACTAGCATGAGAAGAGAAGAGGTTCTGTATTTCTGTATGGCCAAGAGACAGTATCAAGTTATCTTTAATAATTATCAATTATTAGTGTAGGAAGAAATGGTCTGATCAACTGAGGGGCAGTTTTGTCTGACACTCAGGGGAACAGGAAATAGTGTGGAGTGCTTTGTGAAAATCCCATTCCTAGTGAGTCAAGGTTTGCCTTTTCAGAATGAGTAAAAAGTTGTGTTTATCTTCTATCTCTACTTCTAAGTTACTCTCTTCCCTGGAATGCAGCTCCAGTTATAGTGCTGATTTCCTATGAATCGGGACTAGAATTTTCATTTATAAATAAAAATAATGAGGTGTAACTGGTATTTAAGGCTCCTCTATGGAAACATTTCATAGCTCAGTATAGTGGAAACATGTTATATGAATTCTTTCAGTTTCCCACAGCCCAGAATAATATTACTATACTGATTTCAGGATAATTTATGGTCATCTCATGCTTTTTGTTGCATCAAGTTGAACCCTCTGTTCAGAAACCATGTTGAACACTGTTCAGAATCCGTCTCTGATTTATGTATGCCTCCAAATCTGGAAGCTCCTTCTTTTGAGGGGCTTTATTAGGCAGCTGATGTGACTGTACTGGCAGGATGTCAAGCTTTCCAGATCCCTGACTCTCTTAGTTGAGTCAGAGCCTTCCACACCACAAAACAGTTACAAGTGCACTGCAGATTAGAGGTACAACATTATTGTTAAGAGGAGTGGTACATTAAATCCACTGTGTGCAGCGATTGTACTAATAAAATGCATTACTTGGAGTTTTAAATCCTCAATCTAGAAATTCAATTAATTTCCAGGGAATCCAATTTTTAAATACAAGAACTTTGCTCATCTGCTGTCGCCTTGTAAAGCTTCAGCATCTCACACTGTGGTAGAATGAATTTTGTATACAAACATGCCATGAAAATCTTGTCTTAAGATGTGTGTGTGTAATTTCTAAAGCAGGAGTGCAGCCTTGTTTAAAGACAGAGTGCAAAATAAAAGTTCCAAAACCATGCATTGCCTATAAGCACCCCAGCTCCCACCACAACATCCTGTTTATCACAGAATGTCTGGCAGTACTCCATCCTCCATTCATTTTATGTAGACTCTTTTCCTGAGATTTTACTCATCCAAATGCATGTTTTCATCAGTGATGTCTTATTTTACACCAATGAGATTCTTTTAATTTTCACATAATAACTCTCTGATTTTTGTGTTTCAATCCATTGCTTACGCATCTGCGCAAAAGACACGAAGCACAGTGTATTATTCACTTAAAAGATAGCCATGGACCTTGCTGAACCAGGACCTAAGATAGAGCAGTTCAAGCCCACTGTATTTTAGATGATTTTATTAGAATCAACTCTACTCTGTAATCATTTTGTTAGGGATGAAAGTTCTAAATATACTATGAAGCAAAGTGCTTATTACAACTAAAGGATTCTAATGGCTAGAACCTGTGAGAAAACACTTATGTTTGATTCAGAGAAGAAAGAAAAAAGGTAAATTTATTTTAACATATGAGAAGTAAAATATTTTAGACATTTAAATAATTCAGTATTCCCTTGAACAACTTCTAAGCTTTTCTATCTAATGTATAAAACCCCTCAAGCAATAGTTTCTTAGTCTCAACATGGGAAGATGGAAAGATGGACAAAAAACTCCTGAGTGCTTTATTAGCTGCCTGCTATTCTTGGAATGGTAATCAATAAAAATATATTTCTCATAAAATAAATTTAATATTTCACCAGTAAAAAGTGATTATATTTTTTTCTCATGACTGACCTTAATAACTCTCAAACTCAAGGCACTTATGATGCCTATGAGTTATGAAACTTTCATACTCATGAAAGAAATATAATAATCAGCCTTCACTGTTGAGATATTCTATAGAACAGGTATTTAGTCAGTAAAAGGCACAAATTCTCTTGTGACTTCACTCCTTGGTGAGTTTACTATGCGAAAAAAAATGAGATACCTGGTTTCAGTTTGCTTTTACCTCAGGATAAGGCCATGAGAGCATTAAATAGCTGAAGTAAAATTGCAGGTCCTTCTTGTAGCGAAGATTGTGTCATAGCTGCACGATGACATTTAGAAAGGAATCTTGTTTAAGGACACTACTGGACCTTTATTGCCTTCTGCTCAGAAGAATAATGTGATACCATGCTTACATTTATTCAGGAAATTGCTGGCCTGAATATTTTTATTTTCAGAGTGGACAACATTACATGCTACACTGTCTCACAAGAACAAGGGTCTCCTGGGAATATCTGGGCATGATCCCAGACAGTGATATATGATTTATGATATTCATATAGTAACACCATGTTCTAAAACATCATTCAGCATATAACAGAATGATATTAAACATACAGGTTTTTTTGATCTCAGAGTGCAGGATACAATAAAGATCAGTGTGTAGACATAATTGACTTTTTGTTTTCTAGTTGCTGTTGGTTGAATGCAGTTTTTTGGTGGGTCATGCGCAAGCCACAAGATCGTGCCCTGAAACTTCAAGAAGGCGAGAGGACAAGGATTGTGACAAAGGTGAAGACATGAGTCATTAGCTTACTAAATTTGTAGCACTGTTGAACTGAAGAGAGCCTTAAAAACAAGAGTTCGGTGTAGATAAAATAAAGCTTAAATTATTAGTGAGATATTTAGAAAGAACGGGCACAGATGCTGGACAAAATGTGGGAAGCAGTGCTGGATCCTGTTGATAGATCTGATGATGGCTTTAGGGTTGTCATGAAAGTTGTCGAAAGTTATCAAGCTTTGATAGCAAGCGTGATACCTGGTTAGAATCTGAGAGGTCATCCGTGTGCTGGATGCCCAATATATGTCTTTCATAAAAACTGTTCTGCCTTGCATACCTAACAAAACACCTAACAAACGTTCAAAAAGCTTTAAATCTTTCAAAGCTGTTAATAGGAGCTAGGGTACATTGTACTTGAAAAATCCATTTGTTCTTTAGGTGCCTAATTAGGAGAAAGTTTCTTTAGGGCAGAAGTATGTTAAAGGCAGAAGTATCTTTCCTGGACATCTAAACAAAATTTATGGCTCTAGGGCTATACGCTTACTCCTTTCTCTTAATGAGACTTTCATTCTTTACCTTACCTCATTGAAATGTGCCAAGCACTGGAAAATTCTTTCTATGACTGAAAATAGATTTAAAAGATTAGATTAATATAAAAGCTCAACTGATTTGTTTTTGAAATTGTTGATTCAGAGCTGGAAACCCTTTTATGTTAATCAAGATAAATTTTCATTTTGCCTTAAGACTTTGTCCCTATCCTCACCAAACATATTTTCATTGTGTAATTTCGTATTGGTTTTGAAATTTTAATAATTTCTATCAAATAGAAAATCTGAGGTTTCTAAGCTTCCATTTGAAAATACACTTCAAGTTTTTCCGGCTATGATAATAGCTTTCTCTATTTAAAGTAGGGCAACATATTGCTGGTGTTTAAACCAGGACTGCAGGGAGCTATCTACAGGCCGACCGACTGAAATGACATTACTAACGTATGTACCACATCATTGCCATCTTCCTTCCAGGGCCTTCGTTTCTTAGTCTCACCGGTACAAGGTATATTCTTTTTACTTACATACTCCCCTGATATAAGAAGCCATCCAGTTAATGGTTGCATGTGCAGTTCTGTATTTAGATTTTGGCAAGGGCTTGCAGCACCTAATAAAAAGAATTATTATCAATATTCGTTTATGGTAAATACAGTTTGATCTCTGCACAGATTTATGAGCAAAAGCCAAATGCAATTAAGATAAAGAACATTTATTAACATACTACTACTTTTTGTAAACAAGTAACTCATAGCTTCCAAACAACTTGTGTAGAAATTCAGACAAGGCTGGTTAGGATAATAAGAAACAATAGAACATTCCGTTTGCAACAATAAATGAAGATGAATTTAAACTAATGCATTTTTTTCCGTGGTTTAATTCTGCTGCCTTTTGTTTAGCTGGACACCTTTATTATGCAAGCAGATTTCTTTGGGATTGTGTAACTAGTGTGATAATGTTCAGAGGAATCAATCTTGTGCTTTTACATACACTTCTGGCAAGACACAGATTAGACTCAGATCTTCTTCGGTGCCACATCTGTGCCAGCCACAGTTCTAATGCAGAAATGTATGCTCTGCCATCTTAGCAGCCCAACCCTTTTCTGCTGCTATTTCTTTAATTATTTTTCTTAAATTCCTTTTTAAAGAAAAGAGTTGTAGCAAATGGAGCTTATTATGAGCTCTAGAAGTAAAGAAGTCCTATGTTGATGTTAGAAGGGAGACAAAAATAGAATACAAAAGACAGAAATCCCAAAATTATTGAAATTTAACAGTGCTTCAGAAGATCACACTTTGTGCTGAAAAGGACTTTTCACTCTCGACAGAGGGCAATGCCTTTGTAATCCAGGAGCTAAATGAAGCATAGACCGGGGACATCTACCATTCTCATCAGAGCTGCTACCGCATCACGGAGAGTATTGCAAACACAATGGAAAAAGAAATTAACTGCCCTTCTGTGCAATGTAGACTGTTTTGTCTGCTCACGGTTGATTAGTGAGAGAAAATGGACTTGTGCTAAAGTTAGGGTGCATTCTGGAACGCAGAAGATCCAGATTCAAGTCTCTCCTCTGGCTGATTAAGGGAAAAGCTTTTATTGTTATTTCAGTATTTCAGCCCTATGTCAGTGCAACTCCACAGCTGCACTGCTTTCAGTTACCCAACTTTGAGTTTGCCCTCACCAGACCAAGTAGTTTGGACCACTGAACTCATGGCATGAGATTAATTTAATCTCTGGACTTTTATTAGTTACCAGAGTGCTTTAGCAGGAATGCACCCAGGCTTGCTAGCAGTCTGACATGCTTTTGAACTCCACTGCAGCAGATCCTTTTATTATATGTATTTCACCAAAATAATTTTCATGCCTTTCTGTATGAGTTCTACCCCAAAAGAACTTTAGAGGCTCTGGTCTTTCAGTATTTGTACTGCACTCGTTAAATTACCTGTAGCTTTGATGCTGGAAAACAGAAGTTTGTATTTCATGAGTTCAGGAACCTTCAGCACTTTTAATTGACTTATTTTCTTTTCTGCTTCTTTCAAAAATATTAAGAGGGGATTGGAGGGGAGAGAGGGAAAGCATATTAGTTTTTATACTTATATATAGAGCACATGAAATTGTTGACTGATTTTACTCACCTGCAGGTATCTATTTCAACATCCTTTCCCATTCTGTACAATTTTATTTCCATTAAAATATTTTGATGTGTTTCTTCACCTTTTGGTGATGAATGAAAGAAAAGCCTGAAGCTTAGTTACTCTGAGATGGAATTGCCTTTATTTTCCCCCAGTATTTACAGGGATTGGTAAGAGGAAACATCCCCCACATACTGCAGAAGCAGACAGTACTAAAAGGTCATTTTTGACTAAAGGTGGGAATTAGAAAAATCACGTGAAATCTCGAAGCCATATCTGTGAATCAGTGTAACTTACTGATCTTACAGTGCGAAATTTGACTGGGCTGAGCCACAGACAAAGATAAGACTGACCTTTGCTACTCTTCAATCAAAAAGTCTTTTTCCCTTTATTCGCTCTGCATCAGCCACTGCCATTGCTCCTTCTAACGGACATTATATTTTTGACATTTCCCTCAGTTAGGAACAAGTCTGTGGGACTATGCTTTCTCAAATACAGTTTCCATCTAAATATCACTGCTGGGTCACTGCTCTTCACTTCTAAAGCCTCAGTTTATAATTACAGTTTCAAATCTGTTCCTTCGATTCTGCATGGTGTATTACTTGCTTTAGGAGACTGGATAAAACATATATATATATAAAATTAGAAGACCATAATTTGCTTAAAGTCCAGTTGAAAGAATTGATCCCAGTTGTTTAAATTCTCAGTTAAATCTCTGTTGAAGTCACTTTTAGTATTATAAAAATCAAGCAACCAGCTAATGAAAAAGAAATAGAACAAATTAGAATGAAAATGAATTGAATTTTTTTGGTTGAAAAAGCTTTGCAAGCTAAAAGCACAGTGTCTCTAGGGCAAATCAGGTTAAAACAAGTCTTTTGCAGTTGACTATTAATCATTTGGAACTTGTTCTTTGAGTGGTCAAGAATCACTTTCTCTGGATTATGTGATTAAAGAGATCAAAGAGTTCATTATTGCTTTAAATAAATGCTAGCAAGTTCTATTATCCTTCATGCAAAGAGAACAGGTCTCCAGTTATCTCCCACCAATTCAAGACTTACCCAAAAAGTGCCCTATGCACTTTAATTAGATATGTATCAGAGTCATTTTTCTCTAGGAGGCACAGAAAGGCAAAGGAGCACACTGTGCTCTCAGCTATGCCAAGGATGACTTAGTGAAATTAGTGGGGTTATTCAGCTCGCTCTAGGGACAGAATTGAGGCCATGAGGACATGGAACTTCTTGACATTTGGGATTATTTTACTTTGCTTCTGTCACTCCCTAAGCATAGAGGACTGGCATTTTCCATCTTCATTTTTCTAACCCACCCACTTCTGTTTCCTGATTTTGATTCATTCCGTTGTTTTCACTGGCAGCCATGAAAGAAACTTGCTGCTGTTCTAATTAGATGCTGAGAATGAAGTGGCCCCTCTTGGATGGCTGCAGCTCCAGAGGGGCCTCTTGTAGCCCATGAGCTGTGTTGGCACCCATCCCACTTTGGGAATCACTCCAGGGATTCACTTCTTTCTCCCTCCAGCCTGCAGTTGTAATCTGCAGAAATGGGGATTTTTCCCTTGCAGATTTGTTTATAACTGCCAATTTGTTGATCTTATTACCCTTTCAGCTGGACAAAACTTCTCAGAATTATGTTCTCCATGGTATTTTATTTTGGATTACAAAGGGATATTCCAAGCTGTTGTAGGAAAAAGAAATGGAAATCATTGCACAGTTTATATTGTGTACTTTTTCTTTTTTTTTTTTTTTTTTAAGATCTTGGAGCTAACATTACAATAAAAGCAAAAAGAAATAGATCTTAGGTTCAACAATATGTTAGGAGATATTTCTATGTGCGACTTACATTTAGAGAATGCAGATTCATGAATTAATGCCTTTTACACTGGTGGTTCTTTTCTAAGGATTTTATGTGATATTTCTTCACTTTTCTTTCTGAGTCCTTTTGATAATATTTATGTGAATCTGTGAGCCATTATTTTAAACATATGGAGAAAAAATGGTGAGTTGATCAGATGTTTTTTAACAAATAAGCCTGACTATTCCTAGTTATGTGTAATTTATTGTTCTGGCTGCCACAATCTGATTTTTGCATTGCTAAAACAGTCAGATAAAATAATCAGTAGAGAAAGGCAGCCATCTCCAAAACCTGAGTCCAAGATCAAATCTGGCTTTTTATAGAAGTATATGGCAGATATGAAAGGTATATTATTCTAATCTGTAATAAAAATTAAAATAGAAAAAAAAGGGGAAAAAAAAAGAAAAAGAAAAAAAAGAAGTTAAATGTGAATGGAGTGAAAAACATTTCTTAAATGCAGCTGGAAGCAAAAATGTAGTACTTAGTCCTGGAGAGAAGAAAGGGTCCATATAGGAACCAGGGCATGAAATTCTGTGTCCTTCACTTTTTGGTCAGTGCTCCCCCTTGTATTTATGTCTGAACCTATGATATTTATTTAAAGACTTACTGAAAAACAAAGAAGCAAACAAAAACCAGCTTATTATTTTGTTTAAATAAGACTTTTGACTGACCCAAATAGCTTCATAAAATTATTTATATAAATTATTTTATTATTTAAAAAAATATTATAAAGGAACATATGTGTTCTGCAATAATACGAAATGGAAAGACAACACATCAAATTCTTAACAAGGGAAAAAACCTCCAACCAAGGTTACTGTAATTTCAAATGGACTTGAAACTAAAAATTTTACATTTTCTGCTAACCTAAACACTTATATTTCTTCTTGTTTCTATCACATTTTTCTTTGTCAAAAGAAAAATAAAAAAGCCTGGCTAAAAACACCTTTTTCTCTTTTAAACTATGATTTTTTCTTAGATTTTTTTGTTATTTCCATTAAAAAGGTAACAAATTCAGAAATAGCCATAATACATTAGGCATAAAATAGATAATTATTTGCATTTTTTTGGTTGATTACATTTTTTCACTCAATCTGTATAAATCATTTAAGCCAATGCTATCAGTTATTGTATATGTACGTACTGATGCTATGTAGGGATCAGCATAATGAAAAGATTGGTTTTACTGTACCTTCCAATTTGGAAGATGGTCCTTGCAGAAGTACTAGGAATTTATTGACATTTTTGACATATAAAGTTATATTATTAAAATGAAACTTTTTCCCCCAAAATTTTAATTTTCTGTTTAATCTGTGAGTTTAATTTACTGTTTCATCATCTCATATTTATGCTCTGATTTCTTTCTCTCAACCTTTTGTAGTAAATTGCATTTAGAGTTTTAGCTTAGTTCTCAATTAAATCGTTGTTTCACTTTGATCCTTCAAGAATTTGTGGAACTGACTTTCTTTTTCCTTTCTGCTTCTCTATGACCAACCACACTGTATTCTCATCTGCCTTGTCTAAGGCGTTACTACTGGCTGCTGCAGGCTTTAATGATTGCCCTTAAATTTAAAGTGCCTCCCAGGGCAATTTGCTAACATAGCTGAAATGACTTTCCGGAACAAAACAAAGTACTTGTATCAATAGGGTTATCATATCAGTTAAAAAATGAGTCAAACTGTCTTGTTCAGGACTACTAGCGCTTCAGTTCTTACAGGCACAGTCTCAATAACTCATGCCTTTGATTAGACCCAGACAAAATGTTGATAAGGCCATTAGCCATTCCATAGACTTATGTGTTCAGACAGAAGTTGGAAGTTTTTGTTAAATGAGGAATGTAAAAGATTCAGACAAAGGGACCTTCCTGTGACTCAAAATATGAAGTACCATGACACTTTCTGTATTAAAGGGAACGTTTTCTTACAAGCTGTCATGTCTATTATATAAAGAAGATTCAGTGTCCTGGATTATGAAGATATTCTCATAAATGTGCTGTCAATTATGGCAATACAAAGTAACCCAAATGAAAAATAAAAACACTGAGAGCATAATTCATTGTGGATTACATGCTGCAAAACAATAGAAATATAATTACTTACATTTCACAGACTGAGTAAACGAAGTCTAGAAAAACTATGGCACAAGAGAGTGGTTAGTCTCTTTAAAAAATTACCCGTTTATACTCAGTGTCTACAGCAACTCTAAAGCTATAGAGTCCAGGATTCCCTTTCCTTTCTGTATTAGACATTATTTTATTTTATTTTAAATTATTTTATTTTATTGTTGCATTTGTACCGCAAACACTGTTCAGTTCTTTCCTTTTAGACCAGCCACTGTATGTCTTAATGAGTCATTATACATATGTGTTAATTAAGCTAAATGTGAGTTTGCTTGTGAGTGCATTTTTGCTCTTTTTAGGCACCCTGTAGTTCTGAAAAATGAAACATTCCCTTGCTTTATTGGAAGGAGCAAGGAACCAAAGGGCACATACATCTTATGGCATACACTTTAAATAACTATATTATAAATACAGTTACCTTTTTCAGAATACATTTAATCCAACTTGTACACAGTCCAATGACTTCACAAAAATCACTTTTCACTCCATTGACCTTAATGTTTTGTAAGGACACTTTTGAAATATGAGACAATTTTGCTGGTTTCTCAAAATGAACTTGCCCTTTCTGTAATTTTTAGAAATATAATTGACATGTCTCTCCAGTCACTCAGGATTCTCATGAGAATTCTTCTAAGTGTTCTCCCCAAATATGCATAAATTCTAAGCTTTCTGTATTTTCCCTATCACAGATATTGGGACATTAAAAGTATTGCAAAGTTCATGCGTTCATAATTTAAGGTTCAATAGCTTGCATGTTTCTGGAAAGGAAATGTGTGCCCCCAATGGCATGTGACACAAAATATCATAATATTCTCAAGGTCATCGTACAAAGCTATATACGTATGCACCTTTGGTTGCAGAGATATTTTTAATTAAGAAAGAAAGAATAAAACAAATTGTGCATAGTAGTGGGAGGTGAGATTTTCTTAAATTCCCTTATATTTGGTTGAATATTTTAAAGGTTACCAAAACCTAGGCAACTCTGAGCTAATTTCCCATGATGATAGGTGATTTGAGTTTCACCTAAGTTTGCACTTTTAGAGATTTGACCAAGATTTTTCATACTCTAAAGCATTTGATCTAAACAGAAAGGATTTGTTAAAAAACTTATGCGGTACAGTGCAAGTGTTTCTTCTGCAGGTTGGTTGAGGGAGCTGACTCTATATCTTAATCAGCTTTTCTGTCCTACAATGATGACCTTGACTACTTTTTTGAAGACTGTGGTGACCATCCTTCGAGGAACTATGGACATTTAAAAAGATCCATTTTCAAAGAATTCAAAGGGACACCAGAGACAAAATGGTGATTTGCACTACTAGAGATTATATACGGTTTTTATAGAATGTGTGTGAAAATCTGCCTTTCGTTCATTGAAATGTTGCCACTTGATCCCTCCCTCACGTCTCTCAGCATTTTTTATACAAATGTCTGAAAATGCCATTCTGACCAAGAGCTGAAGAGAAGAACACCCAAATCCTGATTAAATGATGCCAAACTCTCTTTGCCTACAGTATGTGTAGAACCTGTGTAGTCTTCTATTTCAGTTAAATTTGCCTTTTTTTCTGCCACTGCAAAGCATGCTTAAATTGGTCTGAGGCAATAATTTCTTTTTCTTCCTCCCCTTCCCCCTATATTTATGCTACAAAATCTCCCCTTGTATATAGTGTAAATTCAGCCCAAATTGAACTGTCAATCATTTCTGAATAGGTTATGCAGGAAATGTTAAATGTGGAAAAAGGCAAAGGAAAGAGGATGTTGTAAGATGTGAAAAAAAGAGACTGTCATGGTGTATGCAATTAGGAGTTCAAACTGGAATCAATCAAGATGCTGCAGCAGAGTCTTTATAGAAAAGTTTAGCTGTGGTGCAGTTAGGAGACCTTCTCAGCCAGTTTTGTAGTACAGTGTTAGAAACTAGCATAGTTTCTAGTTAAAGAAAGTGAATATTGTGTATATTTCTCCTAAGATTATGTATTTTATGCAAGCTTGATTGCATATTTTAATTGCACTATAATCGTTAAACATATCTGCTTAGTATAATTTCATTTTTTAATTAAATCCAAATTCTTGGTATTAGACAGGAATTCTGATGTCACATTTACAGTTCATTAGGTTCATAATTAAAATGTGACTAGAAAATTAGAGAATATTTAATTTGGAAAAGCATTTTATTTCCTTGCTTCTGTAACAGCCTAGACTAGGTTTCTACAAATGCATTGTACATGTGACAACTACAAGAGCTCATTGCAACAGGAGGATTTAATTCCATTACTAACATGTTCATGGACATAAGGCTGATACACAGTACATTTTAAAAATCCCTATGGCGTGAATGTTACAGATATGCCTCCACCTCAGTCTCATAGTTTTTTAAAGCAACACTACAATCCAGAAAGAATAAACCAGTGAGGTACCAATGTTATATCAAAACTGGATAAATGTAAATAGGGTCTCATCTTTTTCTGATGACCTGTACTAATTCAGGCAATGAAACAGGACGGAGCCCAGTGCTAACTTGTCCATGTTTGGTGACTGTTTATCCTAAGCCAAAACACGTATTCTACCTTGGTACTTCTACTCTAAAAGTTAAAATTAATAAATAACAACAACAAATAGGCATTTGGGAAGGATGGTAGGGAGTACATATTCTGCATAAGAGATATTTTATCTCTAGAGAAGATGCATGTGATGAAAATTCAACACCCTAAATCTGTAGACTGGATTTTTAATCTCTTAGCAAAGACAGGATTGATAAGAAACAGTGAGAACACAATTTTCTTGGAACCCCTTTGGTTCCTTTTGTGACCCGTGGAGGACTGCAGTCCTGATCACTAAGAATTGTATTGTCGAAGTGCTTCAGTAAACAGATAACTCATGAAGGTCAGGAAAGTATTTCCATTTGGGGTATGTTCTTCACAACTGGAAGAGGTTATGCTATATTTCTTACAGTTCTATGTTATGGCAGCCTTGTGTTTTTCTCTGAACCTTTTCTTTGGCTGCTTTTGAAAAGCAGTTTAGTTGCTAAATGAATCATGTTTCCTTTCTGAATTCTAGGTGGCAACCCTGGAGAGCTGCTCACTGAAGTCCTCACAAAAAGTGTTCATGCAGCCAAGTAATAACATCTGGAGTAAATGTGGAAAACTTGCTTCTTGTGTAGTGAACTTTCAAGCTGAACACTGAAGGTTTTGTCATTCTAAAATGTGAAGCTACTCCTGGCTCCTTGTGCATGTGGCCTAGAGAGTTTGGTGCTGTTTGTTTGATGCAGTGGTATACTTTCCTGTTACTGTTGATCCCCAAAAAGCCATTTAAATGAATGTACAGTCAATGGCTAGGGCAAAGGCATATGGGAGGGCTGCAAACAGCAGTGAAATTTAATACTTCAGAAATTGTTAGTAGAGCAAAAAATTTGCAAAGGTAACGGAAAGAAGAATAGTTGTATTTCATCTGAATGACAGAAGAGGCAGAGATAACCTGCTCTTTCAGAACCGGGTGATGAAGGAGAGAAAGATGTCTTCTGCAGTGACAAATGATGGTAGAGTTGCTTTCCATCTCTGTGCCCCTTACTGCAGTTGGGAAGCCGGCAGGGGAAGAGCCGCCGTGAAGGCAGGAGAGGGTGGCCCATCTCCTGGGATTCACAAGAGACCGGAGCCTGCAGTGTGACAATTACTGTTATGTCAAAACAAGTTTTAATTAGATTAGTTCATATTTACAGCACGTTTATGTCACAGCTATAGCTTGGATGTTTGGTATGTGATTCTAAACCTATTTACTTACTAAGCCATAACCTCTCCTTGCCAATAAGCTAATATTAATTACATGTATATTATATATGTGTGTATATACATACATAAGTGTATATACTTATATGAGTACATATGTGACTCCAAATAGCTAATGAAAATAGGACCAGATCAGTGTTCTGTTACCTAAAAATACAATCTGTCCCTATAGGCACTCTCATTAACATAATGTTAATATACTATCAAACCATGAAAAACTATTTATCTCCTTCTGACAGGGAAGTGTATAGTTTTCAACATGTGACATCTTCATTGATGCCTATAAAATATTGTGACTAATAGCATCCCTGTTATTGAACTTTTATGCTTTCTCTACATGCATTATGAATATAGACCTAATCAATAAGTTAATATAGATGATAATTATATTATTTTCAGAAAAGTTTCTATAAACTTGAATTAAAAGTTAAGTAGCTTTCAACATAAAGGATGCATATTGAAAAGGGGTCATTTTAGACATGGGAGCATTCCATTGCCACCAAAGATTTGAACAGAAGTTCCTTCTTTTCAAATATAACTAATAATTTAACAGTTTTGTAAGTTCCGTCTAATTCTTTCATTAACAGAATTCGTAAAACCTCATAGTTATAAAGTCATAAAATGATTGTGTTTAAACCTTTTACTAAAGGAATGAAAATCTACTCCATTAAAACAAAGTTCCTGTGTGTAGTTTCTGTGGTGTAACGTTGTATTTGACTCCATTGGGAAAAAACCCCTCCAGCCTATCTTTTTCCCTACAACATGTGCGAAACAGATGCTTAGCATGAATGTCTTTTAAATCTTTCATCTCTTAGTTTCAGCTATAAATCATCAATTCCTTGTAGACTTGAAGTTAAAATATATATTTTTTTTTTAATTTTTTTTTTTCCAAAACAGGTGATGATGGGGAGAAAATGAGATGACGGCACAGAAGCAAAACCAGTAAGTGCCATACCAAATATGTAAACTGCATCACCAGCCTGCCTAAGTCAGATAGAATGCCGTTTCACATTTCAGCTTCATTTATGTACTGGGAAATCAGAATATTGCCAGTGTGATCAAGAGGTCATATCTTTTCTTTTGTAAGTTCCCCCATTTCAAAAATGAGACAATTAATTGCTAGTAATCTGTTTTTCACTCATTACAGGTTTCTTTTCTCTTTCCTTTTAGTTTATAGTCATGACATTTCCTTTCAGTTTGTACTTATGACATATATTTGAAAATGTTACTGGTTTACAACTTTCTGTTCAGAGAAATTTCTTTTTTTTATTTCAGATTGAATTGAAACCCAGAAATTCAGCTTTTTATGAAATGTATATGTGAAAGCCCCGCTTCTAATTTCAGTCAGCTTCAGTCTAGCTTTGGAACAAAAAGAGACACTGTTCATACCCTCTGCAACCAATACTTGCAGTCCTAGTGAATGTTTAACTACAGGCTCTGTTACAGAACTACAACAAATACCTGATATTCAAGGCACTTGTTAAATGAAGTACTGATTTGTGAGTATATTTTTAAAAAATATTGAAAAATTAACCATAAAAACATTCTTTTTTTTCTCTGTTCTTGGATTTCAATATATGTTCTGTAAAACAAGAAAAACGAGAAAGTCCTGTCATATGAACACTGCCCAGAAAATATTCTAAATCAGAATGATTTGAAAGAAGAATTTTCATTTCAATAGTCCCTGACTAGACTATTACAGACTAAAAAATAAACTGTGTCGGTTGTGTGGTATGGATGCTCAGTATGGTAAATATAAGGCACCTGAGCTTCTATTACTAATGACATTTTGAGACTTAATAGACGCCGTGTCCGTGTCCTATCTGTCTCAATTGCATTTTTAAAGCACAGATCATCCACTTTTAAGAAAGACTCTTATAGTGCTGAGAAGCACTGAAAAAGCTGTCTTCTAAATACCATTTTTAAAATCCAGTATAAGCAAATATCTGTGGCGGCTGTCTTTTCCAATTTCACCCACTTCTTGTCAGCACATTGAATCTGATTATTTTTCTTAATGTTTTGATGTACACTGTTCTCTCTAGTCCTTAACAGTCATCTAGCAGCTTTGAGAAAATGATTTTCAATGAAAGACAAAAGCCAGCTTACAGAAATCTATCCTAAGACACAGAAAATGTAACTGACTCTATAAATAGAAAATTAAGTTTTTCTTTTAAAGTGGGAAGCAATGGAATAATTTTCAGTATAGAGGCGTTTTCTATTTCTATAAGGCAGGTCCTAGTTTTGTTCCACTGAAATTAATGTAATAAAAATATCAGTAACAAGACCTTTGATTAAAGAATGATTAACTCTCAAAATATTGATTGACATTTGTAATGGAAATAATATTTGGACCATAACTTGGAACACAAATACTTGTATAAAGAAAAATGTGTGTTACTGTTGCTATCATCAGTTTAAAATCAATGCTACTGCTCTGTAGCATTCTGCCTGGCCTTTCTCATTTTTCACTGGGAACTCATAAATATTTAGTTTACGTTCTGTATCGCCTGAGAATTTAAAATATATCAGATAGTGTCACAAGCTTTACCTATATATCAACTAATGCGCGAGAACTTACAGCAGAAAATAATCATATATTTGAAATGATTGAAATAATAAATTTCAGTTTAGAGCAAGACTTTGGGGTCACTTACTGCCCATGTCTGATAGGACTAAATCCGGAGAGGCCAGTAGAGTACAGCTATTTCAGCACATCTCAGAGAATCTGGCTGTTATTTGATTTGTTCTGTTAGCACATCCTATCGTGAAGCTGGATGGCAAGCCACACAGTGCCTGAGGACATGCCCAAAGCCTACAGGCTCTCACGGATGAGTGCATTTCAGTGACACTTGCCACACTGATTGCGGTCGGAGCTCTTGACTCTAGAGAGAAAATAACCCAGCTCTGCCTTAGACCTTCTGTCCACATGTTGCTTTCAAAAATGGTCTGTGCAAAATCCAGCTTCGGCTTTTCAAGAATGCCTAGTATGGTTATTAGGAGACAAAATATCAAGTAAATGTTATAAAATATTGCAATAGCTAGGGCAAAATTAAAGCTGTGACATGTCTGAATACAGGAATCGGCTATGTTGAGCTCTTAGTGGTCAAGCCATGAAAGAAAGATGAAAACAGAAGAACAAGTCATACATTTCTGGGTGGAGAGTATGCATGGAAGGGAAAGAGAGGAGGATTATTGTTTAACAAAGGTGTGATTCTTGGTAAAATACAGGGTGACATACCTAAATTTGATTTAATGAATTTATCAACATTTACAGTTCTAAAACATTTAGTGGGGAATAGCAGAGGTATAATCAGACATTAAGATCAGAAGATTGGGCTGTAACGTTTTTGTTTTTCCAAAGGCTTCCTTAAGTAAAGACTCGTGATTATTATTTCAGTCCTTCCTAAGTTTAAGCAAACAGTTGCTTCTAACTCGGTCATGCGTGTTTAAAGTTAGGATATATCCGAATCAGGTTCTGAGCTACAGTCATCAGGGTAGTGGCTACTCATTGTGGACACAGCTGATTGAAGTAAGTCTCCTGTTGGTAATTCACTGAGGTTTCATTTCAATAAGGTACGTGTATTTCAGTACATTTGTTTCAATCAATGAAATTTGGGCTTTAATTATTTTCATGTTCTAGTGCATGAGAAGATATCCTTAAGCCATTTCATACAAAATTATTTGTTATTACCAGAGTTGATATTTTGGTGTCAGTTCAGGGTGTTTTTTCCCATAATTCCTATTAAGCAATAACTATGTAATTGTATTTTTAATATACATTAAAGTTCAAAATAAAGACACATCTGTAAAATGTTGGAATGAACATTTCACTTTTCATAGTTATCCATGTTCCTTTAACTGATTGAAAGACAATACAGTGGATTTGAAGTTGGAGGTTTGAAAAATATTATATTAGAGAAGAAATTGAACATATAGTCAAATCAAGGATTATATTCAGTGATTATTTTAGCACTTCATTTTAAGCTTATGAAAAAAAAGTTTAAATATTGTGAAGCAAGTGCACATCCATTTGTATTTTCAATGAATGGAACAATTTATAGGGAGACTGTGGTGTGCAACACTTTTTTACTTTTTAAAAAAAGGCAAAAGAATTTCCATCTTGTTTGTAAAGATATCATTTAAATGTTATAATTGAAATTCGTAACTGCAAAAACATTGTTAAGAGAACAGTATTTTGAACATAATTGATGTTTAATTACCTTTTCATTTTTTTGAGCACTATTATTTTAAAATAATTAGGCTAGCATTAAAGATAGAAAATATTTACCATGTTATCACAAGCTGTTTAATTTTCTTAGATGTACAATGGATTAATAATTATTAAAACAGCTTTAGAATGAATGCATTTTCATCTTTTTAGCTCAGGTTCTTCTGATATTTTCTGTTCTTGTCACAGTAATACATAGATAAAACCATCTGTCATATGAAAATGATACTATGCACAAAGAATTCCTTTGATAAGTATGGTGATAATTAGGTTTTCTCATTTAACTGGCAGGATTTTTGAAAAGGTGTAACAAAAATTCTACATAGCTCTGTCTGGTTAATCAGTGTCTTTATCACTAGTGAAGTAGCAATATTTCCTTTATTGTCTTTTTGTCATTTACAGGTTTCTTTCTTTAATGACTATGGAGGAATGTGGAATAACTTCAGAAACTTTTACTGGTTTACTCAGAAATTGCTGCCATTCTTTAAAAATAAGTAAACTTGGTTTACTATGGTTAAAAATAAGTAAACTTGGTTTACTCTGCGCCTATTTAAAAGTGTATTTTAAATTATAGTAGCGTATATTACAGTCTAGATCTATTGTAGCATACCATATTAGCTAATATGGTCACAAAGAAAAAGTAATCAATAAATTTATGGTAATACAGGTTTAAAGAAAGCTAAATTACTGAAAGGAGGAAGATTACTGATTATACACCCTTATTAAGACTTTCTTAATTGAGGCACCTGCTTTTCACAGCTGTGCCCTCTGAAGATGCAAAGGAAATATTTTATCATTGCAGTTTAAAAATTTCAATTAAGTTCAGTAATTAAAACATGGATAGAAGATTAATATTTTAAAATTTGGGCCAGAGGAGAGGGAGGGAAGAATTAACGGATAGATGGCAGGGAAAAAAGCAGAAACAGTGGGAAGATGAAAGCAGAAGGAGTAACTGAGAAACGGGATACTTCATTTTCAATAGTTCCGTTTTCTCCATTTTGCTGTTACTGACCTGTAGGGAACCCTTAAAGTAGGAACAAAGTGTTCTAAACGACCACATTACTACAATTTAACGAGTTACTGTTTCTCAGTTGAGTCTCAGTAACTCACTCTGTGATTCTCTAAGTTTATTTCCAGTGCAGAATTAAATATGTTAGCTCAAACCATTATAATTACTCCATAATTTTAATTTTTTTGGAAGTGCTTTAGAATGTCACTTTAAGAGAAAATTAATATGAAATTAATATAGACAATAGTGTATACTGGAAGCACCAGATACTCTATTTTGCATTCCTACAATGGTAGATATTCCTACATGAAGTTCTTCAAAACTTGCTTGGTATTTATCCCTTAAAAAAAATAAAAGAAAAAATCAGAAATTTATTTTTCTCCTAGATTTCAGCAAGAGAATTTGCCAGCTTTTCACTATGAATTTCCACTGCAGACTTGTATAATCTTGAATGAAGATTCACAACAGCAAGTAGTGCTAACTCTTCATGCTTGCAAAGGCAATAGCATAGTAAACACGTAGTAAAGAGTGGAATTAACTAAAGGCCTGATACCAATGTGAAAAGACATCCGATGAAAAAATGCAAGACTCTTCCATCCATGTTCCTTCTTTCCATGCAAGTCTTTCTATGACTGGAATTTATAAGTCTAAAAAAAATTATTTTGTCATTGATTTATTTTTTTTAAAGTAGATTAACCTTGTTCTTACTAATAATCTTATAAATTATTGCAACTGTACTCATGTCTAATTGAATTAATTATACCAGGATTACCTTTTTAAGTTTAAATGTATTCTCCTCTTCTTGAAACTAAGATTGAATTAAAGTGGCCCAGATCGTTTAAAATTTTCCTTTAATGGGTTTTAAACACTGATTTATAGTTATCATTTGTTTCTGTTTCTCTGAGAAAGCAGAAATTTCTTTCATACTAAGTATGAGCAGGGTTTCATATACCATATTGTACAGTTTCAACTGTTGGATTTTTTTTTTCAGTGTAATTACAGTACTAAGCATGCACTGATGGAGTGCTGCAAACGATCTTACTGCAGCGTTTGCTGGGGCCACTCACAAGAGAACTGACTGCTTGGAGCAGAAGGCATCAGCAGGACAACCCCCACCTCTAATGAGAGCGCTGGGCTGGCAGCACATCTGCAGCAAGCCAGAAAGCCGTAAAGACTCAGCTCCATCCTCGCCACTCACTTTGGTGGCCACAGTGATCTTGCTCCACGAGAGCAATGATCCAAGAGGGTCATCGATTGTGCTCTCCGTCATTTGAAAATGGATCTAGACGCTTTGGGACCCCTGTTTAACACACCGTGTGTTCTGTTTTGTGAATTTATATTCACTGTAAATACATTTTTATGAATCTAAGCCCCTAAAATTAGTCTAGCAACAAGCAGAAGAGCATAAGATAAAAAAGCTATTTTTCTTTTCCTGCAGGTGTGTGAGTTGGGAACCAAAGTGCACGTTTCCTACAGTGAGAAAAATCAAAGTGTCTGTATGAAAGCAATGAACAGTACCTCTGCAAGGAAAATAAACAAAGCAACTTTTTATCTTTTTCATTTATAGTAGGAAGCCACAAAGTTACTGTGGTTGCAATTACATGGATGCAGCAGCTTTCTAAATATGAAAAATATCTAGATTACATATTGATCTGTTTCTTTTGGTTCATAACTTGCTCTCAGCCTTTTTGCTTAGTTTTGTGAAAACGTTTGCATTGAACAAAAAAGGGGGGAAAAGGGCAAACTGTTGGCTTTTATCATGCAAATAGGCAGGTTTGCTTTGCTATTGTCGGGGCAACACAAGTCAAATACTTTGAAACTTTTCTTTGTATACAGCCGGATCAAAGGTATATGATTACATTAAGCGAGGACATATATGAAGGGCAGACAGTTACATGTAACTGATATGGTGAGCTACATTTTTTTCTCTACTATTTGTTGTTTAACTCTTGGGAAGAGAGAGAAGTAAGAGTGTGTAACTGGTGTCCTTCAGATTAGTTCCCTGAACTTTCATGGACGGAATCTCTTCTTTGCCTCTAAGGTGCACAAAATTACTACCATCACGTTGCAACAAGTGAGGGGGGGAGAAAAAGAAAAAAGAAAAAAGTACTTTTGTAATTAAATAAAATGATAAAATTCTTTCTGAGATGTACAAAACAGCTTACTGCCTGAGCTCCACGGTTACTGGTGGGTTTCAGAGAATGTCTCTTCTTCTGCACGACTCAGGATGGGAAAGAGCGTTGCAGTCCCGCTTTGCTTTGTTCAGGGAATATGGTAAATCACAGAAAGCTAGACACACTGTGCAGTACTTCCTTTTGACGTTAATGCATGAATCCAAGTGAAATGGTATCTTTGCCTGGGGATCCAAGGCTCACTCGTGGTGTGCAGCACTTTCCGGTGTGAGAAAGGCCATTATTGTCCTACTCTCTGTGACCATTCTGGGAAGAATCAGACTGCATAAAATCCAATTTGCTAAATAATTGAATTGTACTTCTTGGAAGAAGATCAGGCAGTTGGACTTAGATTTGTTGCTCAAACCTTGTGGTGATTATTATCCTGTTAGATTTTAAACAAAAATTTCACCTTGGGCAGAACACTGTCCTTTCAAAATTACATATAGACTTCTTTTGATGAAGGAAGACTATTTCTGTACAAACCAATGTTTACCTATGAGAATTAGACTTTGCGTTAGATGTTTTCTGGTCTTCGGAGATGTAAGACAGAGGCTTTATTTCTTAGGAGTAGCAGCCCCAAATTATGGAAGCTGAGCATTCAAAAATCAGATTTTATGCAGGTATAAAGAGGGAGTAAGACAATACAGGAGAAGCAGCTGAGCTCTATAGGCTTTCCTACTTACTGTTCTGATAGCAGGCAGCTGAAAGAGCAGAAATGATAATATTGATGGAGGCGTGGAAAATCCGCGGGACTCTGCACTTTCCATTTTCTTCTTACTGTGCTTGCTGACTCCACAAAATGCTGAATCTTAATTTCTCTTAAGTTTTTCCATAATGTCGAAGGCATTATAGAAGAAGTAAATGCACTCATCTAGAATGCTAGACTTGAAAAGAGTACAATTTGCTTCTTCTGTGGTATATTTTTGAATGCAATTTAGATATATAATACTGCAAATGAAAATGTAATTTATATTCATTATTGATAAACCAGTGACTGTCCAAATTAGTGAAGGTAAAAATGAGTACTGCTTGAATAAGATGGACATCACGAGAAATGATGAAACTCTCATTAGATTCTTCAGGAGAAAATTTGACTTTGTGTGATTTAAAAGAGATTGATCAACAGTACTTTTCAAACCGGTGGTGTCAGACAAATAGTTTACTCACACAGCTGAGTTGTTTAAGACTTGTGTCCAAGTGAAAGCAATATCCTAATTATTGTCAAATCACTGCAACTGCCTGGCGACACTTTTGCTATTGTATTCTCATCAGGCATGACCTCACATTCTGCAAGGTCTCTCCAAATGTTAACTGAATTGGTCATTTATTGATCATACCTTCATGCTAATCAGTGTAACATTTCACATGCAATTGAGACGCTTATTAATTCAGAGGAAAGGTGACAGATTGATTCCCACAGGAACTCGCTGAAATGTATGTTAAGTTACCAGAAGCAGGGATATTGGGGGGGGGAAGAGAAAAAACCTGAAGGTATTGAAGTTTGTATTTAGAGAAGGCATATCTTTTATTTATAGTCTTCTGAACACAACTATTTCTTTAACTGCATCAGTATTTAAAGAAACTTATAGATGTTGTCCACAGTAGTTTCAGTAATTCCAAATGGTCATAATAAAACCCACAAAACACATGCATGATTAGATGAAATCCTCATATACTGTGAAGATAATAGACATGTTGAACTATGAAAGCCTACTCCTGTCTAAGCATTAACAGAATGCGACTTGTAGGCTTTCTCGTATCTAATATAGTCAAAATATACCCCACATATGAACTATTTTCAAAGCAACTATGTTAAACAAAGAGAAAAAGTTTAGTATGCAGTGCACAGTCTTAGATATATTGCCTTCTGGTGTATTTGGAAAATGTTCTTGAATGTTGCTCGAATAAAATTATTTTACTATCTGTTTTTCAAACATCTGGTTTAATTGAACTCTAGGGATATAGGGACCCAGATTCTAATTTACTGTGTCATTAAGTAGAAAGGAATGTAAAAATCTTATATATCTAGCATATTTGGTTATTGTGAAATAAATTATCTATTACTTCCCCAGACAGGTTCTCAAATATCAACTCACAAATACACAGGACATAATTATATGTACTTTCAAAAGAATGTGCCATAAACCAGAGTTATTTACATTGTTTCCAATGTCAGTAATTTATGCAGAGGTCTCAGCAGTTCATTAGGAGCAAGTTATGAAGGGTGCTACATGGAAAGGACATATGTTTCTAAACTGATAAAATCTGGACAGTGTTACTTCATTGGAGCTGTGCCATGGCTGTGAACAGCTAAAATGACTTTTTTTTTTTTCATACAATTTTTTTTAGGTGGAATTTAAAGTTATTAATTTATACTTAGATTAATGCAATTATATCTGGAAGAATAATCAATGTTCAGCTTGCCTTCCTGTTGATTGGTGTTTGGTTTTGTTTTTTTAAGTTTCTAAAAGTATGCAGGTTTTCATTAAAATTTTAATCACATAGAAAAATTGATTTGAAAAAAGAAGTAAATTCAGGAATTTCTACAGAGGAAAACAGATGGACTTAATATTTCAATTTGCACCCAAAAATACTAATAGAAATTCAGCTCTACATATACCAGCTATTAAGGATATGCAGTTGACTTTAATTATTTTTCTTAAAATTAATCAGATTGAAAATATATTAAGTGTGAACTCAAAAGCAAAATTGCATATGTTCATAAAGATTTATAAATTAAATCCAGAGTTTTGAATGACTTATATGCTGATCATTGCATTAATCTCCCTCTTTTTTCTTCAAAGAAGTCACATTTAAAATGCTTCTCAAGATCTTGCAGCATGATCTCTCAGAAATCTTAAGATCATCGTAATAAGATGGGTTTAAGACAAAAAATATGACTATAAATGAACTGTGACTGAACTTGAAGATTGTTGAGACCAAGGACACTAAGTCTAATTATTATATATAAGGATTCATGTGAAATTTAGATCTGGGTTCATAGTAAATGCTCACCAATTTCAAAGGATCTGTTCTCATCTCATGTTCCTCCCCATTTTTAAACAATTTTAAAAATAGATATTTGCAAATGGCCACATTGTAGAAAGTAACCATTATGTCTGAAATGAACTTCTTTAACTTGAATCTGTAATCTTCTTGTAAATCCACCTCTAGCCACATTCTTATGCTAATATGACAACTGTAATTTGAGCATTTTATGCAGACTCTGTGTGGGATGCTTAACTAGAGTGGAAATAGTAGATGAACCTTTATTTTTAGTGAGAAACACTGCAGTTTTCTACAGTCTCCTTCATTATCAGCTTCAGCTCTACTGCCCTTAACTTTGCAATTGAGACATACGCTTATCTGGGTTGGAAAACGTGACCATAACTGACTTTAACTTGAACACTTGAACGTTCAGGTCACTCACAACATCTGGCTGGCTCCAGCAAGGAAGGGCACAAGGCGAGCAGGAGATAACAAGCATCTGTGTTTATTGCCAAAAGTTAGCCCGAACAGTCGAAAGCCTCTTTCCCAGTGAGGGAATGGATAGGGAAGGTTTTTACCAGTGAACGTGAGTGTTTAGGGAGCATTTGTCATATAGATCTCAAAGGTATTTCCTTTGCCCCCAAATCAGTCTTTTGGTATCATAGGCAAACACGTCATTAACCACCATCCAAAATTTAAGCTCCCTTAGGCCAGAAGAGCAGGAAGATTTAGTGACTAAAAACTTCCAGACAATGTTTAACCTGGCAAGCTTCTTTAGCAGAAGCACAAGCGGGCTCGTTTTAATAATAGTGATGTGGTTGCTCTACTTCTGTGAGAAAATGAGGCAGGCGGAGTGCGATGAGATCCATGGCTGGCCAGAGCTTTGAGATGCAGGTGGTCTGAACACCTGCTCATGATGATACAGAAAAAAAGGGTAGTTTTTTAAAACGAAAATGTCAGTTTAAGTGGTGCAAAAGCTTCTAGTGAGGTGTTCGCAGGTCTGAATGCCTCTTTGGAAAGATGTCTGGGCAGTGGCTGGACTCAAATGTAAAGAAATACTGTGGGTGATGTTGCAAGGGAATTACAAAGTGATGAACTGTGACACCTATTGGCTTTAACATGCATGGATGTATACTATTAAGCTTATTTTACTGATGAATTTACTAGAAAAGACCATTCTTTTCATGATGTTTGCGTACTTATGTCCACTACAAGCTGGAGCCTCGAACAGCTCCTAAAATGCAAGAAGGACAAGGATCACTTTGACCTGTATGTGAAATCTCATTCACCTAAAAAATACCTTTACTGTGCTCTTTCATGGTGCTGGGCAAACCTGGCTTTTATTACGAACAAACCAGCAGCCACACATCTGGCAGAAGAAAGGAAATAAATGTATCAGGCATGTGTCTGTATGGGCAAAATGTTGATGAATAGAGCAATTAGTTAACCAGTGGCTTATCATTATTTATTAATTCTTTATGGCAATTACACACTGCTTGGAGTGGTTTATTTCTCTTTATGGGTAAATCATTCTGCATGCCTGGGTGCCCAGCGAGGAGGTGTGTATGTCTTGGCGATACAGAGCTCTGCAACCTGCAGCTGCCATTTTCTCTTGCAGTTACACGTGGCCCGAGGGACGACGGTTTTTCATCATGAGCTATTCCTCCTCAATTCAGTTGGGGAACTGGAATCAGGACAGACGTTATATTATGGGAAATGCAATCTCTACGGATTCTAGCCCTGAATAAAATAGCAAGGAAGCCATTCTGTAATATAAGAACGGAGCGAGGCCTTTAGCTACGTACAGTCCTGGTTGAGGTAAATACTGATGGTATGTAGTAATGAAAAAAAAAAAAGTAGGTTCTCACACTGCTCTGAGTAAAAAGTGAATTGAAATAACTTTCACATCACTTCTTTTGAATGCTTTGAGTCACATCTGTAATGTTTCTCCTCTGGTATTAGCGGGATTATGAGAAGGGTATATCTTTTTCATAATGTTATCCTTTTATTAAACAATACATTCTGTTCTCTTTCAGTTCTGCCCCATTCAGGATCTACAGAGACTAGACTGATCAGAAAGGTCTTTTTATCCTTCTGAGGGTGGCCACTTCCAGTAATGGAGGAATTGTTGCTGCAATCTGTTCTGCTGAAGGGCAGATGAAAGATATTGATCTCAGATAAGTGCCAAAAAATGCAGACTGTGTTGAACTGGGAGAAGTGATGCCCACAGGCCACACAATTGCTCCTGTCTGATTTATGTGAAAATATATGCTAGATATTCATATGCCCGGGGTGAGAAGACTTACAGCTCTTTTACACATACTCCTCTTAAATAACTCGCTTCATTGCTGGAGTAGCTGTCCCAAGAAATTCTAATTGTCACCACACTAGGTGCTTTTTTGTTTTTGTTTTTTATTTTAATTGCCCTACATATCAAGAAGCATGTTGTGTACACTGAAATGGCCGGATGATAGTTGCAATAACCTCCTTTTTTTCCTTTGTTGCTAATGGTCAGTCCAGACCCATTGACTGAATGGAAGAAAAGAAGTTGGGTTTTTAAAAACCACAGTGTACTTTGTCAGGGGCTGATTAAAGCTGTCATGCTAACTGGTGTACCAGGATTTGCACTTGTACTAATGCTCATAAAAACAGTTAGGGCTTGCAATTTATACCACCTGATAAGTACTACGAAATAACGTATTTTTATTTATTTTGTACAAATGAAGCTACAAGCACATATATATACACACACATATATATAATGTAAGACCAATCAATAACACACTCCTGTTGTAAAGATGAAGGTGAAGCAGAGAAACTATATCCCAGGCAACATTTACTTTTTTCTGATATTTACATGGAATTTATACTAATATCTGTGTTTTTCATTTGAAATAGAAAGTACAAAAATGTCTCCCAAGTCAAGAAAAAGAAAATAATTTTATTGCTAAAGTTTATTGTAGTATTTAATACCTAGACATTGGTCCTGACCTTTCTCACACAGACTCCATTTTATTTCATGCTCCACAGTGTTCATACCACAATGTATCTATTAATATTAAACATATGCTTTTGGATACTCATAAGGCTCAGCAAATTTTATGATTATATCCGAAGAGATTAAACCATTGTTCATCCACCCTTTACAGATTATTTGCTGGGGTTTTTTTATTAGGTTCAAGTTATATCTTGCATTTCCTTCTTCACTTCCTAAGCCTAAGGTTATACGAACACCAAAAAGTCAGTACCCAGACACATATGCTTTGAAAGTAATTTTTTATCTTTTTGCCACGTCCCCTCACTATTTAAATTTCCATTTAGATACAATTAAATC
Source organism: Grus americana (assembly GCF_028858705.1). Lineage (NCBI taxonomy): Eukaryota > Metazoa > Chordata > Aves > Gruiformes > Gruidae > Grus > Grus americana. Next base: position 24,887,314 of record NC_072860.1, read on the forward strand.
TCTAAAAGAAAAAAATTGCTTCTAAAAACACTTAAAATTGGTGGTAGCTGGTAGTAAATGTAGACACTTCTCACAAAATCGCCAAACTTTAACAAATTTCTTTTTTACCTCTAGCCTGGTCAGGGTTAAGAAACATGTTTTCTACTGGAAAAAATTTTCAAACAAAGTGCAAGTGTTTTTTGGTTTGGTTGGTTTTTTTTTTTTTTTTTTTACATTTTCTAGAATATTTGGATTGAGATACTATTTGGAGGCCAAGTACAAATTTAATTATGCGATTTTACTACTAAAAAACCGTTAGGGCAGATTCATGAAGCAATTACATCAATTACCCTGTGGCTCCTTTTAGATTTAGTAAATGCTTTCATTTTTTTATCTACCGCTTGAGCCATAATGAAGCACATGGATTTCAGTTGCTCTGAACCAGTGGTTAATTTTCAGATTTTTTTTTTTCTTTTATTTCAGTCTCAGTAAACTAAGCAGGGAGGGCTATTACCTAGCTGTATAAACTACTAGTGTATCTTTCAAATGAAATGGATATTGGGTCATTGCAAATGCCCAGTTGCAAATTTCCAGGCTGTGTATGAGCTACTGCAAATTAATTGAATATTAATAACATCAGTTGGTAATCTTCAGTATTTAATATGATTTTTGTATTTGTAGCCAGTTGTTACATATTGGATTGATATAGTCAAATGATTTGCTCAGTTTGACATGGTAGGAAACATTAGTAACACAAGAAAAATAAATTTATGTATATTTTGCATCCTTTAGTGTTGTTTCTGAAGATAGGAGAAATACTTGGGTATGACAGAAGTGTTCCATGTCTATAGATATGGTGCCAATTTTCTTTCATAATTTTTATGCAAGCAAACTGAAATCTAAGAATAAGAGCTGGTTATTTTTCCTTGCACGGTAACTTCTGTGCAAGAAATCAACATTTCTGTAGTAAAATTATTTCAAGATATGTTACTCGTATTTCATAAATATAGAGAACAACTTGCAAAACCCACATAAAGGTTGAGAAATAAGGAAAACAGTGTGTAGTAAACAAGTTTTTCAGTTAAATGGTGGCCCTGCTTGAGCAGGAGGATTGGACAAGGTGAGATCCAGAGGTACTTCCAATCTCAACCATTCTGTGATTCTGTGAAATAGTGGGTTGTGAACAACATCTGTGGTTTTCCTTCCTTAGAAATGAAAATGATCTGCAACTCCTATTTTTGGAGCTTATACAATGTACCAGGTAGAATCATAGTATCATAGCACGGTTTGGGTTGGAAGGGACCTTTATTGGTCATCTAGTCCAACCCCCCTGCAGTGAGCAGGGACATCTTCAACCACATCAGATTGCTCAGAGCCCCGTCCAACCTGACCTTGAATTTAGACTGCTGGAAATGAAAAGTGTGAAAAAGCCAAACCAGCACGATCTTAGACTTACAAGGTAAGATTTATTTAAAGAGTGGTCACGTGTGGTTCCTCTTGCTTTCTTTCCATTTGACTGATGTGTGCCTTGGAAATGAGTATAATCAGAATTACAGCAAGGAAGACTCCGATTGAGAAACAACACTGTTTGTATCCCACTGTCCTTGGTCACACACACAGTACTACGTGCCCAGCAGCCTTTGTACGTATGTAGTATGAGGATATGTTTTTTGTCTCCTCGCTTTCAGTTGAACAGTTAACAGTAAAGAAGGGCTTTGATGGCTCCTGGTAATGTTCCTCTAGAATAATTACGTACTGAGTTTCAAGGGATAATGCAGTTAGCTAGAATGTCCCTAATGGCATCTGACAAGTGATGTTTGCATTTCTCAGAAATAACAGATTTTACTATAAATTCTGCCTTTTGTAAACACAACAGAATACGGTGAGAAGTGAAATAAAAAACCCCAATGCACATGGAAAAAGAGCACATATTTTATATGCGTCTACTATACACAATTATAGAGTCGTTTTATGATTGTCACTGGCAGAGTAGTTTCTTTTCAAAACTGTGCTTGCTTAGTTAAAATTAGAAAAAATAAATTGTGGCTCCAAAATGTTTTAGTTTCAGAATACCTGTCAAGTATGAGTATGGTAGGATGTCCGTATTACACACTGAATTTTCCTTAATTGCTTTTAGTCTGTATGCAAACACAAATGAAAGACAATAAAGGGACTAACCTTTTCCTATAAGCCCAACACACAATGACATGCAATTTCCACTTCCTGCTGCACTGTTAGAATGCTCAAGCTTTGTTTGAATTTAGTATTTACGATTATAAATTATCTAGTCATAACCAAAGTAATTTGCATAAGAAAATTATCTTCCATCAAGCATGATTTTACTGCATGTGTTTTAATACTGTAACAGCCTGTTAGTATTATTTGGATAATTGAAGGGATACTGTAAACTCTAATTTAGCCTAAAATTTACCCTAGAAAACCCCAAACGACAAGAAAAAAAGCTGTTACAAAACTTACCAGTAGAGCTAAATGTTCTCATAAACTGAAGGGAGAAAAATCTGAGTGAATTTAAAATTAAAATAGCTAAAAAAATACAATATCTAAAACCAACCGCTGCGTCACGAACATAAGCCGAAGCTGCTGAAGTCGATAGCAAACCTGAAACTGATGTCCCTGGCATTTTATTGTTCAAGCTGAGAGAAAAGCAATGAATAAATACCTTATACAAACACTGAACTTACAGAGAAAGGGGTTTTTCTTGGAGCTTTTCCCCGAACGAAGGAGTGTGCTCAAAGTTCTCCCCGAGCTAAGAGGAACCCTGAGGTTAAGGCGAAGCACGGAAAAGTGATTTGGATACTGATAGTGCCCCTACAAATCCTAGTGTGCATGGGTAGCAAACGGCTGGTTTACCCTGGTGAAAACGGTATGAGTTTGCTTCAGGCAGCTAGTATTTCTGTCCCCAAAGAGGATAAAGACTCACGTGTTCGTGGGCTGACACACCAAGAGCACGGATGAGATTGAGTTACCCCACTGCAGCCCTGGAGCAAGAGGAAAATGGGAAGGCTGGCAGCGGGACAGCTCGGACTGGCAGATCTCTGGCGTCCTCCTCACAGGTTCATATTGATAGTCCCTCTACACGCGCACCATGTGGGGGACTGCGATTAACTAAACTCAGCGTCCCTTACACGTGATTGATTGTAAAGATGCGTCCAAGTATTTTCCTGAATCAAGTCCTGATCTCTACATTTTTTTCCACCAAGTGCCCAGCTGAGAGTGGAAACTTCAGTTTATAAAGTTGGAAAATGTTTACTTTTTAGCTCAATATATTTTTAAAACCTTTAAAAAAACTCTCTTGAAGAGCTAATAAAGCTTACTAGCTGGGGGAAAAAAAATCATTTTATTGCTTTTTCTCCTTGGTTGTTTATTTTTGTCTTGCAGGAAGGGAGGATATCTTAATCTTATTGCTGTGGTATCTGTCTGGAAATAAATTAATCTTTCAGCTTTGCCCCTCCACCCCTCTCTTGAAAAAATCTTTAATCCTTATACAAGGCCTAGTGCTATGGTACATGTCAAAGACACTTCCTATCAGGTCAGTCAGGCTCTTCCAGCATCAGTCACCTAAAGGAAATATAGCACAGAAAAGGCTAGTGATTAACTCTTTGTTACCAAGAGTGAAATTATTCCATAAAAGCAGAAGATTGGTTTTGTAAGTGCTTATTCTTACATTATTAATAATTATACCAGCATAGCGTTACTCTGCCAACATCTCTCAAAGTTTATTTCTGGAGTTAACGTTCTTGTAACTGCTCTCAAGAGGTCCCTTGCCTAGGAGTGGGTGAACACGACAGCGGCGACTGCGTGGACCCTGCAGCTCCTTTACTCTGCTTGGGTGCTGCATGTGATGTCCGTGCTGCAACCCTGCTGAATTTGCACCGAGATTTAGAGTCTGTAAACCAGTTTTTAAGCATAAAACCAACCATTTCTGACCTGTGCTTAGACATTCCTGACTTAGATGTGCAAAAGGTCATATATATACATATATATATTCTAACTGTCTTTCCAGCGTAGCGAATAGAGGAGACAGGAAATGAGAAGATCCTCAGGCTGTGTGAGCGCAGTGAGTTTTAGCTCTTGAAACAAGACCTGTAACTTCATAAAAATAATTTTATTTTCTTCCTTTTCTGTATTCACACTTTTTTTTTTTTTTACTAGTGTTTTTCAAAATGGTCGCCATGTTTACACAGAGTAGGTAAGTGCTGGTGGTGCTTTATTCTCCTCAGAAGACTGATGCTATGTTCCGTAAAGTGGTTTCCATTGTCCATAGTAACAGCGCAGACTGCAACGTATGCAGCGATTGCTGCAAGCAAATGCTTCCTGCCTGGTGTAAAGGGACCTGAAAGGAATGCACGGGATAGCATACGGTGGGATTTTAGACAGGTTAGTTGTGTGATAATTGACCATGAATTTACACAGAAACAGTCGTATTTTGTGGTCAATATACTTGCTGATAAAGAACAAATATACAAGCATTCTCTTATTTTGTTAGTTAATTATGTAGAAGCGGAGTTGTCTCTGTGCATGTTAATGAAGTGAGTTAAGTGTTATGAACAGGGAAAAAAAGTGGTGTAATGTATGACAAAGCAGCTGATATGAAAGGGAGATGGAATATTCTATGCAAGATGTTACAATCTTCTCCTCTCATTTTATTCCTACTGTGAAAATGCATCAGAGGTGCATACTAATAACAAAGTGAATACAAATTCATGTGCTAGCTATGTGAGATCATCTGGGCAGTCTTTTTAAGCAACTGTAAATGCTCGTCCTGAGATTCCCGTCCCAATCAGCTATGCGTATTGTGAGGATAACCTAGCTTACTATTTTCATTTATGTCTTCAGATTTTCTTTAAGTACAAGTAACTTGCCTTAAAAATCATATCAAAATCAGATACTGATTTTGCTGAAGGTTCCCCAGATGCTCATTGATCAAGGTAGACACATCATACTGTTCAGTCATCCACATCTCAGGTATTTTGGCTTTTTAACCAATTTAGACTAAGCTTTCTGGATATATCCCTCAGTAAAGAGGGAAAACCATGGAAGTATCTTTTCCTGGTTTGGGGGTTTTTTTGGAGGTATTTTTTTTAAACATGTATTTCTAACTTAGTTAGAGTCTACCTGGTGAATGAAGATGTTCTAAGTTTTCAGGTAGCTGTATATTTAGGATGTTTAAGTATTCTAATAGTACTATCTACTTTCTAAGCTCTATACTTTACAACAGTGGGATTAAAAATTTAGGCTGCTTTAAAAGTTACTCAGACAAAGGTGGTTAAAGATCTGTAAGGAGTTCTTGAAAGTGGGCTCAGAAATGACAGAATTATTTGTGAGTGCTCTGGCATGATTCAATTTACTCTAATATAACCTGGAAAACAGAATTAGACCACCCTTTGAAAATT